>NW_027361741.1:8267500-8845000 GCF_039654945.1 Dendrobates tinctorius | reverse complement strand
AGAATCATCTATCAGCGGCTGTGCATCAGTGCACTCCATGTCAGATTCATCTTGGCCTGGGTAATTCACCATTTCACTTGATAATCCAGGCATGGTATGTGAAAACAGCTCCATGGAGTAATCAGTAGTATGGCCTGCCTCATCCTTCAATCTTGGTTGTGGTGAAGGACACAAGGAAAGGTGTGGTTCATGAGCATGAGCCTCCAATGACGACTCAGTGCTTTTACTTTTTACAACTTCAGAAGAGGAGGTGATAGAGCTGGAGGCTGAGTCAGCAATGTAAGACAAAGCTTTTTCCTGATGCTCTGGCGTTAAAAGCGGTTTGCCAACTCCTAGAAAACTAAGCCTTCGAAGCCTTATGGAGCCAGACGATGGCGCAGGCTCAACACCTCCTGCATTCGGTCCTATTTTGCTTTTGCCACTACCATCAGATCCACCACCAACACCATCATTACCAGCTGCCAACCCCCGCCCAATTCCACGGCCTCTTTCACCAGCCTTCCTCATTTTTGGTAGAAATGTAGACAAAATCCTACAAACTATATAGTAATGTAAAACAAGGTACAAGGTGTCTATAGGACAGGGGAGATTTTGAATTTCTGCAGACACTTGTGGACACTGGACACTTGGATTGTGTGAGGCCCACTGAATATCACAGTGCTATGTCACAGGCTCAATGGCACAGGTGTGAAAAAAGTGACTACAGGATAAGGGAGATTTTGAATTTCTGCAGACACTTGTGGACACTGGACACTTGGATTGTGTGAGGCCCACTGAATATCACAGCGCTATGTCACAGGCTCGATGGCACAGGTGTGAAAAAAGTGACTACAGGATAAGGGAGATTTTAAATTTCTGCAGACACTTGTGGACACTGGACACTTGGATTGTGTGAGGCCCACTGAATATCACAGCGCTATGTCACAGGCTCGATGGCACAGGTGTGAAAAAAGTGACTACAGGAATAAGGGAGATTTTGAATTTCTGCAGACACTTGTGGACACTGGACACTTTTGGATTGTGTGAGGCCCACTGAATATCAGAGCGCTATGTCACAGGCTCGATGGCACAGGTGTGAAAAAAGTGAATTGTAGAATTGGGCAGAATAGGAATCTCCCTAGAGTGTAGGTCTGTAAGAACGGAACAAGTCCTCCACGTATCCTTCCACAGTGACACACAGATAGCTTCACTGTGGCTGTGATAACAGCCGTTACACGGTACTGTGTGAGGAGCGTACACCGCTGTATGGTGTGAATAAATGCACGCTCAGTACCTTAGCAGGACAAAAAAAAAATTGGGATTGCTTTTAAAAAAGCAGTTTGCAGAGCAGTGGGGAAACAGCAATGCAGCTGTCAGGAAGCCTTAGAAGGCAGCCCAACAACCAACACCGCTGATCCACCACAATATAGCCTCCCCTTGCACTGCACACACAGTGACTGGTGTGTTGCACAGGCAAAATCGCTAGCAGCAGAAGCAGTTTTTTTGTCTTCTTCCCTGCCTAACGCTCTCCCTACAGAATCAGCAACCTCTCCCTATGCTAAGATCGGCAGAAGTAAGATGGCGGTCGGCGTGCACGCCCTTTTATAACCCCTGTGACGCCCACCAAAGCAAGCCAATCACTTGCATGCCCTTCTGAAAGATGGTGGCGACCCCTGCCTATGTCATCACGTTGCCCACAGTGTCCGTGGATCCTGATTGGCTGAAAAAGAGCGCTAAACAAACTTTTGAAACGCGACTTTGGCGCGTAAGTCGCCGACCTCGTGGCCGACCTCATCCTAGGGTCGGGTTTCGTTTCATGAAACCCGACTTTGCCAAAAGTCGTCGACTTTTGAAATTGTTCGACCCGTTTCGCTCAACTCTAGTCAGGAGTGTACACCGCTGTGCGGTGTGTGTATGGAAAATTGTCAAGCTCCGTGTATTTGTATACGGAATGACACACACTGTCTCTGTCTAGTTTTGACCGTGATCAAACAGCAGATTTACGAAACTGTTTAAAAAACGGACAAGACTCTAAGGTGTAGGTCTGGAAAAACGGACAAACTCCTCGGCTTTTTCTTCCAGAGTCACACCCAGATAGCTTCTATTTGTCCGTGATACCAGCCGGTACATGGTAGTGTGTGAGGAGTGTACACCGCTAGACGGTGTGTGAAAAAATGAACGCTCAGTAACTCACCAGGACAAAATAATAAAATTTGGAATGCTTTGAAAAAAGCAGTTTGAACAGCAGTGTGCACACAGCAATGCAGCTAGCAGGTAGCCTTAAAAGGCAGCCTAATCACCACCAGCGCTGCTGTACACAACAAAAATCCTCCCCTTTCACTGCACACTAAATGTACAGTGAAAAGCGCTATCAGCAGAAGCAGTTTTTTTTTCTTCTTCCCTGCCTAACGCTGTCCCTGTTCAGAATCAGCAGCAGCACCTCTTCCTATTGTAAGATAGGCAGAAGTAAGATGGCGGTCGGCGTTAACAGCCTTTTATACCCACTGTGATGCCACACAAAGCCAGTCAATCACTTCAATGCCCTTCTCTAAGATCGTGCTGGCTGCTGCGCATGTCATCGCATTGCCCTCAGTGTGCGTCCTCCATCATTGGGTGAGAAAAGGCGTTGAAAGCATTATTTGAAACGCGACTTTGGCGCGCTGATCGGCGACCTCATGGCCGACCTCATGCTAGGGTCGGGTTTCGATCAGCGAAACCCGACTTTGGCGAAAGTTGGCGATTTTTCAATCTGACCGACCTGTTTCGATCAACTCTAACTGCCATATTAAGGCCTATATGTGGACGTCAAACAAGTAGGATCATTCATGTGCTTTCAACAGAATAGGAACTACCCTGTAACAAAAATGATTTTGCAAAGAAAATCCAAATGTCAGATTATTATCTTCCTGACAACGTATGTCAGGGGAGAGTCAGGACTCAGGAGGCCCCCACATATATGAGATGGTCAGCTGGTCCCATCAAAATTGGGGGGGTTTACCTGACTTTTATTTAATGTGTATGGTGACCTTAACCCCTTCATGACCCAGCCTATTTTGACCTTAATGACCTGGCCATTTTTGGCAATTCTGACCAGTGTTCCTTTATGAGGTAATAACTCAGGAATGCTTCAACGGATCCTAGCAATTCTGAGATTTGTTTCGTGACATATTGGGCTTCATGTTAGTGATAAATTTAGGTCATTAATGTTTGCATTTATCTGTGAAAAAAATGGAAATTTGGCAAAAATTTTGAAAATTTCGCAATTTTCACATTTTTAATTTTTATTCCGTTAAACCAGAGAGTTATGTGACACAAAATAATAAATAACATTTCACACATGTCTACTTTACATCATCACAATTTTGGAAGCAAAATTTGTTTTTGTTAGGAAGTTATAAGGGTTAAAAGTTGACCAGCGATTTCTAATTTTTACAACAAAATTTACAAAACCATTTTTAGGGGCCACCTCACATTTGAAGTCACTTTGAGGGGTCTATATGGCAGAAAATACCCAAAATTGACACCATTCTAAAAACTGCACCCCTCATGCTACTCAAAACTACATTCAAGAAGATTCTTAACCCTTCAGGTGCTTCACAGCAACTAAAGCAATGTGGAAGGAAAAAATGGACATTTTAATTTTTCCAACAAAAAATTTCTTTTAGCATCATTTTTTTCATTTTCACATGGGTAACAGGATAAAGTGGATCCTAAAATTTGTTGGGCAATTTCTCCTGAGTACACCGATACCTCATATGTGGTTATAAACTACTGTTTGGGCGCACGGCAGGGCCCGGAAGGGAAGGAGCACCATTTGACTTTTGAATGGAAAATATGCTGGAATATTTAGCGGTTGCCATGTCAAGTTTGGAGAGTCCCTGTGTGCCTAAACATTGGAGCTCCCTCACAAGTGACCCCATTTTGGAAACTAGACCCCACAAGGAGCTTATCTAGATGTGTGGTGAGCGCTTTGAACCCCCAAGTGCTTCACAGAAGTTTATAACGCAGAGCAGTGAAAATAAAAAATCATTTTTTTTCCTCAAAAATATTTTAGCCCGCTATTTTTTATTTTCACAAGGCTAACAGGAGAAATTGGACCAGAAAAGTTGTTGTGCAATTTGTCCTGAGTACGCTGGTACCCCATATGTGGGGAACCACTGTTTGTGCTCACGGCAGGGCTCAAAAGGGAAGGATCGCCATTTGACTTTTTGAATGGAAAATTAGCTCCAATCGTTAGCGGACACCATGTCATGTTTGGAGAGGCCCTGTCTGCCTACACTTTGGAGCTCCCCCACAAATGACCCCATTTTGGAAACTAGACCCCCTAAGGAACTATATGCATAGTGAGGACTTTGAACACCCAGGTGCTTTACAGAAGTGTATAACACAGAGCCGTGAAAATAAAAATAATTTTTTTTTCCATAAAAAAATGATTTTTTTTAGCCCGCTATTTTTTATTTTCACAATGGTAACAGGAGAAATTGGACCTCAAAAGTTGTTGTCCAGTTTGTCCTGAGTACGCTGGTACCCCATATGTGGGGGGAACCACTGTTTGGGCACACGTCGGGGCTCGGAAGGGAAGTAGTGACATTTTGAAATACCGACTTGATGGAATGGTCTGCAGGCGTCATGTTACTTTTGCAGAGCCTCTGATGTGCCTAAACAGTAGAAACCCCCCACAAGTGACCATATTTTGGAAACTAGACCACCCAAGGAACTTATCTAGATGTGTGGTGAGCACTTTGAACCTCAAAGTGCTTCACAGAAGTTTATAACGCAGAGCCGTGAAAATGAAAAAATCATTTTTTTTCACAAAAATCATTTTTTCAGCCCCCAATTTTTTATTTTCCCAAGGGTAACAGGAGAAATTAGACCCCCAAAGTTGTTGTACAATTTTTCCTGAGTACGCTGATACCCCTACAAAATTGGCTGGAATAAATCGTGGCGCCATGTCACGTTCGGAGACCCCGTGATGTGCCTAAGCAGTCGAAACCCCTCAATTCCAACTCCAACTGTAACCCCAATACACCCCTAACCCTAACCCAACCCTAATCATAACCCTAACCACAACCCTAACCCCAACACACCCCTAAACCTAATACCAACTCTAACCCTAACCACAAGCCTTACCCTAATCCCAACCCCAACCCACCCCTAACCCTAATCTTAACCCTAATTCCAGCCCTAACCCTAATTCCAACCCTAACCCTAATTCCAACCCTAACCCTAATTCCACCCCTAACCCTAATTCCAACCCTAACCCTAATTCCACCCCTAACCCTAATTCCAATCCTAGCCCTAATTCCAACCCTAACCCTAATTCCAACCCTAACCCTAATTCCAACCCTAACCCTAACTCTAACCCTAACCCTATTTCTAACCCTAACCTTATCTCTAACCCTAACCCTAGCCCTGTCTATAACCCTAATTCCAACCCTAACCGTAATTCCAACCCTAACCCTAATTCTAACCCTAAATGGAAAAAAAATATATATTTGTTTTTTTTTGCCTGGCTATAGGGGTGATAAACGGGGGTGCATTTACTTTTTTTTTCATTTTGATCACTGTGAGAGTGTATCACAGTGATCAAAATGAAAAATTAATGGGCAGCCGGCAAATTCATGGGCGCCGCCATCTTGGGCAATGGCAGGCGCACTGCGCATGCGCCCGCCATTTTGCAAGATGGCGGCGCCCATCATCCGGACGGCGGGACACCGGGAGCCATGGCAGGACACCCGGAGTCACGGCAGGACATCGGAGGTACCGGGGGGAATCGGAAGGTGGGGGGGAGTGATAGGAAGTGGAGGGGGAGCAGATGATGACGGCGGCGACCGATCGCTGCCGTCCATCGGTGGCGGGGGCCAATCGGCCCCGCCAGTCGGTGTGGGGGGGCGGGTGTTGGTGTCCAGCCATGTCCGATGCTATTGCAGCATCGGCCATGGCTGGATTGTAATATTTCACCAAATTTCATTGGTGAAATATTACAAATCGCTCTGATTGGCTGTTTCACTTTTAACAGCCAATCAGAACGATCGTAGGCAAGTGGGGATTAAGCCACGCCCCCTGGGATTAACCATAGAGTGTCCTCTGTGTGCGGGTCGGGTGACCTTTCAGTGACCCCGGTCACCCGTCTCGCAGGAGGGCGATTTATAGCATAATGCCTACGTATGCATCATGGGTCATTTGGGCACGACTTTTCATGATACCTATGTAGGCGTCATGGGTCGTGAAGGGGTTAATCTCCAGTCCTATCCATCTAGGCAAGGGGCATTTTGTGTGGAGCCTCGCTGTGCCAAGCCGTGCAGAGCCTTGCGGAACCGGACAGTGCCTGGCAGAGCCTCACTGTGAGGAACTGTTGAGGCAGATAGATTGATATGCACAGGCGGTGAGGGGCCTGAGAGGGCCATAGGGAGTCCACGGTGTGCACCCCAAGGAGGGATGGTTGCCCAAAAGGGGTGGAGTCCTAAAAGGGGGTGGTGACCCAAACAGAGATGGTTGCCCAAGAAGGGATGGAGTCCCAAAAGGAGGCAGCGGCGAATGCACCAAGGGACTGTTGCCAGGAACAGTGTTCGAACAGTGTGTGTCTGGTATCCTGTATCAGTTATACAACTGAGGTGTTCTGTGGCAGTCAATGGGGAGAGCGTGGCCGGACTTCTGGACTCAGGATGCCTAGTGACCCTGGTGAGTGCTACACTCCCTGTTTATCTGATTCCCGGAAGGAAGATGGAAGTCCACTATGTCCATGGTGTCCCTAGGGATTATCCGGTGTCCAAGGTAATCATTGAGATGCCCACAATTATCAGCCATGATGTCCCTGTAGACCTGAACTTGCCATACCTTATTGTAATAGGTCAGAACTTTAAATTGTTTTGGGACTTGTGGGAGGTACATAAAGAGGCGGAGGTAGCGCCCCCTCAGGTTGATGTCCCAGAGTTAGGGGTGACCGGGGAAAAGTGTGGGTCTGGCCAACTCAGGGACTTAGCTGGGGTAACCAAATGTGTGACCGTTGAAAATGGGGTAGCTACAGGAAAGAGGTCCAACACCTGTTTTAGTGGGGATTTGTTGTTCCAGGGTGACAGGGTGAGAAGTGATGACTCCCATTCAGACTGTGACGCAAGGGGGAAAGAGTGCGGTAAGGTGGACCCGAGTAAAAATGGCAAGTCTTCCTCTCAGTGCCAGGGACACGGCAGCTGCAGAAAGGCAGGACAGGCTACACCTTCTGAAGCAGGATGAAGGATAGACAGGGTCAGGTGCCAACAAGGTTGATATCCTTGATAAGGAGGTCACTTTACCACTGACAAACCCCTGCACAGAGTAGTCAATGATGTGAAGGAAAATGACAACTGCGCCAAAACTCTGGAAAGGGAAGGCAACTGTACTGAGGCATGTGACACCAGGAGAGTAGGTGGTGAGAACACCAGAGAACCTGAGACTGGGGATATGGAGTCTGGGAACGAGGACATTGAATCTTCAGAGAGCCCAGCAGAGACCCTAGAGGGAGTCGAAGGTAATGGAGGGAAGCCCAAGAGACAGCTGAACCTGCTGATGAAGGAACAGGTAGTACTCTGAAGAGGCAGAGATTGGGTGGACAAGCTGCCCCATCTGAAAATAAAATTAAAGAGTTTATGGTGTGCCACGTGTTAGCGAAAAGGGAACAAGATCACAAAATGGAGGTGTTTAAAGACATAGTAAGAGACCATGTCGAGCAAGAAAAGGTCCTGAGGCAAGCGGCTGAACATCGAGTGGATGAGCTGGAGAAAGAAGTCTCATAGCTCAGAGGTCACCTGTCAATGTGTCAAACCGAGAACCAGGCCATTATGGAGGTGCTCAGAGAAGCATTAAGAGGACTTCTACAAGAGAAGGAGATGGTGGTTGCAGACTTACAGCGGCCGTGCCAGAGTGGTAATGAGGCGGAGCTGCAAATGCCCATCTTGGCGAGGGGTCTTGAAGAGTGTAAAGCTCAGGGAGAGTTTGCACTAAGAGCTGAACAAGAAAATCACCCAGTCATGGCAGATGACTTGATGGAAATGTCCAAGGCAAAGCAAGAGCCCTCCTTCCATGAAGAGATTGAGATCTCGCTCTTCAAGTGCATAGTCGAGGTACCTGAGGACGTGCGAGAAGCTTGTGCCAATGAGGCAGTACATGAAGGATTTAGAAAGGCGGTGGAAGCTTGTAGTGTGAACTGGGTGCCAGAGACTAAATAGTTGATTATGCTGTCAACTAGGGAAGTCACAGTGAAGCAGGTAGCAATCCTCAGTGGCATGCACCTACACTGTCTTCGCACCAAACAGAGGATCTTGATGAGTAATGAGGAAGCCACTGGACATCTGGAGCATGCAAAGAAGCTCAAAGTCGGATGGAATTGGTGGAGGACATCGTTCAAGTGCTCAAAAATCTAGTGAGAATGGTGAGTGGGAGACTTGGAAGAGTCATGCAGGAAATCATAGATAAGTCTGGTGTGGCGAAACTGAGGATTCAGGCTGATGACAAAGCCCAGGTAGTTGGTGAAGATGAGATGGTCCCATTCTTTATTGTCGGATCAACAGAGATCCTTAGGAATGTCCGAATGCTCCTGGAATATCGCTTGGCGTACCTAAGACAGATAGAGCAGCTAAGACTTGAGAGACTGCAAATTAATAAACAGCTGCAGGAAATGCAAAGAAGATGGCGGCCACTTTCAACCCGAGGTATGTAGAGACAAAGGAGTTCTCTAAAGGGTGCAAGTGCTCAACCCGAACATAAATGGAATGACTGCTCTCTGGGGAATATAAACAATAGGAGAAAGTGTCAACAGAGAGACAACTGAAGTTGGCCTGAAGGAAGAGGTAGGTGTCGGAGTCGGATGGTGACTGGTTCCAAAAGGGTTCAGTGACAGGGCCCGATGTTGACAGACGGTTTGACCCTCAAAGATGACCGTGAAGGGTCTCTGGTCAGATAACGGAAAGTGCCAAGCCCCGCAGCTTTAGGCAGAGGTGGAATATGTGGTATAGCGACTGGTCATGTGGTTAATGGGCGGTATGTATCACAGACATGGGTGGCCCTGTGATGGAAGCCTGGGCTTGTTTGCTCAGCAGATCTACTGCTGAGGGTTTCGCTATACATTGGGAAGGCTTCCAGGTGACTTGGAGAGATGGGTGGGTCCAGTCACCCACATACCCCACCCAAGGGGGTGTATCTGAACACCCAAGATGGAGCCTGAGTTTTTGTGCACGGGCGGCAGTGCTGGCTAGTCTGAGCCAGAGTGAGGAGGTCTGTGATATACCTCCGGAGAGGATGACTCTGAGGATAAGAGGTATCCGGGAACATATGTGGTTGTAAATGACAGTTAATGGACACTAATCCTTGTTAGGGACACCGGGCTCAGCAAGGACCATGGGTTGTGTGTGCTCAAATAACATGCACACGGCTACCTCCCATAGTAAAAAACAAGGAATACTGTTACCATAGCCCAAATAGGTCCAATGAGGCTAAAGCATAATGATACTGAATGTGCCAGCCAAAATATATGCAAAGAATACAGGAATTACTATGACAGGATGAGACACTTGTGAGCACAAGAAATGTAGGTTCAATGTTCCAAATATAAAGCAGACATAGTCACAGTGGGAGTTGTGGTGGCCTCTGGGAAAATGGCCGCTGGAGCCCACACATGCTCAGATTCAGATCTCGTCCCAAGATCTCGGGAGACGAGATCTGAATCTGAGCATACACGGGCTATGGCGGCCATTTTCAGGGAGGCCACTGCATCGCAACAATGGAGCTGCCTGGGCCTCCGGGCTTTGGGGAAATGCCGGAGGAGCCCTGACGCTGGACAGAGAGCCTCCGCAGCCGTCCCTGAGCACAGCACCCCCACGCTGGACAAAGAGGTGCCGCCGATCCCCAGTACAGAGTCGCCACAGTGCAGATGGAGTAGCCGCCGATCCCCAGCACAGAGACCCGCAGACAGCACCGCTGCCACCAATGAGGTAAAAAGGGGATGACAACTCCACATACACCCTCCCTTTGTCATCGGGACCACTCCCTCGCACCCGGCATATAAGATGACACATGGCATATAAGTAGACTCCCGACTTTTAAGAAAATTTTCTACTTTAGCTGGAAAAGTTGGGGGGTCGTCTCATACGCCTGGTCGTCTTATACGCCAGAAAATACGGTACATGTGTGACTCAGTATTAAGGAAAAAACAATTATTGCATTAGTGAAGAATAATAAAGTAAATTTTATCTGAATGCCAATAAATGTAACTTTCTTGTTCACTATTTTGAGTGCCAAGTTTATTATTATTGATGTAAAAATGAAACTGATGAAATCTATACTCTAGGTATGATATTTATAGGGGCTAAGTTCCTATAAATTATATGTAAGTTTATTTTAAGCTTTGGGAGTGACAGCATCCTTTAGGTGTGCAATTTGGTGGTATAGATTTTTTATTTTAGGTCCAAATGCTCTTTACATTTTAAAGATTTTCAAATAATAATAATAATAATAATAATAAATTATGACAATGTTCCTCTGCAGGTAAAAAAACACCGTTTTTGTTCGTATTTAGTTTTAAAGGGAAACACATGGTTAATCATTCAATGGATTGAACTCAGTTTCTCACTAATGAATGAGCAATGATAGTTTTCTTATTGCACTGGGTGCATTGCCCTTAAAAAAGAATGATTAGGTTTTTAGCTAAACAATCAGGTAAAAAGCCTTATGTATCATGTTTAGAGCAGCATGGAAATGTGAATTTAAAGAAGGATAAGATTTAAAAAATTATCTCATCCTTTATTTATGATTAATAAACAGAATATTTGTTTTGTACAAGATCTGATTAATTTATGAGGAGTTCTCTGTTTATTCCCCAATTCTTCCCTTCTAATCAGCCGATTAAAGCTCATATCACACACTTAGCTAATTTCATATTCCTGGTTAATTAATTCTTTTGTACAGCAACACAAATATTGGAAGCAAGTGCAAATGCGCTGGTTATTTATTGAGTGTCTAACCCTTTCACTGTCATCAAAAACATACCATAAATCTAAGATAACAATGGCTACAAACATCATATTGAAGTTTTTGAAAGGTGCTTGCGCAAAGAAGGCCCACATCGTTAGCTATAGTAGCATGCTATTGATGTTTTATGACCATGAGAAACAGACAGTGGACACAACTATATTCATGTGTACAGACATACACATAGATTCCCCCACTTATGTACACGGGTAAGTTGCATACACTCAAATACAAAATACATAGAGAGATATATACCTAAACATATGCACCACATGTATACAGATGCGTGTGCGTATATATACTGTGGGGGAAAAAAGTATTTATTCAGCCACCAATTTTGCAAGTTCTCCCACTTAAAAAGATGAGAGAGGCCTGTAATTGACATCATAGGTAGACCACAACTATGAAAGTCAAAATCAGAAAACAAATCCAGAAAATCTTCTTGACTCAGTTCAATCCGAAGCATCACTCCAGACACTTGGGAATAACTCAAGTCCGCTCACATCTGAAGTGATGGACGAATTTGGGGGCCTTTCCCAGTTCATCATCCATGAAGACCATCCATCTTCCCAATCCTCCACTAATTCCATCTCGTTTTTTGCTTTTCCCCCTACCCTTAGTACTGTCATACCCCCATTGTCTATTGTCGAGACGGTTGAACATACGGGCACATTAATGAATAGCTTGGTTAATTCATCTTTTATTAACAAAATTTCCTTACCATTAAAATCCTCCGGCAGTGATCCAACCCGCAATATCCCTTTACCCATGTCTGGAAATATAAAAATTACTCAGTTTTTTCGGGTGGCCACAGGTCACTCATCGAAAATCAAAAGAAAAAGAGGAAGCGAGGATGTAGAGGGAGCAGAAAAACTAGACCTAATTCCAGAATTAGGTATTCACGGTGGAAAGTGAAATGCCGAGAGACAAAGAAAACCCTATATTAAGGGTCACCAATCTAACCCAAGAAGAGGTGCAAAACCGGCTAAATAAGATTAAAATAGGTAAATCTCCGGATCCGGATGGCATACACCCATGAGTACTAAGAGAACTAAGTAATGTAATAGACAAACCATTATTTCATATATTTAGAGACTCTATAGCGATGGGGTCTATTCCACAGGACTGGCGCATAGCAAATGTGGTACCAATATTCAAAAAGGGCTCTAAAAGTGAACCTGGAAATTATAGGCCAGTAAGTCTAACCTCTATTGTTGGTAAAATATTTGAAGGGTTTCTGAGGGATGTTATTCTGGATTATCTCAATGAGAATAACTGTTTAACGCCATATCAGCATGGGTTTATGAGGAATTGCTCCTGTCAAACCAATCTAATCAGTTTTTATGAAGAGGTAAGCTATAGACTGGACCAAGGTGAGTCATTGGATGTGGTATATCTTCATTTTTCCAAAGTGTTTGATACCATGCCACACAAGAGGTTGGTACACAAAATGACAATTCTGGGTCTGGGGGAAAATGTGTGCAAATGGGTAAGTAACTGGCTTAGTGATAGAAAGCAGAGGGTGGTTATAAATGGTATATTCTCTAACTGGGTCGCTGTGACCAGTGGGGTACCGCAGGGGTAGGTGTTGGGACCTATTCTCTTCAACATATTTATTCCCGATCTGGTAGAATGTTTGCACAGTAAAATATCGATATTTGCAGATGATACAAAACTATGTAAAGCAGTCAATACAAGAGAAGATAGTATTCTGCTACAGATGGATCTGGATAAGTTGGGAACTTGGGCCGAAAGGTGGCAGATGCAGTGTAACAATGATAAATGTAAGGTTATACACATGGGAAGAAGGAATCAATATCACCATTACACACTGAATGGTAAACCACTGGGTAAATCTGACATGGAGAAGGACTTGGGGATCCTAGTTAATTATAAACTTACCTGGAGCAGCCAGTGCCAGGCAGCGGCTACCAAGGCAAACAGGATCATGGGGTGTATTAAAAGAGGTCTGGATACACATGATGAGAGCATTATACTGCCTCTGTACAAATCTCTGGTTAGACCGCACATGGAGTACTGTGTACAGTTTTGGGCACCGGTGCTCAGGAAGGATATAATGGAACTAGAGCGGGTACAAAAGAGGGCAACAAAATTAATAAAGGGGATGGGGGAACTACAATACCCAGAGAGATTAGCAAAATTAGGATTATTTAGTCTAGAAAAAAGACGACTGAGGGGCGATCTAATAACCATGTATAAGTATATAAGGGGACAATGGAAATATGTCTCCGAGGATCTGTTTATACCAAGGAAGGTGGCGGTCACAAGGGGGCATTCTTTGCGTCTAAAAGAGAAAAGGCTTTTCCACCAACATAGAAGAGGATTCTTTACAGTTAGGGCAGTGAGAATCTGGAATTCCCTGCCTGAGGAGGTGGTGATGGCGAACTCAGTCGAAGGGTTCAAGAGAGGCCTGGATGTCTTCCTGGAGCGTAACAATATTGTATCTTACAGTTATTGTTAGGTTTTTTAGAAGGACGTAGATCTGGGGATTTATTCTGACAGAATTTTATAAGCTGAACTGGATGGACTAATGTCTTTTTTCGGCCTTACTAACTATGTTACTATGTTACAGAATTGGCCCCAAATGCAAAAATAAAAAAAATCAATATTGACTCAGGAAACTTCAATGAGAAATCTAATATCTTCAGTCTCTCTGACTACACACTCTCGGCTCCAGAAAAATCACTCCTTGAACTTGGTCTGTCATTCTGCCCAGATGCATCTATAAACACCTTTAATCTCTATCTTGATTTTCTCATTGAATCTAAAAATAAACCTTCTCTTGGACCCTCTGAGACTGAGGTTGATTCATATGCACATCTAAATCCCAAAATAAGTTCTAGCAATTTTTACCAGGTTCACCAAAAAGGCCCACATGTTGAAACTTTTCAACAATTGATACTTAAGGAACTACGCTCCTTCCCTCCTGTCTCCAAAAGATTGCCCAATCTAGGCCTGCTGAAAGAACAGCAATAAATTAATTAAGGGTCTATAAATGCATAATTATAAAAAGTGCAAATAAAGGAGGAGGGGTTTTAATCATGAACAGGGAATGGTATGTGAAAGAGGGTTTTAGAATATTAAGCGATTCTGATTATTACGATAAACTTGTCTATGATCCATCAACTACCATCTTTTCTGAATACACGGTATTTATTAAGGAAGCTAGGTCCCTTGGGATTTTAAATGTGAAGGAATTCAAGTTTCTCAATATTCCTAGATTCAAATTACCATTTTTTTTATTTCTTGCCCAAAATCCATAAAGACCCCATTAATCCTCCAGGCCACCCTATTATTTCAGGCATTGGTTCCATCACGTGTAACCTGTCCCATTATGTGGATTTATTTTTACAAAAATATGTGTTTAATCTGGCATCTTACCTTAAGGACTCCTCTCATTTGATTGATCACCTTCTTTCCCTACCTAATATGGCCAACTGTTTTTTATTAACTTTGGATGTCCAAGCCCTGTACACTAACATCCCCCATGATAAAGGGTTGGAAGCGGTTTCTCAATTCCTTTGCACCGATTATCACTTACCTCCCTTACAAAAGGAATTTTTGAAAAAGGCCATCTTATTTGTTCTGGAGAACAATGTTTTCTATTTTGAAAAGGATTGCTACAGCCAGCTGAGGGGCTGCGTGATGGGGACGAGATTTACCCCCAGTTACGCTAATTTGTTTATGGGGGCATTCGAGTCCTTTTTCATCGCGCAGTCCCCTCTGGCGGTTGGTAAGATTGGCGTGTATTGACGCTTCATTGATGACCTATTCATCATATGGACCGGATCTGAATCAGAAGCACTTATTTTGCCCATTCTCTGAATTCGAACTCCTGGGCTTTAAAGTTTTCCGCTAATATATTGAACACAGCGATCCAATTTTTGGACCTCATGATAAATGTTGACTTATTCGGTCGCTTCTCCACCTCTACGCACTATGCAGGTTGATGTCAATAGTTACCTTAGTTTCACCAGTGGCCATCTTCCCAAATGGATATGAAATATCCCTTACCGGCAATACTGGAGAGTCCGTAAAAATTGTACAAATGATACCGATTTTTTAAAAGAGGCAGAGGTCCTGAAACATTGGTTTCATCATAAGGGTTATCCAAACAAGCTGATTCATGATGCCTATACCAGGGCCAGTGTGTTCACACAAAAAAGTTGCCTCGAGAAGTTCAAATGTAAAAGTGACACACAAGATAAATCCCCTGATTTTGTGAGATGGAGTCTCATTACCACCTTTAATCGGTCCCATGCTTCGATACGAAATCTGCTTAAAAAATACTAGTTTATCTTGAAAGGGGACCCTGTCTTGTCGCCACATATATCCGTACAACCTATTACAATTTTCAGAAAAAAAACAGATTCTTTGCAATCTTGCGGCCCCAAGTAACACAGTTGTTAGGCCTTCAGCTCTATCTACTAACCAAGGACACTCTAAACCAGGGTGCTTTTCTTGTTAGGTCCCAAAATGTCTATGTTGCACTTCCATTCTAAATGGAGCGTAATATTTTAAATCTCATACCACTGGCATTAGTTTCAAAATAAATTTTCATGTCACTTGTCAGTCAACCTATGTGATCTATTTAATTGAATGTGGATGTGGATTAAAATATGTGGGCCAGATGATACAGACTATGCACGCTAGACTGAATAAACATAAATGGATTTCTACTGCATAGTCTACCTTTTTGGCGAATCTAAGCAGTCCCAATATTCTTTCGAGCCTTCCTCCAGATATCCCCAAGTCTCTGTATGACGACCTTCACTCAAGGACATTCAGAACTAATCCTAGAAATTTCACCAAAATGGGGACAAAAAACATAATTACAGAAAAATGGTGAGATTCCAGCTGACTGATTTACTTGACTATTAAAAGCAAACTCAGTGAGATGTAAAAACAAAGACCAGTCATCCTGCAGAGCTGCCACAAAGCACCTGAAAAATTTGTTCAAAAAATTGATTTTTCCACTCAGTCTGACCATTGGTTTCAGGGTGGTTTGCAGATGAAAATGACAAGTCAATCCCGAGTTTACTACAAAAGCTCTCCAGAATTTAGAGACAAACTGCACTCCCCTATCCAACACAATGTTAAGAGGGATCCCATGTAACCTTAAAATATAAGAAATAAATAACCTGGAGAGTGTCTCTGCATTAGGTTATCCTGACGAAGCAATAACATGAGCTTATTTGCTGAATCAGTCAATTACCACCCGGATATCAGTTTTTCCACCAGACAAAGGCAAATCCATAATGAAATACATAGACAAATGAGACAATGGTCTTTCTGGAATTGGCAATGGAGCCAATTCCCCAGCCGGGCGGCTATGACTTACTTTAGCGTGCGCACAGACTTTACAAACAGATACAAAATCTTTAATACCATTATGCATGGACAGCCACCAAAAAAGTCTAGCAATGGCTTTCCATGTACAGTTGTGGCCAAAAGTATTGACACCCCTGCAATTCTGTCAGATAATACTCAGTTTCTTCCTGAAAATGATTGCAAATACAAATTCTTTGGTATTATTATCTTCATTTAATTTGTCTTAATTGAAAAAACACAAAAAGAATTGTCCTAAAGCCAAATTGGATATAATTCCACACCAAACATAAAAAAGAGGGTGGACAAAAGTATTGGCACTGTTGACCATTTCAAATTTTCGCCATTGACAAGACACCATTAGTCTGTATTTTGGTCTGGTCAAGGGTGGATTTCCTGCTCCAAGTGGGAGCACTTCAACTTTGAATCCATCTGCTGTTTTGTTTAGGATTAGTGATGAGTGAACGTGCTCGCCACTACCCGTTACTCGCCCGAGTATCACGGTACTCAGTGAGCACCGAGCATTTCCGGGATTACTCGGTGGGAACTCGGGTCTCCACCCAGCTTTTTTGGCGGACTTTAGAGACACAATCATGATGCAGGGATTGTCTGCCAGGCAATGAAACGCCGCAGCAATCATTGTTGTGGTCGTGCAGTGATTGGCTGGCCGCACAGCATCATCAGGGGTATAAGAGACCGGACGCTGCCCTGCTCGGCGCATTCACCTCCGGATTTAGATAGTGTAGGGAGAGCTGCTGCTGAGATAGGGTCAGATTTGGGGATTTATTAGTCAGTGGGGTCTACCATCGTAAACTACTCAAATCCAACTAAACCATTTCCTTGAAAAAGCTAAAAAGGCGAAACGTGCATCGGACTCCAGGAATTGTGTGAACAGGCGATTAAATGGGTATGTGCTCATGTTATATGTGATTACCAGCATGGGGATTTTTTCCTCTATATGCCACTTTGCACTTTACAGACCACTATGGGTCTAGGTGGATATATGCTTATATGCTGATATATTTTCGCACTTTACCATTACCTGTATACATTCCTTTATTCCTGCATTTGTGTGTATTTCACTTGGGTATACATTCCTTCCTCTTACATGTATTTTGTTTGTCTATTTATCTATGATATGAATTTACTTAATAAAATTTATTTTTTATGATACATCTCTCTTTGTGACTGTAAAAAGGTTGTTGGTTGGATAGCGGATAATACTTCCAGTTACATGGCCACCACCACCAGCACCCTGTCTTACACATGGTCAGGTCTGAGTAGCCGTGAATTTGGGCCACAGATTCCTCACCCTGATCCTCCTTCCTCCCACCATGCTGAGTACCCTGAGACAACTCATCCCACACTCTGAAGAGCTGTTCGCTTCTTCATTTATAGATTTGTGCCTCTCACCTGGTCCACTTGAAGCGGGGCAAGATGAGATTCCATGTAGCGATGCACAAATATTTGAGCAGCCACGGTCACAAGAGGTGGACGATGATGAGACACATTTTCAGGAAAGTCCGGAGGAGGACCAGGGTGCATAAGTGGAAGATGAGGTGGTGGATAATATAGTAACCGACCCAACCTGGCAGGAGGACATGCAGAGCGAGGAAAGCAGCACACAGGGGGAGGGAGGCATAGCACCCCTTCAGGCAGGAAGAAGCTGTGTGGTGGATGCAGACAGAAGGCGGGCAACCGTTCCCTGTAACACCAACATGATGGAAGTTGCCAATCCAACTGTTAGGTCTTCCTGAGTCTGGTTATTTTGTAAAGACAGTCCACATATTGAACAGTCTGGTATCGCTGTCAGACATCTGATGTATTTGTGGCCTACAACTTATGGCAATTCAGGACTACATTCCACTGTATTTGCTGTCTGTTACCCTAATTCTCTACACTATTTTTGGGTAGAAATAAACATCACATATTGAACAGTGTGGCATCTCGGTAAAAAGAATTCTGCTTCAAGTTGTTATGGCTGCTTCTTGACTGTCTTAAATGCCCCAACTACTACCACCATCATCATCTACAGCCTAGAGGCAGTCACTGCGCAGATACAAAGTCTGAGAAGCAGAGGGTGAACGCTTGGGTGGTGTTGTACTCTGTCTCTGTATTATGAAGGCTAAATCTTCTAGATGAAATTATGCCTGGAAGAGCAAGAGCAAGAGCACGTGGAAGAGCACGGGGACAGGACTCAAATCTACTGAAGCCTGGTGTTCCTGGGCAGGATTCTGACAAGCCTTCTCCTACTAATACTGAACTGGTTGGACAATGACGTCAAAAAGAAACCCATGAATTTTCAATAACAGAGATATCAATGAGAGTGTGTGGTGGTTGTAGATATGACTTCTTCACCACCACCAGAGCTGCCGCCTCTCCACCACCTGAAGTGCCGCACCCCCAACCTTCTGTCTCTTCCCCATTATCCCCCAGAATGAAAGTCCGCAAGGACAAGGTCCTCTCCACTCTGTACCAGTCTGTCATTCTAATTTTGTTCACTGTAAATGATACCTATTACTTTGTATGTAACCCCTTCTCATGTACAGCACCATGGAATTAATGGCGCTATATAAATAATAATAATAATACTATATGGGTGTTTCCACTAGACAATGCATCCAACATGTTGTTGAAGCAAAATCTTGTTTTTCTGATAACTCTGTTCAGCTGTGGACAAACTGTCAAATTGGTAGCTAGACCCCAGTGGGTGTTGGCACAGTGTCATGTTGACTACAGTCTCCAGATGTAATCTAGATCCCTAATCTCACCTCTACTTTAGCAGCAGGATGAATTAATAGGAAAAGCATGTGGTATTGATGGAGCTGTTGTTTTCTTGCCAAAGAAACTCAATAAGATCAATGAGGTGGTTAGCCACACACGGAATGGAGAAATAGTAAAGATGTTAATTAGTTTCACATTTGAGGTAAAACACGCTTCAACAACTTGCTTTCACTCAAACTTATATTACGAAGCGTTGAAGAAAAAGATGAATATATTGTGAAGCAAATAGGTGTGAATAATTATCTATCACACAAATGATGTTACATAAGTCAGAACATACACAACCTATCAGTGGGGAAATTCTTTTCCACTGAAAATTTGCAGTATGAGACTAATGTCATCTTGTGGAATGATATGAGCCACAAAGTGTTCTGGATGTAATGCACAATTTTCTCTTGAAAATTAGAAGTACATGCCTTCTATGCTGCTTGCATTAAAGAACTGATTGGCCAGATATGTACAGAGTCAGGATGACCGGGCTGTGGGTACCTAGGCTGCGCCATGTCCGGAACTGTCAAGGCTGCGTCACCTGTTTGCCAACGGAAGGAATAGGGGAGCAGACAGGCCCCATTACACAGGAAGAAGGCGCTTTTTTAGACAGGGAACCTGGGGGAAAAAAATGCAAAGCAGGAATGAGTCCCCAGCTGTGAGCATGTGAGCAGCAAGGGGGGCAGTGCACTACGCACCCGAAGCACTGACGCTGCAGCAAACTGCAGCATACAGACAGACCCGGTTACCTAGAGACAGGGGGCCAGCTTAAGACAAAGTGGGTACGACAGCAGAGATTTGTGGCGTGAACAAGCAGTGCATATGATGCTGAGCAGTGTGATCCATCCTTAGAGAATTGGCTCTGCAAAGGACTGTTCCCATTGTCTCCTGCCACTAAAAGCCGTAGTATCATTTAGCAAGGCGCCGTGTTCCCAGTGAGCGCCAGAGAGCGAAGGGCCGTGTGCTCCTTGACCGTGAGTACAGCGCACGTGCGCAGTAGAGAGAACCAGTTCATTCCACGTGTTCAGCATGGATAACCAATAATTATAAGGCACAGAGGAATGACAGAGGATGTTGGTACGGTCAGCAAGGTACTCCCTCAGCATTTTCCCAAACTTTGCACTCCTTTTGAGAGTCCCCCATGCCTCAGGGCTGGGGCGATGGGAGGGTCTGAGAAAACTCTCCCCAAACTTTGGCAGTGTTCCACTGCCTCTGCTTGCTTGGAGTTGTGTCTCTTTCACCTGTACTCCTTGCTTGGCCAACAAACTGTGACCTCTGCTGCCAGTGTTTTCAAAAGAGAATTTTTTAAATAATTCCACAAGAAGGGCTCTCTGGTCCTCCAAAATTTTAGTGCATCTGTCTGCCTCTGGAATAAGAGATATAAAGTTCTCCTTGTAGCGTGGGTTTAGAAGTGTCACCAATCAGTATTGCCCATCACCCAAAATTTTGAGAACGCGAGGGTGATGGGAATGGCAGCGTAACATAAACTCAACCATGCATGCAAGACTGCTAACAGTCAATACTTCCGGGTCCTCACCAAGAGGACGACTGACCATGCTCTCCTCCTCCTACTTGTCCTTAGGTCTCCACGACTTTCAACTAACCTCAGTAATATCATTGTAAAAACATCATTGTAAATACATTCTTGTCAAAACACCCCACGTCATTGTAGATTGTAAGTTGTCACGAGCAGGATTGCTTTTTTTTGGCTTTAATCATTGTTATCGTTGTCACTTAGTGTAGATTGTAAGCTGTCACCATCAGGGTCATTTTATTTTGGTTTAATTATTGTATTATTGTTATCGTTGTTAGGACTGTTGTGTTTGAAACTGTTAAACTGTAAATATGTTTCCGCTCTATAATAACTATCAATCTTCAAATTAGTATACAGATAAGCAGGAAGGAGACGTTAATTATGGCGTCATTCATGCTCACCCTCTTGGTGGATTCCTCAAGGTTTTGGAGGATGGTACAAATGTCTGACAGCCATGTCCACTCCTGAGATCTTATGTTGAAGTCAGAACTGAATACCGACAACCTTGTTGATGCTGGTAGACTAGTCACCGACTGCCCTCTTCTGCTCACAATTCCTTGTCAACATCTGCAGAGTAGAGATCCAACGCCTGGGGGCATCACACATCAGTCGGAGAGACAGAAGCTGCAAGCACTGCTGAATCACGGCAAGGGCGGATGAAGCTGTAGCTGACTTTCTAAAATG
The DNA here is from genome assembly GCF_039654945.1 of Dendrobates tinctorius. Lineage (NCBI taxonomy): Eukaryota > Metazoa > Chordata > Amphibia > Anura > Dendrobatidae > Dendrobates > Dendrobates tinctorius. The sequence goes on along the minus strand of NW_027361741.1, from coordinate 8,823,681 downwards.
GGTACGCAGAGTGTTGTACTTTTCCTAGCAGATCTGGCAGCTCCATGTTGCTTTACAGAAAACGTTGACCAAATAGATTAAGTGCATGAGCCAGGCATGGCATGTGTGTGAGCTTGCCTCGCCACAGAGCAGCCACCAGGTTCCAGCCATTGTCACACACAACCATGCCTGGCTGTGGGTTCAGCGGTCTCAGCCACCAATCTGCCTGTTGCCGCTTTGAGGAGGAAGTGCTGCAGTGCTTCCAGCTTTTGACTGATGTGCTACTTTTGTAGCTTAAGACTGAAGAGGAGGTGAAGGAGGAGGAGGTGCACTAGCTGTAAACTGTGGGGGCAACCCATATTGACATAGGGCCCACCATACTCGGGGTTTGGGAGGACATGCACCATACCAAGGTCGGAGTGGGTCCCGGCTTCCACTATGTTAACCCAGTGTGCCCTCAGTGAGATGTACCGTCCCTGACCACAAGCACTTGTCCACGTGTTTGTGGTTAGGTGGACTTTCCAAGTAACAGCATTGTGGAGGGCACGGGTAATGTTGTGGGACACGTGCAGGTGTAATGCCAGGACGGCACACCAGGACAAAAATTCCTGCATGTTTGTGGCCTCAGGGTGATCCTTGACTCTCGACTTTGCCCTTTCTTTCAAGCTACATATCCAAGCCCTTGCCTCTTCCTGCCCATTACAACTCAAAAATATTTCCTGGATCCGTACATTCCAAGAAACTTCAAAAATGTTTGTGCACACCCTCATGATCTCCTGCCTCGACTATTGCAACCTTATACTCTCTAGCCTCCCCTCTAGCACTGTTGCACCACTCAAATCTATCCAAAACTCAGCTGCCAGACTAAACCAACTTTCCCTCCATTATTTCCCAGCCTCTCCTCTCTGCCATGCCCTTCACTGCCTTCCTATTGCCCATAGGCTACAGTTCAAAACCCTAAATATGACATACAAAGCCTTCCACAACCTGTCTCCTCCATACTTCTGTGACATGGTCACCCAATGTCCGACTGGGTCATGACTTCTTCTACGCAAACCCAGTGTGCCGTCAGCGACATGTACAGTCCCTGCCCAGAAGCACGTCCACATGTCCGTGGTTAGGTGCACTTTCCCTGTACCAGCATTGTTGATGGCCCAGGTAATGTTGTGGGACACGTGCATGCTTGTGTAATGTTGTGACTGCAGACCGGGAGAAATAATGGTTGGTGGGGACCGAGTACCTTGTTACGGTCACAGCCATCAGGTTGTGGAAAGCGTCTGTCTCCCATGAGCCTAAAATGCAATATGCAATATTTCAATTGCAAGCTGATGAGAAATTTGTGAATTTAGTACCGTTGTCTGTTGGGCATTGGCTGCGTCTTTCCGCTTACGGTCCAATGACTGGGGTATGGACAACTGAAGGCTGCGCTGGGACAAGGACGTGGACGTGCATGTTGATGGTGCTATTTGAATGTGGTCAACGGCAGGGAAGGAGGCATCTTCACGTGCACCTTGGACAGGGGATTGTCTTTCACGCACAACAGCGGAAGATGCAGTGGTATCACCCGCAGACACTGTTCATGGAGCCTGGTGTTTAACCAACAAAGTCATTTGCATTGCTGCCATGTGCCTGATCATGCTGGTGGTGGTAAAGCTGGTAGTTTTACTACCCCTGCTGATGCGACCATGGCCGGTGATGCAAATGGCCTTTTTGGGGTTATCGGCAGAGTCTTTAAAAAACAGCAGGACTAGTAGTGAGACATTCATTGTGTCCCTCTCCCACACCACCTCCTCACCTCGACACCTGTCTTTCTGTGTTCCCAAGGCTCTGTTCTAGGACCCCTACTCGTCTCCATCTACACCTTCGGCCTGGGACAGTTGATGTAATGGCACAGTTTGCAATATCATCACTATGCCAATGACACGCACATCTACCTATCTGTACCTGACATCACCTCCTTACTGACCAAAACCACACGTCTTCCCGCTATATCATCCTTCTTTTATGCTCGCTTTCAAAAAGTGGACATGGACAAATCAGAATATATCATCTTTTAAGCATCTCACGCTGAGTACACCTGAAAGCTGTGTATGCCTCATTTGTTTTCCTAGAGAAAATGATTTTCCAGACATTCACTGCCTTTTTTGCACATTTTTTGCAGCTGTGATCTTCATCTCCTTGGTGTGGATGTGGAAAATTTCTAAGCCGTCATCAATACCATCATCGCCCATATGTTTTAAAGAGTTAAATCAGGTTTTTCCGAGAGTCATGGTTTTGTAAGCTTTGTGGCATTCCTGTGTACAGTTCTGGTCTCCAGTGTATAAGAAAGACATAGCTGAACTGGAGCGGGTGCAGAGAAGAGCGACCAAGGTTGTTAGGGAACTAGGGGGTCTGCAATACCAAGACAGGTTATTACACTTGGGGTTATTTATTTTGGAGAATCGAAGGCTTAGGGGTGATCTTATTACAATGTATAAATATATGTGGGGACAATACAAAGACCTTTCTAATGATCTTTTTACTCTTAGACCTGTGACGGGGACAAGGGGGCATCCTTTACGTCTGGAGGAAAGAAGGTTTAAGCATACTCACAGATGCGGATTCTTTACTGTAAGAGCAGTGAGACTATGGAACTCTCTGCAATATGATGTTGTAATGAGTGATTCACTACTAAAATTTAAGAAGGGACTGGATGCCTTTCTTGAAAAGTATAATATTACAGGGTATATACACTAGTCTCCTTAATATTGCGTTGATCCAGGGAGCTAGTCTGATTGCCGTATGTGGAGTCGGGAAGGAATTTTTTTCCCCAATGTGAAGCTTACTGTTGCCACATGGGTTTTTTTTTGCCTTCCTCTGGATCAACATGTTAGGGCAAGTAAGGATAGGATATGGGTTGAACTAGATGGACTTAAAGTCTCCCTTCAACCTTAATAACTATGTTACTATGTTACTATGTTACACTAGGACAATTAATGTTAGACTCTGACATTTGTATATTATTGGTAATATGTATGGGTGAAGATGAAGAAGCTTGTGCCACGGGAGTGTTTATAGTTATGGATGGTGCACTCCTCTTTAAACTTAGTTTTTCACGAGCATCCATCAGTTTGTTTGGTTTTCCTTCGACACTGATCTGCTTTCTCTAATTCATCATCTCACGAACATGTTGCACTTTGCCCTTTATACAGACACGTGCATGTTTGGCAACATATTTGGGACAGGCATTTCTTAGGCCAAGTCTCACACACGCATCTGGTACACTGATGGGCATGAAACCGATTCTGGTAATTGATGGTGGCTAAACGACTAATCATTGTTGTCTGTATCCTGGATCTCATACCTCCCATAGCCACTGCTGTTATTAATCATGTACTTTCCCATTCCTGTCATCACCATGCCCCTTTTCCAGATCACTTCATCCAACGATTTGTCCACCATATTTTTACTAAAAACCAGCACCTTACCAGCAGCAACTGTGTAGGAAACCACGTTACGGTTTTGCAAGGTGTTTATGATGCCCCGCCAAAAAAGGCCACACTATGTTGATGTCTACCCCCCAAGGGGAAATGTTTGCCAGCCCATACACTTAGTGTATGGGCATTCCAAGTCTAGGAGACCCGCTTCTTTAAATTGCGCATAGTTTTTAATCAGGCTTCCTCCACGTCTCATCATCCGCTGCCATTAGATCACCAGCGTTAACATGTTCCTTGCTGCTACAGCCAGTGTTGAATTCCTAACAAGGGTGGGTGGTTATGCTGGGCGTAAAAAATTTGTTATGGAAAAGGTTGAGCTGTACCCCACAGGGGAAAATGTTTGACAGCCAACACACTTGTTGTATAGGCATTCCAAGTCTTTGAGACCCGCTCCTTTAAATTGGTTATATAATTTAATCAGGCCTTCCTCCACGTCTCATCATCCGCCGCCGCTAGATCGCCAGGGTTAACGTGTTCAGTGCTGCTACAGCCAGTGTCCAAATTCCTGCCAAGGATGGATGGTTTTGCTGGGCGTAAAAGACTTGTTATGGAAAAGGTTGACGTGTACCCCACAGGGGAAAATGTTTGACAGACAACACAAATAGTGTATGGGAATTCCAAGTCTAGGAGACCCGCTCCTTTAAATTGGTCATAAATTTTAATCAGGCCTTCCTCCACATCTCATCATTCGCAGCCACTAGATCACCAGCATTAACATGTTCCATGCTGCTACAGCCAGTGTGGAATTCCTAACGAGAGGGTGGTTTTGCTGGGTGTAAAAGACTTGTTATGGAAAAGGTTGAGGTGTACCCCACAGGGGAAATGTTTGCCAACCCATAAGTATATGGGCATTACAAGTCTAGGAGACCCACTCCTTTTTATTGGGACAATTTTGGTTAAGAAGCCCTCCTCCATGTTTCTTCCAAGGGGGGATTGGGGTTATTGGGGTGCATATGACTTGGTAGCAGGGCAGGCCTTGCAGTCAATGCATAAGAAAACAGAATGGGAGTACAAAATGAAGAATCTGAAGTGGATTTTCATGTGCCCATACAGTATTTGGGTTCAAAGGCATATTGGAGTGCATATGACTTGGCAGCAGGGCAGCACTTGCTGTCAATGCATAATAAAAGAGTATGGGAGTGCAAAATGAATAATGTGAAGTGGATTTTCCTGGGCCCATACAGTACCTGGGGTCAAAGGCATATTGGGGTGTAGATGACTTGGTAGCAGGGCAGGCCTTGCTATCAATGCTTAAGAAAAGAGTATGGGAGTACAAAATGAATAATGTGAAATGGGCTTTCCTGGGCCCATTCAGTACCTGGGTTCAAAGGCATATTGGGGTGCCTGTGACTTGGCAGCAGGGTAGGCCTTGCAGTCAATGCATAACAAAAGAGTTTGGGATTACGAAATGAATAATGTGAAGTGGATTTTCCGTTGGCCATCCAGTACATGGTTTGAAAAGTTTATTGGGGTGCATGTAACTTTGGGGCAAGCCAGGCCTTGCATTCAATGCAACATTTTTTCTGGAAGCCCTCCTGTACTTCTCGTGAAAGGGGTATTGTGGTGCGTCGTAATTCTTGGTAGCCCATCCACTCACTGCATAGGCAATAACAGTTTAAGAGACCCACTGTTTAATAATGGCCCTTTAAGAAGATTAATGCCACCTGATGCCCAGATAAAAGTAGGTTCTGTGACTTTAAGACTCCTTCATAAATTAAACAAGATGTGTCTGCTAATGTGTCACACACCACATGGGCAGCTAGGGTTGGTAAATGTTACAATGACATTTCCCAGTGAATGCATTTGCATTGGTTGAAAGCAATGAAGTAGAAAAACGCTTCAAAAACGCTTCGTCTGAACATAGCCCAAGTGGTGGAGGAACATTTTGGTCGGTGGTTTATTATTTTGCCTTATATACAAGTCTTTAACCAGGAAAGGATGTACCTTAACATATTTCCCAGCAAAATCCATTTTGGTTTCATTTTGGTATGTTTTTTTTGGTGCACCAGTTAAAATGGCATGAAACTCTGACAACATTGTTTAAAGCTGTGAACTAGGAGTCAGAAATGCTTTCAGAAATGATCCCAATGATGTCCCTATGTCATTTGAGCAGTGTTTCCATCATTTTCAAACATTTATAGATCTTAAAAGGACCCGGGGGGGATCGCGGTAAAAATGCTTCGGGTCTCCCATAGACGTACATTGGGCTCTTTGTTCTGTCCAAGTACCAGAGTATTCCAATTTGCTCGACCCGAGCAACGAAGCAGCGAGCACCCGAGCATTTTAGTGCTCGCTCATCACTATTTAGGATTTACTTGTTGGATTGGTACTGATACTTTCATGGCTGCTTCTTGGCAATCATGTTATTATTAGAAGGAGATTGTGAAATGCAGCCACAATTGTTACAAGAAAAGTCTAAAATCAGTACATATATGATCCGCTAGTCTGAAGGGCCTGCTGGGTTTCCTGAAAGACTTTTGAGAAGTGTTCATGGAAAAAGAGGTGGCCGTTATGAACTGGTAACTGAGGAGGATGGCAGGAATAGGATAGGCCACCAGGAAACCAGAAAGGTTGGTAACTTAGCAGATTGTAGACCCCTAATCCTAACAACACAGCTAGCAGTAGTCGTGGGGTGTACTTACGATGCCCTAGACGCCTCGGCACAGCCAGAGAGCTAACTAAGGCTAAAACAAGAAGGGTGAAATCTAAACTGCCCCGGGGTAGAATCCCAAAGGACTAGATAGCTCCCAAACATATATTGTCGGTGAGACAAGATGAGACACAAATGCAGGCAGAAAATAGACTAAGCAAATGATGAGGCCCAAAACTGACTAGATAGGATAGGAAAGGAAAGACACTGTCTGCAATCACGCAAAAACCCTAAAAATCCAACACGTCTGTTGTACAAAAAAAACACTGAGGTCTCACGACCTCTCCCCCACTATATCAGCATTCTGGTATGAACTGGCAGCAAAGCAAAAGATACTAATATAGCAGGGGACTGAACAAACTGACACAAGCTGTATCATATGGAGTAGGGTCCAGCACTGCCCCAGCAGGGAGCACACTGAACCCTCACAGCAAAGCAGAAAGAGGCAAAACCAGATCAGATACAAAAGATTAGCAAATGAACAACTTAACTGAAAAATGCAGGATCAGGCAGGAGACAGCAGACCTCAGAAAGCACAGGAAGAAAACTAATCACTAGCAGCCACTGAAGGAAGCCTGCTCACTTAAATACACCAGTCAGTAACCCCTGATCTCCAATCATCATCGTCAGGTGGCAGACTTTGGCCAGCTCCACAACCCACAGTAACCACCAGAGGGAGCCCCGACTCAGAAGTCAAATTGAGATAGTTCACGACAGGTGGCTGTACTAACTTCCCATCATCCTTAAGATTGCGCTATCAATCTTGTCCCTGTTGCTAAACTACCTAAAGATCATCTTTACAATATGTCTGGGCTTAAATGGACCACCATGAAAGAATGTGTTAATGAAACTTTGCGGAAGGGTCGTATCTGTCCTTCCTCTTCCCCTGCAAATCTTCAATTTTGGTTTGTGAAAAAGAAAGATGGCAGCCTGCATCCTTGCCTCGATTTCCTTGAACTAATCAAGATCACTGTTAAAAATACTAAACCACTTATAATCATCCCTGGCCTATTTGATCAGCTTCCAGGGGCTAAGTGGTTTTCTAACCTTGATCTTAGAGGGGCTTACTATTTAATACGCATCCTGAAAGGGTGATGAATGGAAAATGGCGTTCTTAAAGTCAGAGGGTCTATTTGAAAAACTTGTAATGCCGTTTTTGTTACCCAATGCACCTACTATTTTAAAAAGTGTTATGAATGATAATTTTTCTGATTGCATTGGAAGATTTGTTGTGATTTACCTGGATAGTGATCTAATTTTCTTGCCCAATTTGGACTCCCACCAGGAACATGTCCATGTGATATTACAAAGGCTGAGGGAGAACTGTTTGTTAAATTAGAGAAATGTGCTTTCTTCTGTTCCGGAAATTTCATTCTTGGGATCTTGTCAGCTGAAGTGTTTATGATGGACCTTGGGATGCTTTACAACATTTTCTTGGATTCACTAACTATTAAAGGAAATTTATCAAGGATTTCTCTCACATTGCTGAACCTCTTACTGATCTTACAACTAATGGGGCGAATGTCTAGCTTTGATCGATGGGTGCTATCAGGGCTTTTGAAATATTAAAAGAGTATTTCTTGTCTGCTCCCATTTTAATCCAACCCAATCTCCAAAAAAACATTCATTGTGGAGGTGGATGCTTCGGAGATTAGGGTAAGGGCTGTTTTATCACAGAGGAGACATTGTGATTGCTGTACTCATTTCATAGGTGATAGTGTGACTGCTGTATATACATCATGTAGGACACTTTTTGGCTGCTGTACACATTACATAGGAGACAGTGCAACTGTCCGAGGCATGAGAGTGACAGGAATGCAGAGTGCTCCAATGCCGTCAACAAAGAACATATTGACGCTAACACTGTCCAGTGACTGGACATATTTCATCGATCTGTGAGCCGCAAATGAACTTTTACAACAAAGATAACACTTGCTAAATGAAATAATAAATAAAAGCTACTGTTGGTAATTTTGTGGCATATAACATTGGAAAATTGCCAGGGCTTTATTGCTTAATAAAATCTGCTTAATCATTCAATGTACTGCGGCCTGAACTTGTTGAATAGCCAATCAATGAAATGAAGATGTATACTGCTGCTCTAAAATTGATTCCTTATTTAAATTAATCCAGGCTCCATTTAGGATCTCAATGAAAGCGGTAAGGAAACAACATATGATAGATTTTGCTATACTGTATATGACTTGCCTAGAAGCTTCTTTATTCTTGATATCATCAAGCTATATGTGTGTATGTTGTTCTTCCATTTTCCTTACATCAATAAAAGACTCTATATATTTTCATTTGATATTTTTCACAACCAGGCAGACATTAAAAAAATTACCAAGCCAAGAATTTCTTCTATGTTGTTACAAGAAAAGCAGGCAGTTCCAGTATTGATTATTCATAATCGTAGAGCTGTCAAATGTCAGTTTTACAGCGCAATCATATTTCATCATAAAAGTTACTTCATAAGAAGCAGTGAAAAATGTTACAGCTTTAATAGGAACAAAAATGTTATTAGGAAAATGCTGAAAATAGGTATTTTACGCTATGATTAGTCTAGGTGGAAATGCTTCAATATAAATAGAAGGGTCAGTCTAAGAAAAGCTGTGAAATTCCTTAGCAGTATTTCCTCATAAACTATGCAGTAATTTCTATTCCTTGGCACTAATTACTTTATGCGGCGATCTTTCTTAACAATCAGGCAGCACGGATGTTTTCTGTCACGCGCTGCCTTTTTTTGGGGTGAACTATATCTTTATGGAATGCCTGTAGGGGCACATCTACAATAATCTTGAGTCTAATATGTTTTATGTTTTATTGCAATCTGTTGCACATTGACAGTATTTGTTCCCATAGAAATGAATGGGATCTGTTATAATCAGTTTTTAAAAAATACCAGTGTGGTTGTACACTGTGTGTACAATTATTAGGTAATTTGTATGTGCTGTCGGTCAATCAAAAAGGTTACTAAATCTTAAACCTGTATATTTAAGAATCTAAAGGTGAAGTTTTATCTTTTTTTAGGAGAATATCTATGTGCAGAATTATTGGGCAACTATTAGTGTGCAGAATTATTATACAACTAAATTAAAAACATACATTTTCCCATCTCAGTTGCTTATTTTCATCTATTGAAGTGAGAAATTGAATAGTGACCAAACAACTCAAAATGGACAAAAATGCATTTCTGACATTTCAGAAAATTGTTTAGTGGTCAATATTGAGAACCTCCTTTTAAATTACAGCCATAAGCATTCCTTTCTCAGTCTGTCACTATTTTAATCTGTTAATTATGAACTTTTTGTACTATTTTCCCTCACTGGAAATCTCTCCTTAAGAAGGGCCCACAAGTTCTCAATAGGGCTTAGGTCAGATAAAGAAGAGGGTCTTGCCATTATTCTTTTATCTTTAAGGCATTTTCTGGCTAGTCAGGGAGTGTAGTACTGCTATGCACGTGATAAAGCATTTTCCTGCATAAAAATCATGGTTTTCTTAAAAGATGCAGACTTTTTCCTGTAATAATGCTTTAAGAAAGTGTCTTCTAAAAACTAGCAGTAGGATGGGGAGATGATTTTGAGTCCATCTTAAATCTGAAATGGTCCAACTATTTCTTCTTTAATAATAAAAGCTCATAGCAATACCCCACCTCCACCTTGCTGGCATCTGAGTAGAAGTGTCAGTCTGTACCCATTACTGATTGAGCCATGGCCCATCCATCTGGTCTGTAAAGAATCACTCTGATCTCATCAGTCCATGAAGCCTTTGAAAAATCTGTGTTCAGAAATTTCTTGACGTTTCAACTAATGTGTCTTGTACAGTGTTGGTCGGGTTTCAGTCTCCCTTGGTCTTAACACCTTGTACTTCTGGACACTCCAGGTAGGTTACAGTCCTGGAATATGACAGCACTGGAGGATGATGGGTTCTTGATCCCTTCAAGATTGAATATTACAAATCTTTGTCAGTTAAAGTATGTCTTATTTTCTCAAAATGTTTTTTCAACCCTGTTGACTACAGTATTTGTGTGAGAGTGGTGGACTATAACTGTTGCTTTCCTACCCCTGAAGACACCAATTGCCTCAATGTTGCGTAATGTGAACAGTGTCTGCGTCTTTTTGAATATTGTGATCTAATGTGCCATGTGAAATGTAATGTATTCCTGTATAGTGTGTAGCAGTGCTATAGGTAAATATAGTAATGTAAAGCATGACAGAGATTTGTGTTATAATGTTTGCATAGAAATGAGTGAAAGGCTAAAGGCCCTTTTACATTTAGCGATGCACCAGCGATCCAACCAGCGATCCGACCCGGTCAGGATCGCTGGTGCATCGCTAAATGATCGCTAGTGAGCTTTCATACAGAAAGATCTCACAGCGATGCAGCAGCGACGCAGCGCATGATACTTACCTTTCACACACAGCGATCCTGCGTCCTCCCGCCCGCCTCCACGCTTCGCTGGACGTCACAGCAGGAAGTCTCAGCAGGAAGCGCCCGACGAGAAATGGAGCTGGACATTCTCGCGCAATCAGCGATGAGCAGCGGGGGAGCCGGTCGCTGGTAAGTATCACACATAGCGATATCGCTAGCAATATCGCTATAACGTCACAAAACCAGTGACGTTTTAGCGATATTGCTAGCGATATTGCTTAGTGTAAAACCCCCTTAAGTCTGCCCAGCAACAGACTGCAGGGTCAGAGACAGTTAATGTTGGGACTAGCCCACAGTGAGAGGTGTCATTTGCTAGGGACAGAGACAGTTCTTTCTATAACTTCAGTTAAGACCTATGCATGCAGTAAGAATGGACTGCTGATGCACTACTATGTATAGTACAAGCGATCTGATGATTGCAGTTTCACATCCCCTAAAGGGACTAAAAAATACAGCTAAAAGTGAAAAAGATGTTGTAAAAAATATAAATGTTCAAATCACCCCTCTTTTCCCCAATTAAAAATGAAGATAAAAAAATTAAATATGCATTCATAAAAGTCCGATCTATCAAAATGTAAAATAAGTTAATCTGATCAATGAGTGGCGTAATGAGGAAAAATTAGAACGCTAGAATTGTTCATTTGTGGCTGCCGCAACAATACAAAATAATGTTTTGATCGTCTGTTATTACTTCATGTCTATCCCAAATGGACATTAATAAAAACAAGCCCAAAGGGCGCAAAGAACAAGCCCTCACACAGGTCCATATTACGAACATTTAAGACATTATGGTTCTTGGAAAATGGTGACACCAGCAATTTTCTTCTTTTTACAAATGTCTGAATTTTTTTTGCACTACTTAAATAAAATAAAAAACTATGCATGTTTGGTATCTACGTAATCGTACAGACCTGGTCATTTGTCATTTTTATTGTAAAATGAATGTTGTAAATTAAAAAAAAAATTGCGACATTGCGATTTTGTTTGCTTTTTCACCACATTTGGAATTTTCTTACAGTACATCACAGTATAAAATTGATGGTGATGTTCAAAAGTATAACCTATCCATCAAGAAACAAGCCCTCATATGGCTATGTCGACGGAAAAATAAAAAGGTTAAGTTTTGTTGAATAAGGGGAGAAAAAAAGCGAAAGTGCAAAAACGGAAAATTGTCCAGTTGGGAAGAAGTTAAAAGATGCTCCAATGACTGAACATAGTCCAGCGGATTTACAATTGGGATCAGGAAGGAAAGATTAACTCTCCTGGAGCAGACCGGATCCTGTTTTGTGGTTGTACATACACCATTCCTTTTATCGTTTCCCATCCCTCGGTTGAACTTGATGGATATTCACATTTGTCTTTTTTCAACCGGATTAACTATGCAACTACTATATACAAAGCAAGTGTTTTTTTTTACATTGCTGTGAATATGTTAATTATTTTTAATGTTTATTAAGCACTTTTTCAGGTGGATTAGGACGTAGACACCCCTAAAAAAAACCTTGTCCACATATCCTAACATTATAAAATCAAATTGGCTGTCATTTTGCATCACTGGCTAACCATAAAATCTGGAAGCATGCTGATTTTGCTACAGATTTAAATGCAACTCTGCAGAATATCTGTGGTAAATCAGCATCTAAATCCTCAGCAAATCCACATGTAAGCCATGCAGATTTTGTGATAGATTGTTAAGTGTTGTACATTTACTGACTGTGTGAATTCACCAATACACAGACAGTCAATCATTCAATCATCTGAATAACTATTGTCCATGTCAAATGAGACAAGGTTTTCCATTGCAAACTCAGCTGTTTGCAAGCGGTTCTGGGCAGCCAAATCTTCAGGCTATAACTGAACTACAATACAGTGTATATTGCACTTAGGGAACAGATTTGCTCTTTATAAATTACAGTTGTGGCCAAAAGTATTGACACCCTGACAATTCTGTCAGATAAAACTCAGTTTCTTCCTGAAAATCATTGCAAACACAAATTCTTTGGTATTATTATCTTCATTTAATTTGTCTTAAATGAAAAAACACAAAAAGAATTGTACTAAAGCCAAATTGGATATAATTCCACACCAAACATAAAAAAGAGGATGGACAAATTATTGGCACTGTTCGAAAAATCATGTGATGCTCCTCTAATTTGTGTAATTAACAGCACCTGTAACTTACCTGTGGCACCTAACAGGTGTTGGCAATAACTAAATCACACTTGCAGCCAGTTGACATGGATTAAAGTTGACTCAACCTCTGTCCTGTGTCCTTGTGTGTACCACATTGAGCATGGAGAAAAGAAAGAAGACCAAAGAACTGTCTGAGGACTTGAGAAACCAAATGGTGAGGAAGCATGAGCAATTTCAAGGCTACAAGTCCATCTCCAAAGACCTGAATGTTCCTGTGTCTACCGTGCGCAGTGTCATCAAGAAGTTTAAAGCCCATGGCACTGTGGCTAACCTCCCTAGATGTGGATGGAAAATAAAAATTGACAAGAGATTTCAACGCAAGATTGTGCAGATGTTGGATAAAGAACCTCAAATAACATCCAAACAAGTTCAAGCTGCCCTGCAGTCCGAGGGTACAACAGTGTCAACCCGTACTATCCGTCGGCGTCTGAATGAAAAGGGACTGTATGGTAGGAGACCCAGGAAGACCCCACTTCTTACCCCGAGACATAAAAAAGCCAGGCTGGAGTTTGCCAAAACTTACCTGAAAAAGCCTAAAACGTTTTGGAAGAATGTTCTCTGGTCAGATGAGACAAAAGTAGATCTTTTTGGGCAAAGGCATCAACATAGAGTTTACAGGAGAAAAAAAGGCATTCAAAGAAAAAAACACAGTCCCCACAGTCAAACATGGCGGAGGTTCCCTGATGTTTTTGGGTTGCTTTGCTGCCTCTGGCACTGGACTGCTTGACCGTGTGCATGGCATTATGAAGTCAGAAGACTACCAACAAATTTTGCAGCATAATGTAGGACCCAGTGTGAGAAAGCTGGGTCTCCCTCAGAGGTCATGGGTCTTCCAGCAGGACAATGACCCAAAACACACTTCAAAAAGCACTAGAAAATGGTTTGGGAGAAAGCACTGGAGATTTCTAAGGTGGCCAGTAATGAGTCCAGACCTGAATCCCATAGAACACCTGTGGAGAGATCTAAAAATGGCAGTTTGGAGAAGGCACCCTTCTAATATCAGGGACCTGGAGCAGTTTGCCAAAGAAGAATGGTCTAAAATTCCAGCAGAGCATTGTAAGAAACTCATTGATGGTTACCGGAAGCGGTTGGTCACAGTTATTTTGGCTAAAGGTTGTGCAACCAAGTATTAGGCTGAGGGTGCCAATACTTTTGTCTGGCCCATTTTTGGAGTTTTGTGTGAAATTATTAATGTTTAGCTTTTTGCTTCATTCTCTTTTGTGTTTTTTCATTTAAGACAAATTAAATGAAGATAATACCAAAGAATTTGTGCTTGCAATCATTTTCAGGAAGAATCTGAGTATTATCTGACAGAATTGCAGGGGTGTCAATACTTTTGGCTACAACTGTAACTAGAGGTGTGCCAGATGCTATTGCATTGGGTGGGAAGTGTGTGTGTGAGAGTACGTGTGTGTACATGTGTGTGTGTGCATATGAGTACATATGTGTGTGTACATGTGTGTGAGTACATGTGTGTGTGTACGTGTGTGTGTGTCCCGCAGCTGCCTGCCCACCCATCTCTGTGCAGTCACAGCTGGCAGGAAAGAGGGTGGTTTGCGGCCTGTGCTGGAGATGCGAGTACATGTGTGTGTATATATGTGAGTACGTGTGTATGTGGGTACGTGTGTGTGTGTATGTGAGTACGTGTGTGTATGTGAGTGCATGTGTGTGTATTTGAGTACGTGTGTGTTTGAGTACATGTGTGTATGTGAGTACGTGTTTGTGTGTGTGTGAGTACGTGTGTGTGTATGTGAGTACGTGTGTGTATACATGTATGTGAGTGTGTGTGTGTGAGTATGTGTGTGTACGTACGTGTGTGTGCATGTACATGTGTGCACATGTGTGTGTAGATACGTGTGTGTATGTACGTACATGTGTGTGTGTACGTACGTGTGTGTGTACATGTGTGTGTATGTGCATGTGTGTGTACGTACATGTGTGTGTACATGTTTGTGTGTACATGTGTGTGTACATGTGTGTGTACATGTTTGTGTGATGGACATGGTGGACAGGCAGCAGCGGGTCCAGCGGTGTGGCCAACAGCGGCGGGTCCTGCGGCGGCAGTGGGGGGAATTCAGCGGCAGCAGGTCCAGCGGCAGAGGGGTTCCGGCGGCGGCCAGCCGGCAGGAAAGATTGCGGCTTGTGGCCTGTGCTGGTGGTACTGTGGAAGGGCCAGGTACCACCAAAGGATATCATATTGGAATACCCATCACTTGGGTATTTCAATATGGCGGTCAGCGTACTTCCGGTTGGCGCGGTGGATTGTGGGATTCGTGGACATCTAGATGGAAGTGGATGACGGACAATTAAAGGCAATTATATTTATAGATTTTTTTAAAACCTTTAAAACTATACTGAAATGTGACTTTATAGCTGTATTCTGCTCAGTGACTAATTACTTCATGATTATGATCAAAACTAAAAAGAAATCTGACAGAAAACAAACTTCAAATCATAATCAATTTAAAGCTAATTACAAATTTTGTATAAATCAGCTAAATTTTGTCAAGATGAGAGTAGTTATTCTGGAGTGAAACTATTCATTATTTAGTATAAAGTAAATCATTAATATGATGAAACTTTGAAAAGAAGTGTTATGTACTAACGTGATCTTGTGTTTAGGGCAATGCCAAATTTCAGACAGTCTAGTTGCAGAAAGTCCAAACTTGCTTATAACGTCAAACAAAAATGTTACTTTATAGCATAAAAACATGCTAAACACTTGTGATTCGTCCACTCAGTGAGTGATTTTTTTGCTGTCCAATAGAAACTGGGTCATGACAAGTTGTCAGAGTTTTGATTGACAGCTCAGATATCCAGTCTGGGGCTGGGAAGTGCGTGACTTTCTCTGGGTGTTCTCTGTTCTGGATATTTTCCAAGCTATTTAATTTAGCTGTTTGCCTCTGATCCCTGCCAGATATAGTTTTGTGCTTCATGGTGAATTTTTGCCTGATTCTGTTGTTCTGAGTTTTGATATTCCGCTGCCTGACCCTTTGACCATGTTCTGACTATCCCTTTGTCTTGTCCTTTTGCTTTTAGCTGCTATCTCCTGATATTTTGATCCTGGACTGGGATCTGACTTATGCCTCTGTCTTTTCATTTGGTTTTCTATTTACTCACATTAACCAAGCACAAAATGCAGGTTACCTCACCTTAAGAGTTTAAAATTCCAGTGTTTTCACAGGTCAGACTTTCAAGTGTTTTTTATACCAGTCCTGAGCTGCCCCTTTGCAATGTAAAGTGGGAGCCCACAACCATCTATCGCTCTCGAAACAGTGAAAGAGTGGAATCTCATGAGATCTCTCTCTTTTTGAACATCATTAGAGAGGTGTCACGCTGTGACGGTCTTAGGTAAAGAAGTGGAGCCTCAAACTGTCCCTGGAACTGGGACCCTAACTATCCCTGTCCTAGGAGTATTCTTGAAGGTAGAGGCCCATGTATTCTGTTAATGTTATAAACTGTCCCCTCCAGCTCCCCCATGAGGCCTGGGACAGATATGTGTATAAACACGTACGACAAAGAGGGATAACAAAATGCTCCAACTTCAGCACACCAACTCAACAAATCAGTAAGAAAAATTTCACAGGTGGGGATGAGAAGGTTTGGCCAGGTTTTTCAGAGAGGGAAAATAAGCAGGTCAGGAGCAGCCGTGAGATGGAGCTGCATGTCTCTAACCAGCATACAGTTTTTAACCTCTTCAGCACCAAAGGAAGCAAAATCCATTTATTATGAGGAACAAAACACAAAAGCTAAATGGAAGACCTGCGATTCACAGTACATGAAGATAGTCTAACCCCAGATCTCCCAGTAGGACGTGACACTCGTGACAGTACCCCCCTTCTATGTGGGGCCACAGGACCCACAGGGCCCTTGGGAATGGGTTTATCCAGATGTGTCAAATGAAAGGACTGTGTCAACCTACGGGCATTAACCTCAGATGCTGACACCCACATCCTCTCTACAAGACCATACCCATTCCAATTCACCAGAGCGGAAAATCTTACAGGAATAGATGAGTCTCACTACCTGAAATTCTTAATTGCCATCAATAATAACCATTGGCAGTGTTAAAGGTAACATTACAACAGGCACAACATATTTTTTGAGTAAAACATTATGCAGCTTGAAAGTTGGAGGAAACTTGAGAACAAAAGTTACAGGGTTGATTACAGCGACCACCTTATAAGGACCAATAAACCTAGGACCTTGTTTCCCAGAAGGAACTTTCAGTTTAATATTTTTGGTAGACAGCCATACTATCTCATTCATCCCCAGGTCCAGACCTGACGTTGGTTTTTTATCAGCCATTTGTTGGTAATTGTCCCCCCATTATCTTTAAAAAATTCTCACCCGCTTACCACACAGATGAGAGCGACGGCGAGAATTGTTCCTACCCATGAACCCCTGAAGATTTGTCTTTCTGAAGTTACAGAATTGTGGATGGAAGACATGTGCTCCAAAAAATGGTGACTTACCAGTGGATGAGCTACAACGATTGTTTAAAGCAAACTCAGCCAGTGGTTAAAAAAAAGACCAATCCTGGTTTTATCTGACACAAACATCTGAGGTATGTCTCCAATCTTTGGTTTACGCGTTCAGTCTGACGATTAGTTTGAGGGTGAAAAGCTGAGAAAAAGGATAGATGCATCTCTAAATGGAAACAAAACGCCCTCGAAGAAAATCAGAGGGAACCCCATGAAGCTTCAAGATCTCAGGGACAAACACCTGAGTCAGTGTATTGGCATTAGGGAGAGCAGGTAAAGCAATAATGTGCGTCATTTTGCTAAACCTATCCACCACAACTAAGACAGGCATTTTACCAGAGGACGAAGGGAGATCAATTATGGAAGTCAGACGTTTAGCAGATTCTAGGTACATCAAGTTTTTATAATCAGTTATGACTGTGGCCGGGTGAACTGCTGTCTCCAAAAAATGGTGCCATTCCTCAAATGCCTAGTTAATGCCTATATTATAGTTTCTTTTGGCCAATGACAACTTTTTAGAGAATAAGGCACACGGATGCCGTTTACTAAGCGACGACCCTTAAGACAATACAGCTCTGAACCCCACCTCAGAAGCATCAACCTCGACAATAAATAGTTCAGAAGCATTGGGTTGTATGAGCATTGGCTCAGTGGAAAAACATCTCTTCAAAGAAGAAAATGCCTGCTGAGTGCAGTCAAACCAACCCAAGAAATCTGTACCTTTACTAGTCAGGTCAGTAAGGGGTCTGACAATAGACAATAAGTTTTGGATAAATTTCTGATAATAGTTTGCAAAACCCAAAAAGTGTTGTGATGCTTTCAGATTTTCTGGGAGCCTCCATTACAGGACTGCTTGGACCTTATCAGGATCCATGTGGAAACTTGCAGCTGATAATAAGAAACCTAAGACCTGAACCTTCTGTACAGCAAACACAAACTTCTCCAACATAGCATACAGTTTAGTATCCTGTAGAACAGTGTTTCTCAACTCCAGTCCTCAAGACCCACCAGCAGGTCATGTTTTCAGGATTTCCTGTTGGTGGGTCTTGAGGCCTGTATTTGAGAAACACTGCTGTAGAACCTGAAACACCTGTCTGATATGTGCCTGATGAGACTTGGCGAGTTGATCAAAATTTTGTCAAGATACACTACTACAAATCTACTCAGTAGGTGATGGAAGATGTCATTAACAAAATGTTGGAACACCTTTGGGAGCATTAGTCAAACCAAAAGGCATGACCAAATTTCCATAATGCCATTCCGGAGTGTAAAGGGCCTTTTACATTTAGCGATGTACCAGCGATCCGACCAGCGATACAACCCAGTCAAGATCGCTGGTGCATCGCTAAATGATTGCTAGTGAGCTTCCACACAGGAAGATCTCACAGCGATGCAGCAGCGACGCAGCGCACGATACTGACCTTTCACACACAGCGATCCTGGCGCCCTCCCGCCCGCGTCCAGCGTCGCTCATCTCACACAGCAGGAAGCCCAGCAGGAAGCGCCCGACGTGAAATGGAGCCGCCCGATCTCGCACGATCAGCGATGAGCAGCGGGGGATTCGGTCGGAGGTAAGTATCACACATAGCGATATCGCTAGCAATATCGCCATAACGTCACAAAACCAGTGACGTTTTAGCGATATTGCTAGCGATATCGCTATGTGTAAAACCCCCTTTAAAAGCCGACTTTCATCCCCTCCGTAATCCTAATCAGATAATAGGCTTCCCTGAGATCCAACTTGGAGAATCATTTTGCCCCAATAATCAGATTGAACAAATCAGTAATGAGTGGGAGGAGATGTGTGTCCTGGATAGTAATCCAGTTTAACTCATTAAGTTCATTTCATATGAGGAGCAAAACACACAGGCTAAATGGAAGACCTGCGATTCAAAAGTATGTAATGATCGCCTAACCCCAGATCTCCCAGGAGGACATGACACATTCGTGACAAGAGGTTATCGTTTGGTATCAGCTTAGTGAATTATGCAGTAACGTTATGCTAGTTCAAAGAGTGAGTTCTGTGAAATATTCCTCTTTCACTGCGAGAGGGGCCATGGAGGGTTGTGGGATTCCACAACCTGGAATTTTAGGAGGCATCAGGACAATAACTTTTGACAATAGCTTAAAACTGGAAAAAACACCACCTGAGGCTGCCCAGTCTTTTATTAAATAAAAAGGTCAACTCCAGACTGGTTATAGATAGTCCTTCATACACCAACTCCATTTTGTATTCCAGGTTCTTAATCTCTCTGCCTTGTCTGCAGACTTTTCATTGCCCAGTGATACAATGAGTAAAGGTACTGTCACACTTAGCGATATCGCTAGCAATACCGCTATGACTTGTGACGTTATAGCGATATTGCTAGCGATATCGCTATGCCTGATACTTACCTACGACCCGCTCCCCCGCTGGTTATCGCTGATCGTGCCAGAACGCCCAGGACTGTTTCTCGTCGTCAGCTTCCTGCGGCGCTTCCTGTGGAGAGACGAGCGACGAGCGTGGAGCCGGGCGGGAGGACGTCAGGATCACCTCATCTGACAGGTAAGTAGCGACCCCCGACCCCTGCGATGTCGCTGGTGAGATCTGCCTGTGTGGCAGCTCACTAGCGACCACTTAGCGATGCACCAGCGATCCTGACCGCATCATATTGCTGGTCGGGATCGCTGGTGCATCGCTAAGTGTGACAGTACCTTAAGGCCGGGGTCAGACTTGCAACTGCAATGCAAGAAACTCGTGTGAGTTTCTTGCCTCAATACCCGGCACTGCCGCCGGCACTCGGGACTGAAGCGTTCTTCTGCATAGAAATACATGCAGTTGCACACTCTGGTCCCAAGTGCCAGCGGCAGTGCTTGGGTATTGAGGTGAGAGACTCTAGCG
This sequence comes from Dendrobates tinctorius, assembly GCF_039654945.1. Classification (NCBI taxonomy): domain Eukaryota; kingdom Metazoa; phylum Chordata; class Amphibia; order Anura; family Dendrobatidae; genus Dendrobates; species Dendrobates tinctorius. The sequence goes on along the minus strand of NW_027361741.1, from coordinate 8,803,587 downwards.
AATTTCTCGCATTGCAGTTGCAAGTGTGACCTTGGCCTAATAAGAACTTACAGATGACCATGAACACTGGGAAAGACAGATAGCATGTGCAAGGCTGTTCAGCTGTACAGATCCTAAAGGGTCTGGGACCCACTTTGGCAATAACTATTGAAACATCATGCTCTCCCTAATCCCACATTCTACATTAGTCCCTTATAGATTAAACTGTAATTAGCAAGTATCCTGGGGAAAGGGACTCACAAATTTCTGCATATTGTTTCTTAACTGTCTATAATACAGCTTTGAATAAAGAAATTCCATAGTGGAAAGGCAATGAAAAGACTCTTATGAAGAAAGGAGCTCTACTTACTGGCCAACTGAATTTTCTTACATCTCTGATCCATCTTGCCATCCCCTTTTCATTACAGCTTTACTAAAGGTCTTACTCTCTGTTTCTTCTGTGCTTCAGTCAGAAATAACCTAAATGGAAGTTTGCAGGGCCATCTTACGCCCAATACAGAACCTTCTCCAACTAAAGGTTTGAGATATTGAAAGGAACCAGAAGGCATAAAGTAAGACATTAGCTCCCTTATTGAAGCCAGTTTTATTGTAGGGGGGAGGACCCCCGCAGAGTGTCTGGGCCAGAACCAAGGGGACCGCCATCTGGGTTCCTAAGGAAACAGTACCTAGGGAGCAAAGGAGGAGAGTGGACTGCTGAGAGTGACAGGACTGCAAGGGGAGGGGCGAGTATCAAAGGGACAGGGAGCATGCAGGGGAGTCAGATGGCGGAACGGCAGACAGGAGGCAAGAGACTGTGGGAGTCTGAGAGAGCCAGAGTGAAGACAGTGACGAGAAAGGAGACCAACGGCAGAAGAGAGACTTACTGCGGCCTGTAGAGAGTGGGCGCCGGACCTACCAACAAGAGACTGTCACTTCACTCCGATCCGGGGTCTCGTCCTGCCCACGGTGGTCCGCAGCTGTTACAGCTGTGCTTCAGCCTGTCGAGGCTGGTCCCCCGCCCCTCGCAGCTGCTGCCACTCCACTCCAGCCCGCGGCTGCAGCCCTATAGTAACCTACCCTTGCCGGATTAGACGTGTTCACCTTTAAAGTGTTTGTTTGTGCAGAGTCCCTGCGAGGACAATAGCTGCTATTAATTTTTGATTTTTGGTTGCTTAGTATAGCCCTAGCGGCTTAAATTCATAAAAGTTCTATAGCCAAAGTTCAATTCAGTCTCGCGTCTCGTCACTGCATCCTGCGTACCTGCTGTTTACCTACATTTGGCGTAGTCGGCAGGATGCAGTCTCCGAGCACGGACAACGATGCTCCAGACCAGGGCAGGGCCGTGAACTCGACAGATAGCGAGGGCCCTCGCTCCAGCATTTCGTTGGGGGCTATGCTGAGCAACCTGCCTAGGTTTTCCGGTTCTAATACCATGCTATGGAGCTGGACAGAACGGATGCAGGGGCTCTTTCGGATGCACCCAATGACTCCTGACCTGGAAGCCAAAGTAGCTCTCATGGCGTTAGACGGGGAGGCTCGGAATTCAGTAATGTTGAGGCCCTCGGGACACCGCAACACCTTTGATAAAGTTTTACAGATTGTAGAACAGACCCATGGAGATCCAACTAATGTGGGAGAGTCAACAAGAAAGCACAAAATGACAGATTTGCAAAAAAATACTCTGCAAAAAAATGGCAGTAATCAGCAAGGGCTGGATAACAAATACAGGGTATTTAGTCGATACTTTCTTTGCGCAAAAGAATGTACACCAAGCTGCTCCACCACATCAAGGTAACCCCTATCAAAGCAGTCCCTATCTAATGTATTAAAAACCTGAACATGTGAACAGTGTCTAATATGAACAGGATTCAGACAGGCCGCTCCCTAGAATGGGCTTGTGGTCTGAGACAGCTCTTATGTGCACGTCACACAAGAGAGGGGTAGGGTCTCCCAAACCATGCTAAGCAAGGAAAAAAACGGGGAGAGTTAAGGACCCGGTTGTTCAGTCAGATGCAGGGAGAGGGGGAGACCATCACACAATATATGAATGTCCTCCAAGAGTTGCATACGGCCATCGAAAGAAAGGACAGTGTAAGGGTAGGACCTATTGACATTACCCTATGCGACCTATTGGTGACTGGACTGTGGGACCTGTTAATAAAGCAGGCATTACGGGAGCAGGTCAGAATGAATCCCCGTATAGACTTTTCAGAGGTGGGAAGTCAAGCACGCGCTCGAGAGCAAGAGCAGGGGATGGCGGTCCCCGTGGGAATGGTCCGGAGTGTAGAGGCCTCTGTGAACGCAGTTGAGGAGCCTCAATGGGTGGAGGAGATGAAACAAGAATTGAAGAACATCAAGGGCGAGTTGGCCAAAGTGAAGAGAAGGGCTGAATCCGGGACTGGACGACCTAGTTTCAATCCCTAGCCCTGGGGGCCCCGCTCCCCCCCCGGGGCAGTCGATCTGCGCAGACCCGGTGCTATGAGTGCGGGGAACCGGGCCACTTCGCCCGAGAGTGTCCGTGGCGTGGGAGATACCCACCTCAGCGGCCATTAAACTAGAGAGCTCTGGGCTGGGGGGACGCCGCTCGGAGCCGAAACCACGATTAGGGGTGGTCGAAGTCCCAAAGATTTGGTCACAAAATGTCCAGTGGTATGGGCAGAAGTAGACGGCCGGGCCGTCCGGTGCTTAGTGGACACGGGGTCACAAGTGACAACTATGCCTGCAACTTATTTCTGGCAAAATTTCCCCGAGGCAGCGAGACCCCAGTGGGGACCCATGATCAGACTGGTAGCCGCCAATCAACTACCGGTTCCTGTTGCCGGGGTGGTGTGGGTACAGGTGACGCTGTGCGGTAAATCCCTCGGTCGCAGAGGAATCATAGAATCATAGAATCATAGAATCGTAGAGTTGGAAGGGACCTCCTGGGCCATCTGGTCCAACCCCCTGCTCAAAGCAGGATTCGCTAAATCATCCCAGTCAGATGTCTGTCCAGCCTCTGTTTGAAGACATCCATTGAAGGAGAACTCACCACTTCTCGTGGCAGCTTGTTCCACTCATTGATCACTCTAACTGTCAAAAAGTTTTTTCTAATATCTAATCTGTGTCTCCTCCCATTCAGTTTCATCCCATTGCTTCTAGTCTTTCCTTGTGCAAATGAGAATAAAGATGATCCTTCTACAATGTGACAGCCCTTGAGATATTTGTAGACAGCTATTAAGTCTCCTCTCAGTCTTCTCTTTTGCAAACTAAACAATCCCAAATCCTGCAACCTTTCCTCATAAGACAGGGTTTGCAGACCGGTCACCATTCTGGTTGCTCTTTTCTGAACTTGCTCCAGTTTGTTGATGTCTTTTTTAAAATGTGGTGCCCAAAACTGGACACAATATTCCAGATGAGGTCTGACCAAAGAGGAGTAGAGGGAAATAATGACTTCACGTGATCTAGACTGTATGCTTCTGTTAATACATCCTAGAATTGCATTTGCTTTTTTTGCTGCTGCATCACACTGTTGACTCATATTCAGTTTGTGATCTATTAGTATACCCAAGTCTTTTTCACATGTGCTGTTGCTTAGGCCTATTCCTCCCATTCTGTATATGCTTTTTTCATTTTTATTGCCCAGATGTAGTACTTTGCATTTTTCCCTGTTAAAAACCATTCTGTTAGTTGCTGCCCACTTCTCCAGTTTATTTATATCATTTTGAATCCTCTCTCTCTCTTCTCTAGTATTAGCTATCCCTCCTAGCTTTGTGTCATCAGCAAATTTAATCAGTTTACCCTCAATTCCTTCATCTAAATCGTTGATAAAGATGTTGAACAATAAAGGGCCCAGGACAGAGCCCTGTGGTACCCCACTTGAGACATTCTTCCAACTGGATGTGCTGCCATTTACGACCACTCTTTGGGTCCGATCACTAAGCCAGTTATGAATCCACCTAACAGTTGCCTTGTCCATTCCATACTTAGTCATTTTTTCAATAAGGATTGTATGAGATACTTTGTCAAATGCTTTGCTGAAGTCAAGATATACTATATCTACAGCATTTCCTTGATCCACCCAATCAGTGATTCCGTCATAGAAGGAAATTAAGTTAGTCTGACATGACTTATTAGTTACAAACCCATGCTGACTCTGTTTAATCACTTCATTCTTATCCAGGTACTGACATACATGTTGTTTAATAATTTGTTCAAAGATCTTTCCTGGTATAGAAGTCAGACTCACCGGCCTATAGTTGCCTGGGTCCACCTTCTTCCCCTTTTTGAAGATAGGAACAACATTTGCTCTTTTCCAGTCTTCCGGGACTTCTCCTGTTCTCCAAGAATTTTCAAATATTATGGAGAGGGGTTCAAAAATTTCTTCTGCTATCTCCTTCACTACTCTGGGGTGTAATTCATCTGGACCTGGAGACTTGAGGAGTGGTACTGACTCAAGGGGAAACCGATAAGCAGCATCCAGTCATTCTGGGCATGAACATACTACGGGAGTTCTGCAATCTGCTCCTCAATGATACCACACACAAAATCCTGAAGCAGTGGGGTTCCCGCACGGCCCAAGGACAGGTATTCCAGCAGTTGGTGCGGGAAGCGCGAGTACACCAGGACTGCCGGGAGGGTGAGGCTCTGGGAAAAGTCATTGCGCCAGCAGCTCCCCTGCTTGTACTGCCTCCTGGGCAGACGGTGATGGTCCTGCCAGTTCGAGCCTGGATACCCTTGGAGGGCGTAGAGATGCAGGTGGAGCCATGGTACTCAGAGTGCTTGCCTCCTGGGATACTGGTGGCCCGTTCCCTGACCACACTGCAAAAAGTGACCGTCCTGGTGCGCTGCGTGAACCTTAAAGACCAAGACATCGTCCTGAAAGCTCGGACTGAACTGGCCAAGCTAGTGAGGCCTTTGGAAGAAGTGCTGCCGGCCCCTGCGGTTCAATTGAGAGTGCAATCTGAAGACCCTTGCGAAGTAACTATCCAGACTCTACAAGCTACCGAAATCTCGACTCAAGTGAAGGGTCGAAACATCCTGGAACAGATGCGGGCCGAGCTCTCCGGACTAACTTCAGCTCAGCTTTCCGAGATAGTAACACTGCTCGGACAGTACCACAAGGTATTTGCTAGTCAAGAGGAAGATTTTGAGTGTACCACCGCCATCACCCATGGAATTCCCACGGCAGGGGCAGCCCCCATCCGAGAACGATATCGACAGATTCCTCCACAACTCTACCAAGAGGTGAAAACTTTGCTGGCCCAAATGCTACGAAAGGGAGTTATTCGAGAAAGCCAAAGCACCTTGGCGGCCCCCATTGTGTTAGTCCGCAAAAAAGATGGCACCTTACGATTCTGCATGGACTATCGAAAGATGAATGCTTGTACCATTAAAGACTCATACCCACTACCCCGAATAGAAGAATCCTTGTCCGCCTTGGGGAAGGCGACGTATTTTTCGACTTTGGACCTGGCCAGTGGGTACTGGCAGGTGCCCATGTCAGAAGAAGACAGGGTTAAGACGGCGTTCATACTGCCTATGGGACTATTTGAGTTCAATCGTATGCCGTTCGGACTGGCCAAAGCCCCGGGGACCTTTCAGTGGTTAATGGAGCGGTGTCTGGGAGATCTCAATTTTGAGGCACGTTGATATACTTAGACGATATCATCATCTATGCTGCCTCATTTGAGGACCACCTGAAGCGGTTGGGGCAGGTACTCGGCCGTCTACCAAATTACGGGTTGAAGGTAAAACCCCAGAAATGCCACCTATTTCGCACCCAGATCGAATATCTGGGCCATGTCGTCTTGGCAGAGGGCGTAAGGCCGTCCCAGGAAAAGGTTGCTGTCATTCAAGGATGGCCTACCCCTGAGACGATAAAAGACATGCCGACCTTCCTGGGGTTGGTCAGATACTACCGTCGTTTCGTAAAGAATTTTGCATGTCGAGCTCGAGCCCTGCACGACCTGCTGAAGGGGGCTCCCACTGGGGAAAATGGATGAAAAATCCAGTGGCAACAACCTCAAGAAGAGGCCTTCCAAGACCTTAAGGCTGCGCTCTCGGATGCTCCGGTGTTAGCTTATGCGGATTTCTCGCAACCTTTCATCCTACACACTGACTGGAGTCTTCACGGGCTGGGGGCTGTGTTGTCACAAGTTCAAGACGGCCGGGAGAGAGTGATCGCGTATCGAAGCTGCTCACTCCATGATTCCGAGCGCAACCCTGACAATTACAGCTCCTTTAAGCTCGAGCTCCTCGCAGTAGTGTGGGCCATGACGGAGCGGTTCGCAGAGTACCAGGTGGGCTCCGTAGTAGTGGTGCGGACCGACAATAACCCGCTGGCTCATTTGAAAAATGCCAAATTTGGGGCTCTGGAACAAAGATGGGTGGCCCGGATGGCGAAATTCAACTATAAAATCATCTATAAAAGATGGGCCGAGAATGTACACGCTGACGCCCTCTCCAGGATTCGACATACAACCCCAGGGAAGAGTCAAGACGACGAACTAGAAAGGGAAGAGATACCGTTCGCCCTCAGCTCTGCCGTGCTCACAGCTGCCACCCAGAAAGTATCTCCCTCGGAGACCCTCAAGGGCATGCTGGAGCAGTCCCGGGATAAGTGGATCCAACAGCAGCAAGAAGACGAAGAAATTGGGCTTCTCCGGGAAATTGATAGCCGCTGGCAAACTGCCCACTGACTCCCAAAGACAGGCTTTGACTCAGGACATGTCACTGATGTTACGACAATGGGAGAGGCTGGTTATCCGAAAGGGACTATTGTATCGTAAAATTACATCATGAACAACATCTATGACAATTTGGCAGGTAGTTGCGCCCGGAGCCGAACTTAACGAACTGGCTCGAGAAGCCCACGAAAAAGGGGTTAATTTCAGAGCTCAAAAGACTTTGCAATGGTTACAATAGATAATTTACCATCCACGCTTGCATGCTGTTGTGGACGAGACTTGCCAGACCTGTCGCCTATGTGAAGTAGCTAAACCGCCCACACAGCGAGCCTCAGTACAAACAATCGTGACCCAAGCGCCCCTCGAGCTTCTGACAGTGGATTACCTGACCATTGGTCCCCCATTTCAGGGGTATGAACACTGCCTCGTCATGGTAGACCATTTCACTAAGTTCGCTGTGGTCACCCCCACTCGAGACCAGACAGCGGAGTTGGCCACCTCCGCAATTTGTAGAAACTGCATACAAGTTTACGGCTGCCCTCAACGGATACATTCCAATCAAGGAGCATGTTTTTTGGGAAAAATAATGGAGGAACTGCACCGTCTCTACGGTATTGACAAATCCTGGAACACGCCATACCACCCGCAGGGAAACAGGACCTGCGAACGATTTAATCAGACATTAATCCAAATGTTGCGTACTCCGGAGAGTGACAAGAAGGCCCTTTGGCCCGAATATGTCCCTGAATTAGTATGGGTCTATAACAACCGAGTACATCGAGTTACCGGCTATACCCCTTACTCCCTGTTGTTTGGACGCGAGGGCAAAGGAAACATGGAGTTAGAGTTGGACCCAGAGGAATCTCAGCCCTGGACCGGGGTATCATCATGGGTCCGAAATCACCGACACAGGCTGCAAACTCTTCATCGAATCGTACATACCAAACTCCAAGACTTAGAACACTCAGGAAATAATTTATCTCCACCTCCCAACCTCCAAAGTGGAGACCGAGTACTCGTACTAGACCAACGCCCGCAGAACAAATTAGAGCCACGCTGGGAAGAGAGTCCCTATCGGGTCCTACGCCGTATAAACCCTGAAGGACCTGTGTACAAAATACGACCCGAGAAAGATGAAACGCTGCCTACTCGCATTGTGCATCGTAATTTGTTATGCCCATGTATTTCCACCGACCCAAAACAACCTGAACCTGCTCCTCAGGTCTCTGAACCATTGCCCATGTTCTGGGACCCGGACGACAAAGATGACTTCCCCGCAATAACCAGGGACTCTCTACTCAATGACAAACCAACTGACACAATAAGCCTGCCCGAACCAGCTAGCCCACCACCGTGCACCACCCCAGAAGACTTCACCCTAGTCGAACTAAGACGCTCTGAGCGGTCAACAGCCGGCAAACCCCCCGAAAGATATGAACAGGACCAGTTCATATGGCAACAAAAACTGACACCTCCTTAGACCAACCCAAGTATACTGAGGCCCTCGCCCGAGGACTGGCGAGCATACAGGATGGGAGAGTGTAGGGAGGAGGACCCCCACAGAGTGTCCGGGCCGGAACCAAGGGGACACCATCTGGGTTCCTAAGGAAATAGTACCCAGGGAGCAAAGGAGGAGAGTGGACTGCAGAGAGTGACAGGACAGCACGGGGAGGGGCGAGTATAAAAGGGACAAGGAGCGCGCAGGGGATCAGTTGGCTGAATGGCAGACAGGAGGCAAGAGACTGTGGGAGTCTGAGAGAGCCAGAGTGACAGACAGTGACGAGAAAGGAGACCAACGGCAGAAGAGAGACTTGCTGCTAACTGCAGAGAGTGGGCGCCGAACCTACCAACAAGAGACTGTCGCTTCATTCCGATCCGGGGTCTCGTCCTGCCCACGGTGGTCCGCAGCTGTTACCGCAGTGCTTCAGCCTGTCGCAGCTGGTCCGCTGCCCCTCGCAGCTGCTGCCGCTCCTCTTCAGCCCGCAGCTGCAGCCTGCCCGCTGCCGCCCCACTTCAGCTCGCAGCTGCGGCCTCTCCATCATCAGCCGCAGTGGATGTCATCCCACTACAGTCGGCAGTTGGGGCCTATTCCTTTGCCTAGGCCCAGGCCGTGCACGTGGCCTGCCAATCGCCACTCCTGGGAACTGCAACACAACCCTACTTGGAGACTGGAGTCTCATTGAACTCGCTTATGATCAGAACACCGCTGTTTCTACAGGGGGTCACCTCATCAAGGACTTCCTCAGGGCCTGTTGTGCCCCATCTCCTCCTGGGCACTGGGTGCCCAAAGGCTACGACAGAACTTCAGCAGCTGGGCACAGCATCTGCGATGCCAATGCAGCCTCATCAAAGACGCCGAGGGACGTCAGGACGGATAAGTGACACTATAAGAAATAAGGACCCGTAGTCGGCCATATCGCGGCCCTATAGTAACCGGCCCTTGACGGCCGGATTAGTCGTGTTCACCTTTAAAGTGTTTGTTTGTGCAGAGTCCCTGTGAGGACAATAGCTGTTATTAATTTTTGGTTGCTTAGTATCGCCCTAGTGGCTTAAATTCATAAAAGTTCTATAGCCAAAGTTCAATTCAGTCTCGCTTCTCGTCACTGCATCCTGCATACCTGCTGTTTACCTACACTATTCACCTCTGCCCCGGCTGATCAGAGGTGAACTGACAGCATGGGAAAAAGTTCCGAAACTTTCCCATGCTTATTAGCTCATCTCCAATCAGCCGGGGCGCCTGAGCAGACATGATTTCATTCATTCTACAGTGGTTTACAGCGGGGCCGGTAGCATTAGCACCAGTCCCTGTTGTAAGCTAGTTAACCCCATGTGATGGATTGCAACGGGGAACCTGACTGAACGGCGGAGAGGTATGGATATTGTTAGGTTTGTTTTTTTTTCAGGAGAACAAGGGATTCTGTTGGATTAGCAGAGTAATAAATTTGGTCAAAAACTTTGCGTGATTATTTCATTAAAATAATTAATGCGTGCGCGTCTTTTTTAACCCTTTACTACTATAGGATTAATAATGGATAGGTGTCTTATTGACACCTCTCCATTATTAACCTGACTTAATGTCACCTTTCAATAGCAAGGTGACATTAACCCATTATTTACCCATGAGCCACTGATAAAGGCACGGGGAATAGAGAGGCTAAGTTCCAAAAGAGGCGCATCTTATAGATGCGCCTTTTCTAGGGTGGATGGGGGGCAGATTTTTTTAGCCAGGGGGGCCCAAAAACAATGGTGCCTCTCTAGGCTATTAATATCTGCCCTCACTCACTGGCTTTCCCCCTCTGGCGAAGAAAATACCGCGGGAGCCCACGTAATTGTTTTCAACGAATTTACCCGTTAATTTAGCACTTACATGTCCTAATTTTACACACACACCCTAATCTAATTATTAGTCAAAGACATATAAAAAAATAAATGAAACTAAATGGTTTACTGTCTGTAAACCATGTGTCAATTCATGTCGGGTTTTGTAATGATTCTACAGAAGCCGGCAATTGATTTAGCGGCTATTATGCTATGGAGAACTCTATGAAATATATATATATATATATATATATATATATATATATATGTGTCTCAATGACATATGTATATATATATATGTATTCTATGTGTATATATCTATTCTTTCATTTGTGTTTTAACCTGTCATTGGGATCCATTATATGTCCATTTTGCAAGCCAGCGAGAAAATTTCGTCATACCGATGCCATACGGATGTCACACAAATGCTTAGATGCAAGAAAATCGCATCCTCGCATGACAATCGGATGACATACGGATCACTGTTCATGAAACATTTTTGCGATTCTGGTCCGTGAAAAACGGACCGTATTTTTATACGTTGTGTGTGACTCCAGCCTAACTCTTTTATCTGTTTTAGTTTTTTGTTTGTTTGCTTGTTTAAAAAAAGTTCTTATTAGCTGATTTTTGACCACAGACCATATCAAAGTTGAATGTGCAGTGCAGGGAAACAAATAGCCTGTAAAGCAAACCATGCAAAATTTTGAATGAAAACCAAATTTCACTAATTCTCTGAGCTCCAATTACATTCGTTTATGTAACAAAAAAGTCCACATGGGTTAACAACTACTTTAAATAAAATAATTTTCTATAAGATTTTCTATTCAGTGAGATAAATTCGCAGGAAAAGGAGACACCTCTGGATATATAAGGACAAATCCTAATTTTTTTTATCTCTATTTACAGCATATTCTATTTGAGGAGCGTTGCATTATTGTTTCTTTAATAATAAGCAAAACTATTAACCTTTGAAACATATTGCCTTCATTTAATATGCACTTATAATGAGCTGCATGAGAAATTTAATAAAAGTATTCAAATCAAAGTATAACACAGCAGAAATGTTTCAACAGCACAGTAAATTTGTTTTTAACACAAGACGTGAGGTGTGAATGTGAAAATCCACTTAACTATGTGTGTAGGAGCTTCATTTAAGGCGGGTGTTAATGAAAGCCTGCAAACCTTTTTTTTTGACAGCATTAAATGTGTCATGTAAAAAAATGAGTTTAGCACTTAAAATTGCTAAAGTCTCTAAAACGCATCTGATGTATGTGCTAATGGATCAGATTTTATTTAAATTTCCAAAGGAAAATGTGATTTCGACCTATAACTTATGAAAAGTTATCCCTTAAAGGGGTTATCCAAAACTATTTAATTTTTTTAACTAAAGGCCTAAGAACTAACAGGCAGGAAAAGACCGATTCTGTCAGTGATTCAGCAGCTTTCACTGGCGTCATGTGCCTAACTATGGCGAGCTTGCTGTTAATCAACATGACACCAGCCCTATTGACAGAGCCACCCGAAAGAAGAAGATCTGCTCTGTTGATGTAGAGCAGCTGTATTGTTGGTAGCAGTGGTCAATGACCGTTCTGTGCCAGAACCAGATAAAACAGATAGGTAATTAACAATTACCTGCCTTGTTAGTTTTTATAATCTTGCATAACCCCTTTAAACAAGCATCAATGATATGAGGATCTTAAAGAGGTTGTCAAGGAATTAAAAAAAATGGCTGTTTATTCCAGAAGCAACACCTGTCCATAGGTTCTGTGTATGGTTCTGTTCTGGTACTGCAGTCCAGCTCTATTAACGTGACCAAGGCAGAGCTGGAAAACCACAGACGACCTGTACACTGGAGTGGCAAATTTTTTTTGAAGATAGCAGCTATGATTCTTTAATATTGTACAAGCCCTGTAACTTACATTAAATTCTCTTGAATACACCCATAATTTCTATTAGAAGAAATCACTTGTATATTACAAAGAAATATAATCTGATTTTCATCCAGAAAACGTGGATGTCAAAATGAATGAAAATCGTTCAAGTGCCATACATGTGGTATCCATGTGTCCGTAATTAATGACATCAATGTAGAATCCGTGTGACATCCATTTCTATGCACCTACATTTTAAAATGTATAGCATATACCATAATTAAATACCGTTTTCTAGGTTAACTATTGCAGTATATCCGTAAAAATTGGATGTAGTATTGCTGACTAGAGTTGAGCGAAACGGGTCGAAAAAATTCAAAAGTCGCCGACTTTTGGCAAAGTCGGGTTTCATGAAACGAAACCCGACCCTAGGATGAGGTCGGCCACGAGGTCGGTGACTTACGCGCCAAAGTCGCGTTTCAAAAGTTTGTTTTGCGCTCTTTTTCAGCCAATCAGGATCCACGGACACTGTGGGCAACGTGATGACCTAGGCACGGGTCACCACCATCTTTCAGAAGGGCATGCAAGTGATTGGCTTGCTTTGGTGGGCGTCACAGGGGGTATAAAAGGGCGTGCACGCCGACCGCCATCTTACTTCTGCCGATCTTAGTATAGGGAGAGGTTGCTGCTGATTCTGTAGGGAGAGCGTTAGGCAGGGAAGAAGACAAAAAAACTGCTTCTGCTGCTAGCGATTTGGCCTGCACAACACACAAGTCACTGTGTGTGCAGTGCAAGGGGAGGCTATATTGTGGTGTATCAGTGGTGTTGGTTGTTGGGCTGCCTTTTAAGGCTTCCTGACACGCTGGCATTGCTGTTTACCCACTGCTCCGCAAACTGCTGTTTTAAAAGCAATCCAATCTCCCTTATCCTCTAGTCACTTTTGTCACAGCTGTGCCATCGAGCCTGTCACATAGCGCTCAGATATCAGTGGGCCTCACACAATCCACAAGTGTCCAGTGTCCAAAAGTGTGCGCAGAGATTCAAAATCTCCATTATCCTCTCGTCACTTTGGTCACAGGCAGCTGTGCCATCGAGCCTGTCACATAGCGCTAAGATATCAGTGGGCCTCACACAATCCACAAGTGTCCAGTGTCCAAAAGTGTGCGCAGAGATTCAAAATCTCCATTATCCTCTCGTCACTTTGGTCACAGGCAGCTGTGCCATCGAGCGTGTCACATAGCGCTCAGATATCAGTGGGCCTCACACAATCCACAAGTGTCCAGTGTCCAAAAGTGTGCGCAGAGATTCAAAATCTCCATTATCCTCTCGTCACTTTGGTCACAGGCAGCTGTGCCATCGAGCCTGTCACATAGCGCTCAGATATCAGTGGGCCTCACACAATCCACAAGTGTCCAGTGTCCAAAAGTGTGCGCAGAGATTCAAAATCTCCATTATCCTTTCGTCACTTTGGTCACAGGCAGCTGTGCCATCGAGCCTGTCACATAGCGCTCAGATATCAGTGGGCCTCACACAATCCACAAGTGTCCAGTGTCCAAAAGTGTGCGCAGAGATTCAAAATCTCCATTATCCTCTCGTCACTTTAGTCACAGGCAGCTGTGCCATCGAGCCTGTCACATAGCGCTCAGATATCAGTGGGCCTCACACAATCCACAAGTGTCCAGTGTCCAAAAGTGTGCGCAGAGATTCAAAATCTCCATTATCCTCTCGTCACTTTGGTCACAGGCAGCTGTGCCATCGAGCGTGTCACATAGCGCTCAGATATCAGTGGGCCTCACACAATCCACAAGTGTCCAGTGTCCAAAAGTGTGCGCAGAGATTCAAAATCTCCATTATCCTCTCGTCACTTTGGTCACAGGCAGCTGTGCCATCGAGCCTGTCACATAGCGCTCAGATATCAGTGGGCCTCACACAATCCACAAGTGTCCAGTGTCCAAAAGTGTGCGCAGAGATTCAAAATCTCCATTATCCTTTCGTCACTTTGGTCACAGGCAGCTGTGCCATCGAGCCTGTCACATAGCGCTCAGATATCAGTGGGCCTCACACAATCCACAAGTGTCCAGTGTCCAAAAGTGTGCGCAGAGATTCAAAATCTCCATTATCCTCTCGTCACTTTAGTCACAGGCAGCTGTGCCATCGAGCCTGTCACATAGCGCTCAGATATCAGTGGGCCTCACACAATCCACAAGTGTCCAGTGTCCAAAAGTGTGCGCAGAGATTCAAAATCTCCATTATCCTCTCGTCACTTTGGTCACAGGCAGCTGTGCCATCGAGCGTGTCACATAGCGCTCAGATATCAGTGGGCCTCACACAATCCACAAGTGTCCAGTGTCCAAAAGTGTGCGCAGAGATTCAAAATCTCCATTATCCTCTCGTCACTTTGGTCACAGGCAGCTGTGCCATCGAGCGTGTCACATAGCGCTCAGATATCAGTGGGCCTCACACAATCCACAAGTGTCCAGTGTCCAAAAGTGTGCGCAGAGATTCAAAATCTCCATTATCCTCTCGTCACTTTGGTCACAGGCAGCTGTGCCATCGAGCGTGTCACATAGCGCTCAGATATCAGTGGGTCTCACACAATCCACAAGTGTCCAGTGTCCAAAAGTGTGCGCAGAGATTCAAAATCTCCATTATCCTCTCGTCACTTTGGTCACAGGCAGCTGTGCCATCGAGCGTGTCACATAGCGCTCAGATATCAGTGGGCCTCACACAATCCACAAGTGTCCAGTGTCCAAAAGTGTGCGCAGAGATTCAAAATCTCCATTATCCTCTCGTCACTTTGGTCACAGGCAGCTGTGCCATCGAGCCTGTCACATAGCGCTCAGATATCAGTGGGCCTCACACAATCCACAAGTGTCCAGTGTCCAAAAGTGTGCGCAGAGATTCAAAATCTCCATTATCCTCTCGTCACTTTGGTCACAGGCAGCTGTGCCATCGAGCGTGTCACATAGCGCTCAGATATCAGTGGGCCTCACACAATCCACAAGTGTCCAGTGTCCAAAAGTGTGCGCAGAGATTCAAAATCTCCATTATCCTCTCGTCACTTTGGTCACAGGCAGCTGTGCCATCGAGCGTGTCACATAGCGCTCAGATATCAGTGGGCCTCACACAATCCACAAGTGTCCAGTGTCCAAAAGTGTGCGCAGAGATTCAAAATCTCCATTATCCTCTCGTCACTTTGGTCACAGGCAGCTGTGCCATCGAGCCTGTCACATAGCGCTCAGATATCAGTGGGCCTCACACAATCCACAAGTGTCCAGTGTCCAAAAGTGTGCGCAGAGATTCAAAATCTCCATTATCCTCTCGTCACTTTGGTCACAGGCAGCTGTGCCATCGAGTGTGTCACATAGCGCTCAGATATCAGTGGGCCTCACACAATCCACAAGTGTCCAGTGTCCAAAAGTGTGCGCAGAGATTCAAAATCTCCATTATCCTCTCATCACTTTGGTCACAGGCAGCTGTGCCATCGAGCCTGTCACATAGCGCTCAGATATCAGTGGGCCTCACACAATCCACAAGTGTCCAGTGTCCAAAAGTGTGCGCAGAGATTCAAAATCTCCATTATCCTCTCGTCACTTTGGTCACAGGCAGCTGTGCCATCGAGCCTGTCACATAGCGCTCAGATATCAGTGGGCCTCACACAATCCACAAGTGTCCACTGTCCACAAGTGTGTGCAGAAATTCTAAATCTCCCCTGTCCTATAGACACCTTGTACCTTGTTTTACATTACTATATAGTTTGTTGGATTTTGTCTACATTTCTACCAAAAATGAGGAAGGCTGGTGGAAGAGGCCGTGGAATTGGGCGGGGGTTGGCAGCTGGTAATGATGGTGTTGGTGGTGGATCTGATGGTAGTGGCAAGAGCAAAATAGGACCGAATGCAGGAGGTGCTGACCCTGCGTCATCGTCTGGCTACATAAGGCCTCGAACGCTTAGTTTTCTAGGAGTTGGCAAACCGCTTTTAAAGGCAGAGCATCAGGAAAAAGTTTTGTCTTACATTGCTGACTCAGCCTCCAGCTCTATCGCCTCATCTTCTTCAGTTGTAAAAAGTAAAAGCACTGAGTCGTCATTGGAGGCTCATGTTCATGAACCACACCTTTCCTTGTGTCCTTCACCCCAACCAAGATTGAAGGATGACGCAGGCCATACTACTGATTACTCCATGGAGCTGTTTTCACATACCATGCCTGGATTATCAAGTGAAATGGTGAATTACCCAGGCCAAGATGAATCTGACATGGAGTGCACTGATGCACAGCCGCTGATGGATGATTCTGCTGGTACATTCACTCAGAGCACTACATTGTCCTCGCAGTGTACAGAGCCAGATTTTGACCCTGATGAGACTCAGGTGCCCCTTCCCGCACACTATACCACCATACACGGTGACACAGAGAAAGGTGCACATGACATAGAAGAGGAGGTGATGGATGACCCAGTTGTTGACCCAGATTGGCATCTATTGGGGGAAGAGGGTGCTGCTTCCAATAGCTCAGATGAGGAGCATCCACAGCAGACATCGACATCGCAACAGCTGTTATCTGGCAGGCCCGGAGCACTCCAAAGACAGGTTCCAAACATCAAAAGAGTTGCTGGACAGCTTGTCCAGAGGGTCAAAAGATCACAGCGTGCTAGGCCGCAAAATGTCTGCCAAAGTAGGAAGAGTGCAGTGTGGCACTTTTTTGAACAAAATCCTCATGATCAGGCCAAGGTTATCTGTAAGAAGTGCGCAAAGACCTTTAGCCGAGGGAAAAATCTGAAAAATTTGAATACCAGTTGCATGCTTAGACATTTAACCAGCATGCACTTGCAAGCGTGGACACAACACCAAACCTCAAGTGCCACATGTGCAACTGATCACAACGAAGGTAGTCAGCAACGCTACATTGTTTCCCCCGCTGTAAGCCCACCGGTTAGCACAGCAGCAAATGTTGAGGTGTCGTTGCAAGACCACAGCAGTCAGGGAATCCCATTGTTATATCAACGAAAGACTGATTCTAGGCCATCAGAAAGAACACCAACTCCATCACCATCATCAACCCTCTCTCAGTCCGCCCTGTCCACCGCTACTTCCACCATATGCAGCTCTCAAGTCCAGCTCACCCTCCCAGACACTATGAGTAGGTCAAGAAAGTACTCAGTCTCTCATCGGCGTACACTGGGTTTGAACGCCCACATTGCCAAACTAATCTCGTTTGAGATGATGCCCTTTCGGTTGGTGGAAAGCACAGCTTTCCGCGAACTCATGGCCTATGCAGTACCACGCTGTGACCTACCCAGTCGCCACTTCTTCTCTCGCAAAGCCATCCCAGCCCTCCACCATCATGTGAAAGACTGCATTGTCCATGCACTCAAGCGGTCAGTGAGCGGAAAGGTGCACCTCACAACTGATGCATGGTCCAGTCGGCATGGCCAGGGCCGTTACGTGTCCATCACTGCGCACTGGGTTAATGTGGTGGATGCAGGGTCCACAGGGGACAGCGGTGGTGGGACAGTGCTGCCTAGCCCACGGTATAGGAAACAGTTGGCTGTAGGCGTTCGACCCTCCTCCTCCTCCTCCTCCAGAAGCGAAAGCTCGTCCACAGAGCGCAGTCGTACGAGCACTCCATCTGCAGCTGCCACTGTTGCACACGATGTGTCCCCCTATCGAGCAGCTAGTGGAAAGCGTCAGCAGGCTGTGTTGCAGATGATGTGTTTGGGCGACAGACACACCGCCGAGGTGCTGGCCGAGTACTTGAAGCGACAAACTGAGTCATGGCTGGGCAGTGTACATCTTGAGGCAGGCAAGGTAGTTAGTGATAACGGCCGTAATTTTGTGGCAGCCATAGCCCTTTCAAAACTCAGCCACATACCTTGCTTGGCTCACACCTTGAACCTGGTGGTGCAGTGCTTCCTCAAAAATTATCCGGAGTTAACAGCCCTGCTCCAGAAGGTGCGAAGACTGTGCGCGCACATCCGCCGGTCGCCTGTACACTCCGTTCGTATGCAGTAGCTGCAGCGATTGCTCCACCTTCCCAACCACCGCCTCATTATCGACATTGCAACAAGGTGGAACTCCACCCTGCACATGGTGGAGCGGCTGTGCGAGCAGAGGCAGGCCATAATGCATTTGTGGGAGGATACACGGCCAGGCACTTTGAGAGCAGACATGGAGTTGACAGGCGTGCAGTGGTCGAAGCTGAAAGACCTTTGTAAAGTCCTTCAGTGTTTTGAGGAATGCACACGGCTGGTAAGCGCAGACGACGCCATCCTAAGCATGAGCATCCCACTTATGCGTCTGCTCATGCAAACTTTGACGCACCTTAAGGAGCAGGCGTCTGCAGCCAATGTTGATGAGGAGGAAGAGGAGGAGGGAATCCTTGATGACATTCAGCCATTGTCTGCTCAGGGACCTCTCCTGGACGAGGTGGAGGAAGAAGAGGAGGAGGAGGAGGATGATGGGGATGATTACTTAGGGGAGGAGGATGCTTCTCGTGGGGCAAGTGAAAATGTTGGCGTGGCAAGGTCTGGTACAGGGTTTGTGCGTGACTGGAGGGATGTGGATTTGCCAGAAAGTGCTCCTCCACCCAGCACTCGCAGTGCATCATTGACACCAGGAAAATTGGCCCACATGTCAGATTATGCCTTGCGGATCCTAAAAAGGGACCCCCGCATTGCCAAAATGATGAACGATGACGACTACTGGTTGGCCAGCATCCTGGATCCACGCTATAAAGGCAAATTACAAAACATCATGCCACAGGAGAACCTTGACCTAATATTGGCTAATAAACAAGCAACTCTGGTAAATCGGTTGCTTGAGGCATTCCCAGCACACAGCAGCGGTGATGGTTCTCACACGAGCCGTACGGGCCGGGGGCAGCTTGGCAGAGGTGTTCGTGGTGCACACAGCAGAAGTGGCGTTGGAGACAGGGGTTTCATGACAATGTTGTGGACTGATTTTTCAAATACCGCTCACACAACTGGTAATACTGCATCGATGGAAAGTGACAGGAGACAGCAGTTGTCAACTATGGTTACAAACTACTTTTCCTCCCATATCGATGTTCTCCCACACAGGTCATTCCCCTTTGACTATTGGGCCGCTAAACTGGACACCTGGCCTGAATTGGCCCAATATGCCTTACAGGAGCTCGCTTGCCCAGCTGCAAGTGTGCTATCGGAAAGAGTCTTCAGTGCAGCAGGATCAATCCTGACAGAAAAAAGGACCCGTCTGTCAACCCAAAATGTGGATGATCTAACCTTCATTAAAATGAACCACGCATGGGTTTCCAAGGATTTTGTCCCACCTTCCCCTGATGGCACATAGGGTGACAGAAAAATGGCTTGCTTTGGTCCACCTCTTCCTGGTACTTCACCTATTTCGCCTTTTGCATCAGCTGAATGTCCAACATCAACATATGCCACTTTCTAAAACTCCCTAACTGTGCTGCCTCCCCCCCATGGCCGGGGTCACCACCTACCGCACGACACCGTGCGAGTGCCGTTGCCCTGGACAGGTGGGTAGGCCGACTCTTGGGCGCTGGCACTGGCACAGGGTCCCTCATAGTGCAATCAAGTGTCTCTGACGGCGGTGGTGCACACCCGCCGTCAGACACACCGCTGTACTATGAGGGGCCCAGTGCCAGTACCGACGCCCACGAGTGGGCCCCCCTTGCTTGGGCAGGGCCCCAGCATTTGCAATCTTTACCTCTCCCTGCTCCTCCGCTGTGTAATCTGGGCCGTCAAATCCATACTGTGCCTGACACCGTCTGAGCCTGCCTCCTGAGACATATATTTTGAATGTGTACGCTATCCATACATGTTATCCGGGGATACGGTACCCTTTCTAACCTTTGTGCAATCACGTGCAATCCATACTGGGCCTAACACCGTCTGAGCCTGCCTCCTGAGACATATATTTTGAATGTGTACGCTATCCATACATGTTATCCGGGGATACGGTACCCTTTCTAACCTTTGTGCAATCACGTGCAATCCATACTGTGCCTGACACCGTCTGAGCCTGCCTCCTGAGACATATATTTTGAATGTGTACGCTATCCATACATGTTATCCGGGGATACGGTACCCTTTCTAACCTTTGTGCAATCACGTGCAATCCATACTGTGCCTGACACCGTCTGAGCCTGCCTCCTGAGACATATATTTTGAATGTGTACGCTATCCATACATGTTATCCGGGGATACGGTACCCTTTCTAACCTTTGTGCAATCACGTGCAATCCATACTGTGCCTGACACCGTCTGAGCCTGCCTCCTGAGACATATATTTTGAATGTGTACGCTATCCATACATGTTATCCAGGGATACAGTACCCTTTCTAACCTTTGTGCAATCACGTGCAATCCATACTGGGCCTGACACCGTCTGAGCCTGCCTCCTGAGACATATATTTTGAATGTGTACGCTATCCATACATGTTATCCAGGGATACGGTACCCTTTCTAACCTTTGTGCAATCACGTGCAATCCATACTGGGCCTAACACCGTCTGAGCCTGCCTCCTGAGACATATATTTTGAATGTGTACGCTATCCATACATGTTATCCGGGGATACGGTACCCTTTCTAACCTTTGTGCAATCACGTGCAATCCATACTGTGCCTGACACCGTCTGAGCCTGCCTCCTGAGACATATATTTTGAATGTGTACGCTATCCATACATGTTATCCAGGGATACGGTACCCTTTCTAACCTTTGTGCAATCATGTGCAATCCATACTGGGCGTGAGAACGGCTGGCGAGCTGTTAAGCAAGCTACAGCACCTGTCCAGACAAGTACAGGGATTCCCTAGCGAGGAGACTTATTTGATTGTTTTCAATGTTGGGACAGCAATTTTTGGGGAGCACTTTACTCTGGAGAATGATAGATGGGGCCCACCATACACTGGAACATTCCAAAGGTGGACATCAGACACTGGAGCAGCATTTACAGGGCCCATTATACACTAGAGCATTAGAAATGGGGCCCATTATGTTTGGAGCATTATTTGGGCCCATAAGACAGTGGAGCTTCATCCATGGGGACCAACATATACTGTAGCATTATGTGGAGCTCATCATATACTGTTTCAAACATTATATGGGACCAATGATTCTGTATGGAGAAATAGATGGGCCTCGTCATGAGATGTAAAAAGTGATGTATTTTTCATTGTACTATACCGCTATTTATCTGCCGTATCGGAGCATGATGAGTTGTGGTATGTGTTAAAGGGGCGCTCTTTCGCCCAGGGCACATGAAAACCTGCAGCCAGCCCTCCCCCCCCCACAACTTTAGCCAAATAACCCCCATTTTTCAGTGCGTAACTTGTATTATGAAGTTAATTAAGGTTGACAAGCTTAAGTAAGAAGAATTGATGCTTTTGGCATTCAAATGGGCACTGTAGGTGTGTTTCCTGTCCTCCTCTCACTGCCGACTTTTATTCCCCATTGACTTACATTGGGTTTCGTGTTTCGGGACGACCCCGACTTTTCCCTATAATCGGACGATCTTGCTCGACCCGACTTTCGGAAAAGTCGGGTTTCACGAAACGAAACGCGACCCTAAAAAACCAAAAGTCGCTCAACTCTATTGCTGACGTCTGTACACTATACTGATCTGAATCCCTTAGGGTCCGTTCAGATGAACATATGATACAGACATGTACTGTCCAAGTAAGGCTGGGATCACACATGCAAGAAATTCGGATGAGTCTCGCATCTTAATACCCGGCACTGCCGCCGGCACTCGGGAGCGGAGCATGCGGCTGCATGTATTTCTATTTTCCTGTAAAAAAAGGCAAGATATCTGAAAGTGGGCTATCTCCATCAGGCACCTCATCTATCTGTGGGCTAAAAATTGGCATTTGAGGCCTCCATTAAACTGTTTTTGCTGTGTGTTAATCCAATTACTAACACTATTTTGCTGTAAAAAATACAGGCCACATATTTTACAGTGTGGTATCTCCGTCACACGCCTCATCTATCTGTGGGCTACAAATTATGGCATTTGAGGCCTCCATGCAACTGTTTTTGCTGTGTGTTACACTAGTTCTTGACACTATTTTCCTGTAAAAAATAAAAATACAGGCCATATATTTGTAACAATTATATGGGTACTGCGGAATCTTATTGCGTGGGGTAATATGACACTGAGACCAAAGTTGATGCAAATAAGTATATTTAACAAGGGCACGACCGCTAATATAACCAGTCCAACAGTACTATAACGCAGGTGTGTACAAGGCACTAAACATAGGAGCCCAGCAGAAAGTATGTGACTAAACACACGCATTTAATGAGACAGTCAAGCAATATTAAGAATGAGCACGCACACAGCACGAAAGTGTAGAAGTCTAGCAATCATAAAGGTGGCAATGCACATGGCACTTAAATATGGAAGTCCAGCTTTATACAGGAGTGGCATTATAGAATCATAGAATCATAGAATCGTAGAGTTGGAAGGGACCTCCTGGGCCATCTGGTCCAACCCCCTGCTCAAAGCAGGATTCGCTAAATAATCCCAGTCAGATATCTGTCCAGCCTCTGTTTGAAGACTTCCATTGAAGGAGAACTCACCACTTCTCGTGGCAGCCTGTTCCACTCATTGATCACTCTAACTGTCAAAAAGTTTTTTCTAATATCTAATCTGTGTCTCCTCCCATTCAGTTTCATCCCATTGCTTCTAGTCTTTCCTTGTGCAAATGAGATTAACAAGAGAAGGTGACTATGTGCTGTAAGTCCCACACTGCAGCCCACACAAACACAGACCTAGAGGAGAAGATGATGTCAGGATTCCTTACAGGCCACAGCAGTTCCAGGGGCGAATAACTCTAACTAGAGGTCTAGACAGTAGTTAAGCACAGACAGCATCAGGGAACGCCCAGATGACTGAAGGCAGCAGAACGAGGAGAGGCAGAGCACCAAGTAGTGAGCAGCAGCAGCAGCAGGGAGTCCACCGGCAGAACAGCAGGAGCTCAGGAGCCAACAGCAACAAATTACTCAGGCAAAGAGGAGCACGTGACCTGGACTTAAATAATCAGGACAGACAGGAAGCTCCATGGCAGGGGGAGATACAAGACTCCATCTTGGATCAAGGCAAATAGGCACAAAGGAAAGTCCGAATCCTTACAATATTTTACAGAGTAGTATCTCCATCACACTCCTCATCTATCTGTGGGCTACAAATTGTGGAATTTGACTCCTCCATTCAACTGTTTCTGCTGTGTGTTACCCTAGTTCTTGATACTATTTTCCTGTACAAACATAAAAATACAGGCCAGTTATTTTACAGTGTAGTATCTCAGTCACAGGCCTCATGTATCTGTGGGTTTCAAATTGTGGCATTTGTTCTGACAAATTTGATCCCACCTTGCCTACAGCCTGCAATGATCCTCGGTCTACTGAACCACCGCACAACCAGCTCTACCCTCTCCTAGTATATCCTCACCCATCCCTGTAGAGCCCTCGCGGGCAGGGTCCTCTCTCCTTCTGTACTTGTGTGTCCCTTGCCTTGCACATGTTTATTGTACTTGTCTATATTTCCCCTTTTCACATGTAAAGCGCCATGGAATAAATGGTGCTATATAAATGTATAATAATAATAATAATAATTTGAGGCCTCCATTCAACTGTTTTTGCTGTGTGTTACTCCAATTATTAACACTATTTTGCTGTAACAAAAAAAAATACAGGACACATATTTTACAGTGTAGTATCTCCGTCACACGCCTCATCTATCTGTGGGCTAAAAATTGTGGCATTTGAGGTCTCCATTCAACTGTTTTTCCTGTGTCTTAGCCTAGTTATTGACACTACTTTGCTGAAAACAAAATTGTTACCTACAGACCAGATATTTTAAACTGTGTTTTTTCCGCACACAGATCACATATAAGTTTGCTCCAAATTCAGCCATTTGTAGTGAACATGGAAAATATTGTAGACTTGTAGTCTATTTAAAATGGGCATGGCGCGTGGCAAGGGACAGGGAAGTGGACGTGATGGTGATAGTGCATGCAGAGACTGAGGCCGAGGCCATGAGCAAGCTGAAATTGGGCCACAACAAACACCCACATCTTCTCGCTCGACCTTCCTGTCCCAAGAAAACCACAGCAGCACACCACTATTGAACCCAGAGCAGTGTCAAAAGGTCATTGGTTGGATAGCAGATAATGCTTTCAGTCATTTACCACCACCATCACCACCCTGTCTTCCACATGGTCAAGTCTGAGTAGCTGTGAGTCTGGACCGCATATTCCTCACCCTGATCCTCCTTGTTCCCACCATGCTGAGTGCCCTGAGACAACTGATCCTACACTTGGACACTCCGAAGAGCTGTTCACTTTTCCATTTATAGATTCAGGCCTCTCGCCTGGTCCACTTGAAGCAGGGCAAGATGAGATCGCATGTAGTAATGCCCAAATATTTGAGCAGCCACAGTCACACGAAGGTGACAGTGGGAACATGTCACAAAAGGTGGACGATGATGAGACACAATTGTCAGAAAGTCAGGAGGAGGACCAGGGTGCGGAAGTGGAAGACGATGTGGTGGATGATATAGTAACTGACCCAAACAGGCAGGAGGACATGCAGAGCGAGGACAGCAACACACAGGGGGAGGGAGGCATAGCACCCCAACAGGCAGGAAGAAGCAATGTGGTGTCCGTAGACAGAAGGCGGGCAACCGTTCCTTGTAACGCCAACACGACGAAAGTTGGCAGTACAACTGTTAGGTCTTCCCGAGTCTGATTGATTTTTAAAGGCTCTGCTGATAACACCAAACAGGCCATTTCCACCACCTGCCATGCCTGCATCAGCAGGGGTAGCAAAACTACCAGCCTGATCACCACCAGCATGATCAGGCACATGGCAGCAAAGCACCTGACTTTGTGGGCCAAACCCCAGGCTCCAGGAATAGTTTCTGCGAGTGACACCACTGCGTCATCGACTGTTGTGCGTGCAAGCCAATACCCTGTCCACGGTGCATGCGAAGATGCCTCCTGCCCTACACCTGTCATTGCCCACACTCAACTAGCACTAACATCAAGCACGTCCACATCCTTGTCCCAGTGCAGCCTTCAGTTGTCCATACCCCAGTCATTGAAATGCAACGGAAATACGCAGCCAATGCCCCACAGGCCACAGTACTAAATTCACACATTTCTCATCTGCTTGGGCTTGAAATGTTGCCTTTTAGGCTTGTGGAGACGGAAGCTTTCCGCAACCTGATGGCAGCAGGTACTTGGTCCCCAGCCACCACTATTTCTCCCAATGTGCCGTCTCGGCATTACACAAGTTCGTGTCCCACAACATTACCTGTGCCCTCAACAATGTTATTACTGGGAAAATCCACCTAACCACGGACACGTGGATAAGTGCTTGTGGGCAGGGATGGTACATCTTGCTGGCGGCACACTTGGTTAACATAGTGGAAGCCAGGACCCAGTTGGACCTTTGGAAGGAACATGTCTTCCCGACGCCGAGGATTGCTGGCCCTACGTCAATCAAGATGGACCCCACAGTCTAGAACTCCTGCACCTCCTTCTACTCCTCCCCTACAGCCTCCATATCTGAAATGACCACATCTGTCACAAGCTGGAAGCACTGCAGCACTGCCTCTTCTAGGTGGCAACAGGCTGTGCTGAAGCGAATATGCTTAGTTGACAAACCGCACAATGCTGAAGAGTTGTGGACAGCTCTGAAAGCAGGCAGATCTGTGACTGACACCGCTGAACCTACAGCCAGGCATTGTCGTGTGTGACAATGGCCAGAACCTGGTGGCAGCTCTGAGGTGAGGCAAGCTCACACACGTACCATGCCTGGCCCATGTGCTTAACCTCGTTGTTCAACGGTTTCTCAAAAGCTATCCGGAGCTGCAGAATCTGCTTGTGAAAGTATGCCTCCTGTATGCCCATTTTAGAAAGTCAGCTACAGCTCCCGCCACCCTTGCCTTGCCGTGCTTCAGCAGCGTTTGTAGCTTCCGGCTCAGCGACTGGTGTGTGATGTCCCAACGTGTTGGAACTTTACACTGCATATGTTGGAAAGGAGCAACCGTGAGCAAAGCTCCAAAAAAAGACAAAAAGTCCATAAAGAGTACAGATAAAATTTAAGTATTTATTATTGCACTACAGAAGACAGGTGACAAGTACAAAAGGGAAAGAGAGGGGACAATGATGTGTGGCATATCCATAACTGCATGGGTATAAAACAATGGGTGCAGGGCCAATTTACAGCCTATGTAGCTGATATAACCCCTGATGAAGGATTGATCCTCCGAAACGCACGTCGGGGTGGGTGTTTGGACACAGGGAAGCCTCTGTTTGCTGCCCATCAGGTATAAGTTACTTTCACTTTCACTTTTGTTATGATGCCTGCATCTGACCATATATAGGCATTCAACACGTGATGCTCATTCCTTATGTGACTTCTATCTAGTGAAAGTCAATTGCATATGTCTTTTATAGATTTTTTTATATTTACCTGATGGTATGATCTGGTATACTATGTCATATGCTATATCACCTACATAGGCGGTAATTGGCCCAGCACCCATTGTTTTATACCCATGCGGTTATGGATATGTCACACTTCATTGTCCCCTCTCTTTCCCCTTTGTACTTGTCACCTGTCTTTTGTAGTGCAATAATAAATATTTAAATTTTATCTGTACTCTTTTTGGACTTTTGGTCCTTTTTTTGGAGCTTTGCTCACGGTTGCTATGTATTTACGATTAGTCCACATTTTCCTCCATTATGTCAGCTGGTATTACTATCAAATATATTAATGTTTAATGTTTGATTTGCTCTAATTTTTATGCTGACAATAGTCATTAGCATTCTAATGTGATATGTTGGAAAGGATTTGTGAGCAGAAGAGTGCATATGTTGACTACCAGCATCAGCAAGGCAATTGGTATTCAGTTCAAACTCCACATATAAGACCCTTGAGGAGTCCACCAAGATGGTGAGTGGTGATGACGCCATAATTAGCCTCACCATCCCGCTTCTCTGGATTCTGAAAAGCTCTCTGCTCACAATGCTAGACGGTGTATTGCAGGTGGAGCACGATGACATGGAGCAAGGACCCATACAGGGTGATTACACACAGCCTAGCCTCATGTCATCCCAAATTGGATTGGTTAACAATGAGGAAGAGGAGGAGGAAGAACAGGAGCTAGTTTCATGGTATATAGACGGTACTACAAGCACAACTGTCATACCGCCTGTTCAGCGTAGATGGCCTCAAGATAGGGAGGAGGAGGAGAGCATAGTCAGTTGTCCTCTTGGTGAGGACACGGACGTCTTTCCTGTTAGCAGTCTGGCACACATGGCTGAGTTTATGTTACGCTGTCTTTCACGTGACCCTCGCGTTCTCAAAATTTTGGGTGACAGTCATTACTGGTTGGTGACACTTATAGACCCAAGGAGAATTTTCTATCTTTTATTCCCGAGGCGAACAGGATGTGTCTGATGATGTGTCACACATCACATGGCCAGCTAAGGTTGTTAAATGTTAAAATGACATTTCCCTGTGAATGCATTTGTATTGGTTGAAAGCAATGCTAAAGTTGAAAAACACATCAAAAATGCTACATGTGAACATAGCCCAAGTGGTGGAGGTACATTTTTTGGGGGGGTTATTTATTTTGACTTACATACAAATCATTATCCTGGAAAGGATGTTACTTAACATATTTCCCAGGAAAATCCATTTTGGTTTCGTCTTTGTATGCAGGGCCGGACTGGCCATCTGGCAATTCTGGCAAATGCCTGACGGGCCTGTCTGGTTGTGGGCTGCCTTGTCTGCTACATTTCTATCAATCAGTGTTCTCAAGACACCCATACTATTAAGATTTGTGACAGAGCACAAAGTCGATGACTCCGTCACTTACCCCAGCGGGCCACAGGTATCATTAGAAACTTTGGTCTTGTAGTAAATCTTGCTTTCCTCCATCCAGTGTAATATTAGTAATATATCCCATCTGGTGCTTGGGGACGGAGACAGCATGGGCCTGTGTGATTTCAAATGCCAAGGCTGAATTTAAGCACCAGTCAGCACCTGTTTGTATGCTTTAGTGTACGCCTATAAAAGTGGCATAGCATGTTTTTTTCAAACTGTTCCCATAAATTTCTGACGCTTTAATACCCTAAAACGACCTCGGGGGGGGGGTGTTGCGGCAAAAGAGCTTGGGTTTCCCATAGACTTACATTGGGCTCGTTGCTCAGGTCAAGCACCCGAGCATTCCAATTTGCTCGACTCGAGCACCGAGCACCCAAGCATTTTAGTGCTCGCCCATCACTACATGTGGATTCCAGGTGATTAAAAAAATTGCACACTCGCATGGCATTCTCATGACATAAGTTCAAGCATACGAATTGTCCTACTTTTCTGGAGCAACATCAAAACAATTTTTTATACACGAATGTGAGAGAGCCCTTACTCATCCTACTATACAATCATGCAACCATGTAAATGGAAAATATAAAATAAGAGCTGTCAGAATATGGCAACAGTTTCTTATGCTATGATTGAGCCATGTAAACTGCATCCTGTATTATTTCCCATATATTCATTCCCCCCAATTTCCTATTTTTTTCTCCTATGTTTCCCCATTCTTACCTTACCTTTCCTTATTATAATATAAATAAATAAAAATATTTGAATAGAAAATGTTACGATATATTTATTAAGTACCTGCAGTAAGTTTTCGGTATGTCCAAATGCAGATAAGCTTCAGAAAATGCATTTTTCCCAGCTGACAACATTAGGGCAGAATTTAACTGCAGGCACAGTTAGGCTCCCGTTACATTTAGTGATGCACCAGCGATCCCGACAATGATACAACCCGGTCAGGATCGCTGGTGCATCTCTAAATGGTCGCTAGTGAGCTGCCAAACAGGCAGATCTCTCCAGTGACGCAGCAGCGATACAGCTATCCATCAGGGGTCGCTGTTACCTGTCACACCGCACCGATTCTGATGACTTCCGCCTGCGACCTTGAGTTCTGCAACGTCGCTAGTCGGCGCCGAACACAGCAATGCATGCCAGCCAGTGGGACGCCAACAACGAAAAAATGGCCCAGGCCATTCGAGCACGATCAGTGATATCCAGCGGGGGGGCCGGTCGCAGGTACGTGGCACACAAAGTGAAATCGCTGGCGAGATCGATGTTGCATCACAAAATCGGTGACGCACTAGCGATCTCGCTATATGAGAAAGATCCTTTAGGCTTGGTGGAAGGGTTCTACCATGAATAAACTATCCCACAGCCTCTTTTCTCTTTTCATTGGCATGCAAAGTAATTTCCCTTAGATAACCAATGTCAACATGTTTGTTTAACCCCTTTATCCCATATGACGTACTATCCCGTCCATGTGCCCTGGGACTTAACTCCCAGGGACGGGATAGTACGTCATAGAGATCAGCGGCGCCCACGTGGTGAGCGCCGCTGATCGCGGCCAGGTGTCAGCTGATTATCACAGCTGACACCCGGCACAATGTGTCAGAGGCGGTCATGGACTGCCCCGACACGTTAACCCCTTGCACACCGCGATCAAACACGATCGCGGTGTACCGGGGGTTAAAGGGAAGCATCGGCAGGGAGGGGGCTCCCTCCGTGCTTCCCTGAGCCCCCCACGGCAGCGCAATGTGCAGCGCTGCTGCAGGGGGCTCCTTCCTTGCAGGCCCCCGAATCCAAGATGGCGACGGGGACCTTCGGGGGCCTGCAGGGAGCCGGCTTCCTCAGTGCCTGCAAAGCGCAGGCATGAGGAAGCCTGCTGCACTGCCTGTGACAGATCGCTGATCTGTCACAGTGATCTGTGATGTGACAGATCAGCGATCTGTCACAGGACAGTGATGTCCCACCTGGGACAATGCAATAAAGTTAAAAAAAAAAAAAAAAGTGTTAAAATAATTTAAAAAAATTCGCCAAATAAATTAGAAAAAAAAAAAATATTCCCCCAATAAATTCATTTTTTGGAAATAAAAGAAAAACAACAACAATAAAAGTACAAATATTTGGTATTGCCACGTCCGTAACAACCTGCCCTATAAAACTGTCCCATTAGTTAACCCCTTTAGCAAACCCCTTAAGAAATAAAAATAAAAAACGAAGCAAAAATTAATGATTTATTATCATACTGCCGAACAAAAAGTGCAATAACGCGTGATCAAAAAGATGCATATAAATATCCATGGTACAGCTGAAAATGTCATCTTGTCCCGCAAAAACGAGCCACCATACAGCATCATCAGCGAAAAAATAAAAAAGTTATAGCTCGCAGAATAAAGCGATGCAAAAATAATTATTTTTTATATAAAATAGTTTTCATTGCATAAAACCGACAAAACATAAAAAAACAACCTAAATGAGGTATCGCTGTAACCATACTGACCCAAAGAATAAAGCCGCTTTATCAATTTTACCACAGGCGGAACGGTGTAAACTAACCCCCCCAAAAGAAATTCATGAAACGCTGGTTTTTGCTCATTCTGCGTCCCAAAAATCGGAATAAAAAGCGATCAAAAAATGTCACGTGCCCTAAAATGGTACCAATAAAAACATCAACTCGTCCCGCAAAAAAATAAGACCTCATATGACTCAGTGGGTCAAAATACGGGAAAATTATAGCTCTCATTATGTGGTGATGCAAAAACTATTTTTACAATAAAAAGCGTCTTTTAGCGTGTGACAGCTGCCAAAAATAAAAACTGCCATAAATAGTAAATCAAACCCCCCGTTATCACCCCCTTAGTTAGGGAAAAATAATAAAATTAAAAGAAAATGTATTTATTTCCATTTTCCCATTAGGGTTAGGGCAAGGGCTAGGGTTAGGGCTAGGGTTAGGGTTAGGGCTGAGATTAGGGTTAGGGGTGTGTTGGGGTTAGGGTTAGAGTTAGAATTGGGGGTTTGGGCACATCAGGTGCTCTCCAAAAGCAACATGGCGTCTGATCTCAAGTCCAGCCAATTCTGAGTTGAAAAAGTCAAATGGTGGTCCTTCCCTTCCAAGCTCTGCCATGCGCCCAAACAGTGTTTTACCCCACATATGGAGTATCAGCCTACTCAGGACAAATTGCAAAACAACTTTTGGGGTCCAATTTCTTCTGTTACCCTTAGGAAAATATCAAATTGGGGGCAAAAATATCATTTTTGTGGAAAAAAATGATTTTTTTATTTTCACGCCCGGGCATTATAAACTTCTGTGAAGCACTTGGGGGTTCAAAGTGCTCACCACACATCTAGATAAGTTCTGTGGGGGGTCTAGTTTCCCAAATGGGGTCACTTGTGGGGAGTTTCAATAGTTTAGGTACATCAGGGGCTCTCCAAACGCACATGACACCTGCAGACCATTCCATCAAAGTCTGCATTCCAAAACATCACTACTTCCCTTCCGAGACCCGACGTGTGCCCATACAGTAGTTTTATCCCACATATTGGGTATCAGCGTACTCAGGACAAATTGGACAACAACTTTTAGGGTCCAATTTCTCTTGTTACCCTTGGGAAAATAAAAAAATTGGGGACTAATTGATCATGTTTGTTTTATAAAATAAGATTTTTTTATTTTCATGCCCAGGCATTATAAACTTCTGTGAAGCCCTTGGGGGTTCAAAGTACTCACCACACATCTAGATAAGTTCCTTAGGGGTTCTAGATTCAAAAATGGGGTCATTTGTGGAGGGTTTCCACTGTTTAGGTACATTAGGGGCTCTCCAAAGGCAACATGACACCCGCAGACCATTCCATCAAAGTCTGCATTCCAAAACGTCACTACTTCCCTTTCGAGCCCCGACGTGTGCCCATACAGTAGTTTTCTCCCACATATGGGGTGTCAGCATACTCAGGACAAATTGGACAACAACTTTTGGGGTCCAATTTCTCCTGTTACCCTTGGTAAAATGAAAAAATTGGTGACTAAAAGATCATGTTTGTGGAAAAAAATACGATTTATTATTTTCACGCCCGGTCGTTATAAACTTCTGTGAAGCACTGGGGGGTTCAAAGTGCTCATCACACAACTAGATAAGTTCCTTAGGGGGTCTAGTTTCCAAAATGGGGTCACTTATGGGGGGTTTCCACTGTTTAGGTACATCAGGGGCTCTCCAAAAGCAACATGACACCCGCAGGCCATTCCATCAAAGTCTGCATTCCAAAACGTCACTACTTCCCTTCCGATACCCGACGTATGCCCATACAGTAGTTTTCTCCCACATATGGGGTATCAGCATACTCAGGACAAATTGGACAACAACTTTTAGGGTCCAATTTCTCCTGGTACCCTTGGGAAAATAAAAAAATTGGGGACTAATTGATCATGTTTATTTTATAAAATAAGATTTTTTTATTTTCTTGCCCGGGCATTATAAACTTCTGTGAAGCCCTTGGGGGTTCAAAGTACTCACCACAAATCTAGATAAGTTCCTTAGGGGTTCTAGTTTCCAAAATGGGGTCATTTGTGGAGGGTTTCCACTGTTTTAGTACATCAAGGGCTCTCCAAACGCGACATGGTGTCCGATCTCTATTCCAGCCAAAAACGTCAAATGGCGCTGCTTCCCTTCCGAGCTCTGCCATGCGCCCAAATAGTGGTTTACCCCCACATGTGGGGTATCAGCGTACTCAGGACAAATTTCACAATAACTTTTAGCTCCCTGTTACCCTTGGGAAAATAAAAATTGTGGGTGAAAAGATCATTTTTGTGGAAAAAATATGATTTTTTAATTGTACCGCTGTACGTTATAAACTTCTGTGAAGCCTTTGTGGGTTCAAAGTTCTCACCACATATTTAGATAAGTTCCTTGTGGGGTCTAGTTTCCAAAATGGAGTCATTTGTGGGGGGTTTCCACTGTTTAGGTACATCAGGGGTCTCCAAACGTGACATGGCGTCCGATCTGAATTCCAGCCAATTTTGCATTGAAAAAGTCAAACGGCGCTCCTTCCCTTCTGAGCTCAGCCATGCACCGAAACAGTGGTTTCCCCCCCACATATCAGGTATCAGCATACTCAGGACAAATTGCACAATAAATTTTGCATTCCAATTTCTCCTGTTGCCCTTGGTAAAATAAAAAAAATTGAACCTGAAATTTTTTTTTGTGAAAAAAAGTTAAATCTTCATTTTTTTAAATATTCAAAAAAATTCCTGTGACACACCTAAAGGGTTAATAAACTTCTTGAATGTGGTTTTGAGCACCTTAAGGGGTGCAGTTTTTAGAATGGTGTCACTTTTGGGTATTTTCTATCCTATAGAACCCTCAAAGTGGCATCAAATGTGATGTGGTCCGTAAAAATAAAATGGTGTTGCAAAAATGAGAAATCGCTGGTCAATTTTTAACCCTTATAACTTCCTAACAAAAAAAAATTTTGGCTCCAAAATTGTGCTGATGTAAAGTAAACATGTGGGAAATGTTAGTTATCAAGTTTTTTGTGTGCCGTATCTCTGTGATTTAAGGGCATAAAAATTCAAAGTTGGAAAATTGCGAAATTTTCAAAATTTTCGCCAAATTTCCGTTTTTTTCACAAATAAACGCAAGTTATTTGAATGAAATTTTACCACTAACATGAAGTGCAATATGTCATGAGAAAACATTGTCAGAATCACCGGGTTCCATGGAAGCGTTTCAGAGTTATTACCTCATAAAGGGACAGTGGTCAGAATTGTAAAAATTGACCCTTGGGGCTTAAGGGGTTAAGGAGAGCAACAGCAAAATTGTCTGTTTTGTGCCCAGAAAAAAATGACCATTTTTTTCATTTGTATTATTATCCGTGTGCAATCCGTATGCCATTGATCTGCCTATTAAATATTAATATGCAATCTGTATGACCATTTTGTGCATCCGTATGGCATCTGTTTTCTTCATGGACAATTTAATAAATAATAAAGGACAAATACAATTTAATATCTATATAATGGTAATAAACAGTCATAGCCGAAAGTGTTGAAATAGTTTCAGAAAATGAACTATTTCTTCCACAAAATTATTGCAACATGTTTTGGTATACACATGTTTATTTCTTTTGTGTTTATAGGAACAACTAAACACAAAACCCTCAAGTGGAGTGGACAAAATTGTTGGCATCTTTCCAAAATTGTGGGTAAACAACTTTGTGTCAAGCATGTGATGATCGTGCAAACTCACCTGTGGCAAGTAACAGGTGTGGGCAACATGAAAATCACACAGGAAACCAGCTAAAAAGGGGAAAAGTGGACACAAGCATGACGTATGGATGGTAGCTCATATATGATTTACTGTATATCCATATAATAGGCGAATCTGTTCCAGAGTACCAATCAAAGTAGTGTATGCTGCAATATTTTACCCGCAGATTATTGATCTGTATGTATAAACCTTCTTGTGAACTACCACATTGACTTGCATTCGTTACTGTGCTGTCCATAGGCAATCAGTTTTGCATACAGATGGCACACCGATGTTTTATATGCTCGTCTGAACAAGCTTTATATGTTCTAAAGTGAATAAATGGCACAGATTTGGAAGGTAATGGGGGATATTAACGAATCTTGCAGCACTGTTAATTGATATGCTACTGTAGCATGAACTGTTTTACTAACACAGTGCATACTGATTGAAGAATATGTTTCATTTACAGAACTTCCCCATTTTCTACCTAGCATAGCTCATTAAGGCCACATTCACACATTGAGCATTTGGTCAGTTTTTTACATCAGTATGTGTAATCCAAAACCAGGAGTGGACCAATCAGAGGAAAAGTATAATAGAAACCCATCACCACTTCTGTATTTATCGCCCACTCCTGATTTTGGCTTACAAATACTGATGTAAAAAACTCACCAAATACTCAACGTGTGCACGTGGCCTAATAATTCTTCACGGGAAATGAGCAAAAAATGTCTTTTTTTTATTATATTAAAGGCAGACACCTGCAGCTACTGAACGGGCATCTAGTTGTATACACCTATCTATGTCTATATATTCTATAGGCCCTTTTCAGATTATCCCACTGAATGAAAACACTGGAAAATATGGGAATTTTCTCAAGTAGTTATGTCAGGGCAAATTTATCAAAGCAATAATGCTGGTTACCTATCTACATTACTCTTTTATATTTAGGGCTGTCGTAGCTAAAACAATTTATGACTACAGAGTGTTAAAAAAAAATTATTTCTATTTGTAATGAAAGAAACAATGTATGCTTTCACAGTAATGATCTGGCTATATATACAAATAGGAGGAATCCTTTGTTTCTTTCCCAAGTGTATGTATGTGCATGCTTTTTACCTTTGCTACATGAATAAAACATTTCAGAGTTTTTGTAAGGCAAATACATGTTTCTTTTCTTTCCTCCTCATATGAATCCCACTCAGTGGAATATTTTATTTTTAAGTATGATTGATAGGTAAGAAAGTTTTGAAATATTTTTTTTTTTCATCTGCCTTCAGAAGGAGTTGCTTAAGTCATCAGTGGAGCACACAAAAAATGTGTAAAAAGCTAGAAAATTATAGGTGTTTCATAAAAAACACAGAGGCCCTTTGTCTTTTTTGAAGAAGTAAAATTGCTTTTTTTTTTCCTACGTTTTTTTTTCTATACCGTAATTTCCTTAAGAAAAAAAACACAACTTACTTGAAATTGCATAGGGGGATTTAACAATACCCCAGTGGTAATCACTAACAAGTCTCATTTTGGACTGAATTTGACAGCGAGATTTGATTGCCTTTCTATAATCAGACTGAAATCTATGTTCCTGGGAGAATAAATGATTTTCGGGTGGGGGTGAAGAGAGGAGAGAGGCTCGTTAGTTGTTATTATCCAAGGGATGGCTACACCCCTCAGCAACTCTGAAGTAAAATGCTTTAAACAGAATTGTGGCTAGAATTAACCCTGTGATTTTCAAAGATGCAAATGCTCTTTGATGTGACATTGTGTTCCCATGTACAGTTGTGGCCAAAAGTATTCTGCAATTCTGTCAGATAATACTCAGTTTCTTCCTGAAAATGATTGCAAACACAAATTCTTTGGTATTATTATCTTCATTTAATTTGTCTTAAATGAAAAAACACAAAAGAGAATGAAGCAAAAAGCAAAACATTGATCATTTCACACAAAACTCCAAAAATGGGCCAGACAAAAGTATTGGCACCCTCAGCCTAATACTTGGTTGCACAACCTTTAGCCAAAATAACTGCAACCAACCACGTCCGGTAACCATCAATGAGTTTCTTACAATGCTCTGCTGGAATTTTAGACCATTCTTCTTTGGCAAACTGCTCCAGGTCCCTGATATTTGAAGGGTGCCTTCTCCAAACTGCCATTTTTAGATCTCTCCACAGGTGTTCTATGGGATTCAGGTCTGGACTCATTGCTGGCCACCTTAGAAGTCTCCAGTGCTTTCTCTCAAACCATTTTCTAGTGCTTTTTGAAGTGTGTTTTGGGTCATTGTCCTGCTGGAAGACCCATGACCTCTGAGGGAGACCCAGCTTTTTCACGCTGGGCCCTACATTATGCTGCAAAATTTGTTGGTAGTCTTCTAACTTCATAATGCCATGCACACGGTCAAGCAGTCCAGTGCCAGAGGCAGCAAAGCAACCCCAAAACATCAGGGAACCTCCATCATGTTTGACTGTAGGGACCGTGTTCTTTTCTTTGAATGCCTCTTTTTTTCTCCTGTAAACTCTATATTGATGCCTTTGCCTAAAAAGCTCTACTTTTGTCTCATCTGACCAGAGAACATTCTTCCAAAACGTTTTAGGCTTTTTCAGGTAAGGTTTGGCAAACTCTAGCCTGGCTTTTTTATGTCTCGGGGTAAGAAGTGGGGTCTTCCTGGGTCTCCTACCATACAGTCCCTTTTCATTCAGACGCCGACGGATAGTACGGGTTGACACTGTTGTACCCTCAGACTGCAGGGCAGCTTGAACTTGTTTGGATGTTAAGGGCATGTCACACTAAGAGATATCGCTAGCAATATCGCTATAACTTGTGACGTTATAGCGATATTGCTAGCGATATCGCTGTGTCTGATACTTACCTACGACCCGCTCCCCCGCTGGTTATCGCTGATCGCGCGAGAACGTTCAGGACCATTTCTCGTTGTCAGCTTCCTGCGGCGCTTCCTGCTGTGAGGACGAGCGATGCGTGGAGCCGGGCGGGAGGACGCAGGATCGCCTGGTGTGACAGGTAAGTAGCGACCCCCGTCCCCAGCGATGTCGCTAGTGAGATCTGCCTATGTGGCAGCTCACTAGCGACCACTTAGCGATGCACCAGCGATCCTGACCGCGTCATATCGTTGGTCGGGATCGCTGGTACATCGCTAAGTGTGACAGTACCTTTAGTCGAGGTTCTTTATCCAACATCCGCACAATCTTGCATTGAAATCTCTTGTCAATTTTTCTTTTCTGTCCACATCTAGAGAGGTTAGCCACAGTGCCATGGGTTTTAAACTTCTTGAAGACACTGCGCACGGTAGACACAGGAACATTCAGGTCTTTGGAGATGGACTTGTAGCCTTGAGATTGCTCATGCTTCCACACAATTTGGTTTCTCAAGTCCTCAGACAGTTCTTTGGTCTTCTTTCTTTTCTCCATGCTCAATGTGGTACACACAAGGACACAGGACAGAGGTTGTCAACTTTAATCCATGTCAACTGGCTGCAAGTGTGATTTAGTTATTGCCAACACCTGTTAGGTGCCACAGGCAAGTTACAGGTGCTGTTAATTACACAAATTAGAGAAGCATCACATGATTTTTCAAACAGTGCCAATACTTTTGTCCACCCTCTTTTTTATGTTTGGTGTGGAATTATATCCAATTTGGCTATAATACAATTCTTTTTGTTTTTTCATTTAAGACAAATTAAATGAATATAATAATACCAAAGAATTTGTGTTTGCAATCATTTTCTGGAAGAAACTGAGTATTATCTGACAGAATTGCAGGGGTGTCAATACTTTTGGCAACAACTGTAAGTCTACGTTACCATGATGTGTATTAGGTCAGTTTTTGATGTTGCAGAATTTCTGTAGCATTTCTGCACCTATTTGGCAAATTAGATTACTTACGATTTTTTTAAATTGCATTTTTTGTGTTTTTCTCATGTGTTTTTATTGCGGTTTTAAAGCTGCAGTTTTTGTCTTTTTTTGGTATGTCATGTTTTACATAGAGTTGCTTTGATTTTGGTACTGAAGCAGGTAGCGGAATGCAGTGACAAACAAGAGACAGAGCAAGGGTTAACAAATTTAACAGTTTTATCCTGCAGGGTATTACACTCCTTGCAGGGAGATAAATGGTTAAAGGGTAGATAACAGAAAAAACAAGGGCAGAATAACAGCAGTCCAGTTGTCAAACTTATCATGTCTGTTATGTTCCTCCTCTGCAGATGATCCCACAGGGGTTGTAGCGCCGTCAACGGCCGGAAGGATGTCCACCGAGGGGGTCCTTTAAACGATGATCCATTTTCTTGCAGCAGCGATCGGTCTTGGGTACCTTCCGCTGAGCCCCTAGTCCATGAACTTGTGCGGCCACAGCAAACCAGGCCGCAGAACTCTCGGAGTTAACCGTGGGCTGGCGTAGAGCAGATGACAGGGAAGGCCGCAAACGAATGCCGATACTCGACTTTCTCTCCTCCGCACGTGTGCAGTGCTCACAGTATCTCTCTTATACTCCCACTGGAGGCGACAGTAGCCAGCAATCGCAGCCTATTGCAGTGCCGGTGCTCAGGAGATGGAGCCCGCTGCTCACCCTGCTGCGCGTTGTCTCTTCGCTCCAAAAACCCCGCCGCTGCTTGCATTTTTTTTTGTAACGCCTCTCCTACCCGGGTCATGAGGTTGGTCCTCTCCCTCATTCCTTCCCCCGGGCAACATGGGAAGCAGCCTCAACAGTTCCAGACCCGGCTCAGCACAGTTACCCACAGCCCGGTCTTTCCTCTTTACAGTACTATCTGGTATTTGGCATTGACAAAACTTTATTGATATAGTCATGTGGATCATAAGTACATTTAGGCTATGTGCCCACGATCAGGATATAGCAGCATTTTGGATGCACGGTATTTTCGTTGCATCCAAAACGTTGCATTCTAATCATGCAGGTAACTCCACATGTGTTCAATGAACCATGTAATGAATGCCTATGGGTGAAACTATGCAGTGGAGACTAGCGTTTCCTTTGCAAATAATTGACATGCTGCAGCTCGTAAACCCACACCGTGGGTGAGTTTATGTACCATTTAATAGAAGCACAGTGAGCATGAGATTACTATAAATCCCATCCACCGTGCTTGTAACCTAGAACACAGCATTTTGGATGCAACGCAGGTGAGCTGCATACAAAAATCTGCTATTCCGGATCATGGGCACATACCCTTAGTGCTTTCTAGGCTGCATTTTTGAAGTTGCAGGATTTCGGCACCATTTCTGCACCTATTGTTAAAATTTGGGTATTTGCATCTTTGTGTGCTTTTTTAACATGCATTTTGTTTTTTAGATGCTGCATTTTTCGTCTTTGGTGTTTCAAGCTTTAAATAAAGCTGCTTTATTTTTGATACTTCCTGGTTTTTTACTATGACTCAATGTTATTGATATACACAGGTGCGGATTTCATGTGTTTTTGTTGTGTTTCTTCTATGGAAATGCACTCAAAACAAATGTGTGTTTTTTTATCTGTGGATTTTCTGCACCTAATGCAAATATAAGGAGAAATTCTGCACAGAAAACTTACTGTAGGTCAGTTTACGCAGTGTTAAAAAGCACAGTGGGCCTGAGATATCCCATTCACTTTCCTAAAATTGTAAGATGCTGCGTTTTTGACTCAGCAAACACAGTAGAGTCAAAAATGCACCAAAAGCTCATCATGGGAACATAGTCTTATACCTGTGGATTTTCTGTATTTAAGGCCACATTCAGATGTATGAGTATTTGTAAGTCAAAACCAGGAGTGGGTGAAAAATGCAGAAGTGGTGCTTGTCTTTCTATTGTATTTTTCCTCTGATTGTTCCACTCCTGATTTTGGCTTACAAATGCCGATGTAAAATACTGAACCTGTGAACGTTCAGCTCACTGTGATTTCTGCTCATTCCTCAAGCAAAACTGCAATCTTCAAGTCTGACCACAGATTCTCAATTGGATTAAGGTCTAGACCACCCCAAAACATTTACATGTTTCCTCTTAAACCATTTGGGTGATGATTTATCAGTATGCTTTGGGTCATGGTCTTATTAGAAGGTGAACCTTGGTCTCAGTCTCAAATCACTGACAGACTGAAACAGGTTTTTCTCAAGAATATCCCTGTATTTCGTACCATCTATCTTTTCCCGAGTAAAACCATTTTCCCTGACACTGCTGCCAAAAAACATCCCCAGAGCATGTTGCTGTCACCACCATGTTTCACTGTGGGGATGGCATTCTTGGGGTGATGAGCTGTGTTACTTAGTGCCAAACATAGCTTTTACCTTCGTGGCCAAAAAGTTACATTTTGGTCTCGTCTGACTACAGCACCTTTCTCCATACATTTGCGGAGTCTCCCACATGTGCTTTGGCAAACTCAAAACAAATCTTACAATTTTTGTTTGGAAGTAAAGACCTTTCTCTGCCCACTTTTTCATAAAGGTCCTCTCTGTGGAGTGTACGGCTTATTGTGGTTGTATGGACAGATACTCCAGTCTCTGCTTGGGAACTCTGCAGCTCCCTCAGGGCTGTATTTGTTCAGTGCAGTGTGCTGCCTCTCTGATTAATGCCCTTCTTGCCTGAGTTTTGGTGGGCGGCCACTTCTTGGCAGTTTTGCTGTGGTACCATGTTCTTTCCACTTGATGATAATGGATTTGATGTTGCTATGGTGGATCATCAGAGAGTGGGACTTGTTTGGGGAACTCCTTGGTCTTCATGGTGTTGTTTGGTCAATTGTGTTTCCTGCCTAGTGGTGTTGCAGCCTCTTGGGCCTTTCAGAAAAAGTGTGTATATACTGGCAGACCAGGTGACACTTAGATTGAACACAGGTGGACTTCCTTTAACTGTGCATGTGACTTATAAAAGTAATTGCTTGCACCAGATATTTTTAAGGGCTTGATAGCAAAATGGGTGGATACATATGTACATGCCAATTTTTAGGTATTTGATCCCATAAAATTAACTTATGCCTACATTTTTCTTACTTCACTTCACCAGCTTGGACTATTTAGTGCTGATGCATCACACACAAATCGTATTGCAAAAATATTTAAACACAGGTTGTGATGTAACAAAATAAGCAAAAAGCCAAGGGGGTTAATACTGTCACAAGTCACAATATATTTTTTTAGAAAGGCATCCAGGCCTTAACTTTTTAGTGAATCAACCATTACCACATCATATGGGCAGAAAGTTCTATAGTCTCACTGCTATTACAGTAAAGAATAACTTTTCTGTGTGTTATGGCTCTGTTTAGGGATTCAATCCAGTCACCTATTGCATTGTGGTTGGTTCTTCTGCCTGTTAAGCTATTGCCCCTTTCCTTCCCTGACCAAATGCTTATTGTTCCTTTGTCCTTATTCTCCCTTCTTGTTTTTTTATGTGTTTTCCATGTTCCTGTTTTGGTAAGTTGGCTTGCATTCCCTCCCAGCACCTTTTTCCTTTTACCACTCTTAGGTTCTTAGAAGGTCTTTCTTCTTTCCTTTGTTTTTGGTACTCCTTAACCTTCACCCCTCTAATTTATTTGAATGTGTTTTAGTTTCTCGCCTTGGGTTCTCTTTTACACTTTGGTAGTGTGTTACCGCCTCCCCTCTGGTTCCTCAGGAGGTACGAGAAACCCGACTGTTGATGAGCGAGCGTGCTCAACAGTGCTCGGATAACCGGGGTGTTCAGGTACACTTGTTACTCGATTGAGTATCATGGCTGCTCGAGCGCCATGCTTGAGTCCCCACCATGCATGTTGTCAGGTTAATAGACAGTAATAAACATGTGGGTAATGCCTGCCATACAAGTCTTATATTAGGGTACATTCCCACCAACAGTGTTTGTTCAGGCTTTCACGCAGCTGAATTTCTGCATGAATACCGCACTTCTGCTCACTTGAAAGTATGTTATTACATTCAGAAACATATAGATAGATATGGAGTAGAGAGATAGATATCTGGGAGAAAAGTATTAGTGCT
The DNA here is from genome assembly GCF_039654945.1 of Dendrobates tinctorius. Classification (NCBI taxonomy): domain Eukaryota; kingdom Metazoa; phylum Chordata; class Amphibia; order Anura; family Dendrobatidae; genus Dendrobates; species Dendrobates tinctorius. Next base: position 8,761,660 of record NW_027361741.1, on the reverse strand, counting down.
GTAAAGGTAGTTTGCTGTACATGGATTAATCAATTAAATAAATAAATAAAAACAACGATGCATGGTCCCCCTAGTTTTATTAACCAGCCAAAGTAAAGCAGACAGTTGCGGACTTATCTTATTAGGCTGGGAAGGTCCAGTGTTATTGGGCCTTTCCCAGCCTAAAAATTCAAGCCAGCAGCTGCCACAGATTTAGTGCGTCACATTAGATGTACCAATTATGCCGTTTTGCCCTTCTCTTCCCAATTGCCCTTAGCTCAGTGATACTCGGTGGCTCTCTAGCAGTGGTGAGAACACTTGCTCATCACTATTAATTTCCTATGCCCAAGTGCATAACCTTACATTTATCTACATTAAACTTCAATTGGCATTGCTCAATCCAAGCTTCCAGCTTACATAAATCCATTGGTCGTATTAAATTACCTTCTTCTGTTTTGATTACCTAGCAGAGTTTAATATCATCTGAAAATGTTGACATCCTAGTCTCTATGCCCTCAACAAGGTCAAATATGTCTTTAACCCCTTTACCCCCAAGGGTGGTTTGACGTTAATGATCGGGCCAACTTTTACAATTCTGACCACTGTCCCTTTATGAGGTAATAATTCTGGAACACTTCCATGGATCCTGGTGATTCTGACATTGTTTTCTCATGACATATTGTATTTCATGCTAGTGGTAAAATTTCATTGATATAACTTGCGTTTATTTGTGAAAAAAATGGAAATTTGGCAAAAATGTTGAAAATTTCGCAATGTTCCAACTTTGAATTTTTATGCCCTTAACCCCTTCCCGACCTGTGACACAGCGTAAGCGTCATGAAAGTCGGTGCCAATCCGACCTGTGACGCATACCCTGTGTCACAGAATGATCGCCCTCCTGCACGCCGGGTGACCGGGGTGAATGAAAGGTCACCCGGCACGCAGGTATAGGGGGACCTATACTTGACCCCGGGGGGGGTGGCTTAGCCCCCCCGGGTCTACGATCACTCCTGGTGACCTTTTTGTCACCCCCCTCTGATCTGATTGGAGCTAGCGTCCATGTGATGCTAGCCCTCCAATCAGATGTGGAGGGGCGGAGAAAAACAATGTCTGCCTCGCTCCTCAGCTTCATCCCATCTGTGGAAGCCGAGGAGCGAGCTGCCTGACCGCTGACCTGCCCGACAGAGCCCGCGATCGCCGCCGCTGCCCGCCGCCGCTGCCGCTGCTGCTGCCACTGCCGCCGCTGCTGCTAGCACCACCGCTGCTGTGTGCTGAGGACAGGTACTCCCCCCTCCTGTCCTCCACTCCCCCCGACCTCCGCTCCCTCCCCCCTGCCCCCCGATCACCACCTGAACGGGTGATCACCCCCTGTCCCCCTAATCACCTGCTGCATTTGCTCACCTCCTCCTGCAGGCTCCATTTACTCCCCTCCTCCCTCCTGCCCCCCCTGCGCCTGACAGCTCCAATTTCTGGCCTCCTCCCCTTGTGATCACCCCCTGATCACCCATTGATCACCCCCTAATCACCCCCTAATCACCCCCTGCCCCCCCAATCACCTGCTGCTGCCATCTACATTTTCTGCTGATCCTCTGCTCCCCTCCTGCCCCCAAACGCACCTGACAGCCCCATCCTCCCCTGGTGATCACTCCAAACACCCCCTGATCACCCCCTGCCCCCCTGATCACCCCCTGCCTCCCTGATCACCCCCTGCCCCCCTGATCACCCCCTGATCACCCGCTGCCAGCTTCATCTACAGCTGGTCCTCTGCTACCCTCCTGCCCCCCCTGCACCTGACAGCCCCATCCTCCTCTGGTGGTCACCCCCCCAGTGATCACCCCGTGCCCCCCTGATCACTCCCTGATCAACCCCTGATCACCTACTGCTGCTGCCGGCTCCATAAAAACAGCTCATCCTCTGCTCCCCTCCTGCCCCCCCAGTGCCTGACAGCTCCATCCTCCCCTGGTGATCACCCCAATCACCCTGTGCCCCCCTGATCACCCCCTGATCACTTGCTGCTGCCCGCTCCATCTGTAGCTGGTCCTCGGCTCCCCTTCTGCCCCGCCCGTGCCTGACAGCCTGCGCCTGACAGCCCGCGCCTGACAGCCCCCGCCCGTGCCTGACAGCCCCCGCCCGCGCCTGACTGCCCCCGCCCGCGCCTGACTGCCCTCGCCCACGCCTGACTGCCCCCGCCTGACAACCTGCACCTGACAGCCCCGTCCTGCAGTAGAAAGTTTTTCACCAAACACTCGCACATACACACGCCCACTCACACTATAATAAAGCTTTTTTTACACACGCACACACCACACACACAATGTCCCGCTCATCCCAGTCATCCCAGTCACAAAGGGTCTACTCAGTTGAGGAGGCATATGAAATTATTGCCTCCGAAACTGATAGTGAGGAGGACCCCACCTTTCTCTATACCTCCCACTCTTCCTCTTCCAGCGACATAGACTTGCCACCACCAAGATGTCGCAGGACGAGAAATCATCCGGAGCCCAGGGAGGAAGAGTCGGAGGCCTTAGAGGAAGAGTCGGGTACCTTGGAGGAAGTCCCACAGTCAAGTGTGAGTTTCCCCCAACCTAGTGCTAGTCACGCCCCACCTAGCACTAGTGCTCCCTCCTGGACCCCTGTCCCTGAAAATTTTGCTCCACGGATTCCAGATTTCGTTCCCCAATCAGGAATCCAGTTTGAGACTGCCAACTTCAGGGAAATACACTTTTTCAAAGTCTTTTCTTTGAGTCAATCGTCGGTCTCATGGTGGAGCAAACAAACTTGTATGCCCAGCAATTTTTGGCCGAACACCCAATTTCTTCATTCTCTACTTGGAGTCCCGTGGACTCTGTAGAAATGATTAAATATTGGGGACTGGTTCTTCACATGGGGATTGTGAAGAAACCAGAAATTCGCCAATACTGGAGTACCGATATTTTATATCAAACTCCAGTATTTGGCATGGTTATGTTTCGCAAACATTTTGAGGCGATTCATAAATTTCTCCATTTCAGGGACAACACTGAAAGCCTTCCCCGCGATGACCCGAATTTTGATAGACTGTTCAAAATTCGGCCGCTCATCGAACACTTCAGCAACAAGTTTGCTGAAGTGTACATTCCCGAAAGGGAAATTTGTGTGGATGAATCCCTCGTCCACTACAAAGGGAGGCTTCAGTTCCGTCAGTACCTGCCCAGCAAAAGGGCGAGGTACGGGATAAAACTCTACAAGCTGTGTGATAGTTCCTCAGGGTACACTCTCAGCTTTAGAGTTTACCAAGGAAAGGACACCAAGATCCAGCCCCCAGAATGTCCACTTGCTTTGGGGGTGAGTGGGAAAATAGTGTGGGATTTGGTCCACCCAATGCTTGATAAAGGTTACCATCTGTACGTTGATAACTTTTATACAAGTATCACACTATTTCAATCCCTCTCTGCCAGAGCTACCGTCGCTTGCGGTACAGTGCGCAGAAACCAGAGGGGTCTCCCTTTGCCGCTAATTGAGCAGCCTCTCCGAAAGGGTGAGAGCCGAGCCCAATGTAGCGGCAACATGCTTGTGGTCAAGTTCAAAGACAAAAGAGATGTCTTTGTTTTGACCACAATCCATGGTCCCGACACCATGGCCACCACCGTTCGAGGTACCCCAGCACCGGTCCACAAACCGGACTGTGTCCTGGTGTACAACCATCACATGGGGGGAGTTGATCTTTCTGATCAAGTCCTCCAGCCCTATAGTGCCATGCGGAAGGAGAAGGTGTGGTACAAAAAACTGGCTGTGCACATCGTACAAATGGCACTGTATAACGCATGCGTGCTATCACGATGTGCAGGCCAGAACCACACCTTCCTTCAGTTCCAGGAGGCGGTGATAAAGGCCATGATTTTTGGAGAGGAGGACGGAGCGCGCCCCAGCACCCCTGGAACTCAAGTTTCCCGTATGGTACCAGGGCAACATTTTCCCAGTGAGGGGATAACAAGAAAAAGGTGCCGGGTGTGCTATAAAAGGGGGACAAGAAGAACGACTCGTTTCCAATGTGAAACGTGTCCTGACAAACCTGGACTGTGTTTGAATGAATGCTTCAGAATTCATCACACGTCCATGGACTAAACACATCCAGACATTCCACGACAGAACTCGCCCACACTAGGCTGACATACACAACACCACACACACCAACCTGACGTACACTACACCACACACCAACCTGACGTACACTACACCACACACACCAACCTGACGTAGTGTTTCAGGTTGGTGTGTGTGTGTGGTGTAGTGTACATCAGGTTGGTGTGTGTGGCCTAGTATACGTCAGGTTGGTGAGTATGTGTGCTGTACACTACACCACACACACCAACCTGACGTACACTACACCACACACCAACCTGACGTACACTACACCACACACACCAATCTGACATAGTGTGTCAGGTTGGTGTGTGTGGTGTAGTGTACATCAGGTTGATGTGTGCGGCCTAGTGTACGTCAGGTTGGTGAGTATGTGTGCTGTACACTACACCACACACACACCAACCTGACGTACACTACACCACACACACCAACCTGACATAGTGTGTCAGGTTGGTGTGTGTGGCCTAGTGTACGTCAGGTTGGTGAGTATGTGTGCTGTACACTACACCACACACACCAACCTGACGTACACTACACCACACACCAACCTGACGTACACTACACCACACACACCAACCTGACGTAGTGTTTCAGGATGGTGTGTGTGTGTGGTGTAGTGTACATCAGGTTGGTGTGTGTGGCCTAGTATACGTCAGGTTGGTGAGTATGTGTGCTGTACACTACACCACACACACCAACCTGACGTACACTACACCACACACCAACCTGACGTACACTACACCACACACACCAACCTGACGTAGTGTTTCAGGATGGTGTGTGTGTGTGGTGTAGTGTACATCAGGTTGGTGTGTGTGGCCTAGTATACGTCAGGTTGGTGAGTATGTGTGCTGTACACTACACCACACACCAACCTGATGTACACTACACCACACACCAACCTGACGTACACTACACCACACACCCCAATCTGACATAGTGTGTCAGGTTGGTGTGTGTGGTGTAGTGTACATCAGGTTGGTGTTTGTGGCCTAGTGTACATCAGGTTGGTGAGTATGTGTGCTGTACACTACACCATACACACCAACCTGACGTACACTACACCACACACCAACCTGACGTACACTACACCACACACCAACCTGACGTAGTGTTTCAGGTTGGTGTGTGTGTGTGTGGTGTAGTGTACATCAGGTTGGTGTGTGTGGCCTAGTATACGTCAGGTTGGTGAGTATGTGTGCTGTACACTACACCACACACACCAACCTGACGTACACTACACCACACACCAACCTGACGTACACTACACCATACACACCAACCTGACGTAGTGTCAGGTTGGTGTGTGTGGCGTAGTGTACATCAGGTTGGTGTGTGGTACAATATAGTGTACATCATGTTGTTGTCGTGTGTGTGGGTTGTGTATCTTACACCACACACCAACCTGACATACACTACATACTTTCCATAAGTGACATGGTGTCCGCTAACGATTGGAGCTAATTTTCCATTCAAAAAGTCAAATGGCGCTCCTTCCCTTCTGAGCCCTGCCGTGCGCCCAAACAGTGGTTCCTCCCCACATATGAGGTATCAGTGTACTCAGGAGAAATTTCCCAACAAATTTTAGGATCCATTTTATCCTGTTGCCCATTTGAAAATGAAAAAATTGAGGCTAAAAGAACATTTTTGTGAAAAAAAAGTACTTTTTCATATTTACGGCTCAATTTGTGAAGCACCTGGGGGTTCGGAGTGCTCACTATGCATGTAGATAGGTTCCTTGGGTGGTCTAGTTTCCAAAATGGGGTCACTTGTGGGGGTGCTCCAATGTTTCGACACACAGGGACTCTCCAAACGCGACATGGCAACCGCTAAATATTCCAGCATATTTTCCATTCAAAAAGTCAAATGGCGCTCCTTCCCTTCTGAGCCCTGCTGTGCACCCAAACAGTGGTTTATGGCCACATATGAGGTATCGGTGTACTCAGGAGAAATTTTCCAACAAATTTTACGATCCATTTTATCCTGTTGCCCATGTGAAAATGAAAAAATTGAGGCTAAAATAAATTTTTTGTGAAAAAAAAAGTACTTTTTCATATTTACGGCTCAATTTGTGAAGCACCTGGGGGTTCGGAGTGCTCACCATGCATCTAGATAGGTTACTTGGGGGGGTCTAGTTTCCAAAATGGGGTCACTTGTGGGGGTGCTCCAATGATTCAGCACACAGGGACTCTCCAAACACGACATGTCAACTGCTAAATATTCCAGCATATTTTCCATTAAAAAAGTCAAATGGCGCTCCTTCCCTTCTGAGCCCTGCTGTGCACCCAAACAGTGGTTTATGACCACATATGAGGTATCGGTGTACTCAGGAGAAATTTCCCAACAAATTTTAGGATCCACTTTATCCTGTTGCCCATGTGAAAATGAAAAAATTGAGGCTAAAAGAAAATTTTTGTGAAAAAAAAGGTACTTTTTCATATTTACGGCTCAATTTATGAAGCACCTGGGGGTTCGGAGTGCTCACTATGCATCTAGATAAGTTTCTTGGGGGGTCTAGTTTCCAAAATGGGGTCACTTGTGGGGGTGCTCCAATGCTTAGGCACACAGGGGCTCTCCAAACGCGACATGGTGTACGCTGAGGATTGGAGCTAATTTTCCAGTCAAAAAGTCAAATGGCGCTCCTTCCCTTCTGAGCCCTGCTGTGCGCCCAAACAGTGGTTTATGACCACACATGAGGTATCGGTGTACTCAGGAGAAATTTCCCAACAAATTTTAGCATCCATTTTATCCTGTTGCCCTTGTGAAAATGAAAAAATTGAGGCTAAAAGAAAATTTTTGTGAAAAAAAAGTACTTTTTTATATTTACGGCTCAATTTTTGAAGTAACTGGGGGTTCGGAGAGCTCACTATGCATCTAGATAGGTTCCTTGGGGGGTCTAGTTTCCAAAATGGGGTCACTTGTGGGGGTGCTCCAATGTTTCGACACACAGGGACTCTCCAAACGCGACATGGCAACCGCTTAATATTCCAGCATATATTCCATTCAAAAAGTCAAATGACACTCCTTCCCTTCTGAGCCCTGCTGTGCACCCAAACAGATAGGTTCCTTGGGGGGTCTAGTTTCCAAAATGGGGTCACTTGTGGGGGTGCTCCAATGCTTAGGCACACAGGGGCTCTCCAAACGCGACATGGTGTGCGCTGAGGATTGGAGCTAATTTTCCAGTCAAAAAGTCAAATGGCGCTCCTTCCCTTCTGAGCCCTGCTGTGCACCCAAACAGTGGTTTATGACCACATATGAGGTATCGGTGTACTCAGGAGAAATTTCCCAACAAATTTTATGATCCATTTTATCCTGTTGCCCTTGTGAAAATGAAAAAATTGAGGCTAAAAGAAAATTTTTGTGAAAAAAAAAGTACTTTTTCATATTTACAGCTCAATTTGTGATGCACCTGGGGGTTCGGAGTGCTCACTATGCATCTAGATAGGTTCCTTGGGGGGTCTAGTTTCCAAAATGGGGTCACTTGTGGGGGTGCTCCAATGTTTCGACACACAGGGACTCTCCAAACGCGACATGGCAACCGCTAAATATTCCAGCATATTTTCCATTCAAAAAGTCAAATGGCGCTCCTTCCCTTCTGAGCCTGGCTGTGCACCCAAACAGTGGTTTATGACCACATATGAGGTATCGCTGTACTCCGGAGAAATTCCCCAACAAATTTTAGGATCCATTTTATCCTGTTACCCATGTGACAATGAAAATATTGATGATAAAACAAAATTTTTGTTGGAAAAATTAAAATGTCCATTTTTTTCTTCCATGTTGCTTTAGTTCCTGTGAAGCACCTGAAGGGTTAATAAACTTCTTGAATGTGGTTTTGAGTAGCTTGAGGGGTGCAGTTTTTGGAATGGTGTCACTTTTGGGTATTTTCTTCCATATAGACCCCTCAAAATGACTTCAAATGTGAGGTGGTCCCTAAAAAAAATGGTTTTGTAAATTTTGTTGTGAAAGTGAGAAATCACTGGTCAAATTTTAACCCTTATAACGTCCTAACGAAAAAAAATTTGATTCCAAAATTGTGCTGATGTAAAGTAGACATGTGGGAAATGTTATTTATTAACTATTTTGTGTCAAATAACTCTCTGGTTTAACAGAATAAAAATTCAAATTTTGAAAATTGTGAAATTTTCAAAATTTTCACTAAATTTCCATTTTTTTCACAGATAAACGCAAAAATTGTCGACCTAAATTTACCACTAACATGAAGCCCAATATGTCACAAAAAAACAATCTCAGAATTGCTAGGATCCGTTGAAGCGTTCCTGAGTTATTACCTCATAAAGGGACACTGGTCAGAATTGCAAAAAATGGCCAGGTCATTAAGGTCAAAATATATAAGAAAAAAATCCGGCACTCCCAAATGCAAAAAGAAGTCCTTTTTATTTTTCACAGCTTAATAATCCACATGATGTACATTCAATAACGTTTCGGTCTCTACAATGGACCTTCTTCAGACATGTGGGGCTGTGAGAATCGTCATGTGCAGAAAGACATGCGCTGTCAGTTGTATGCTGCCATTAGAAAAAATAAGCGTCAAAATAGGCTGGGTCATGAAGGGGTTAAATCACAGAGATATGGCACGCAAAAAACTTAATAAGTAACATTTCCCACATGTTTACTTTACATCAGCCCAATTTCAGAACCAAAATTTTTTTTGTTAGGAAGTTATAATGGTTAAAAGTTGACCAGCAATTTCTCATTTTTACAACACCATTTTATTTTTAGGGATCACCTCACATTTGAAGTCACTTTGAGGGGTCTATATCCTAGAAAATACCCAAAAGTTATACCATTCTAAAAACTGCACCCCTCAAGGTGCTCAAAACCACATTGAAAAAGATTTTACCAAGGGTAATAGGAGAAATTGGACTGCAAAAGTTATTGTGCAATTTGTCCTGAGTACTCTGATACATGATATGGGAGGGTACCACTGTTTCGGCGCATGGCAGAGCTCAGAAGGGAAAGAGCGCTGTTTGACTTTTTTGCTGCAAAATTGGCTGGAATTCAGATCGGATGCCATGTCACGCTTGGAGAGCCTCTGATGTGTCAAAACAGTGGAAAACCCCCACAAGTGACCCTATTTTGTTAACTAGACCCCCAAGGAACTTATCTAGATATGTAGTGAGAACTTTGAACCCCCAAGGGCTTCACAGAAATTTATAACGTACAGCCGTACAATTGAAAAAACATATTTTTTCCACAAAAATGATCTGTTCACCCCCAATTTTTATTTTCCCAAGGGTAACAGGACCCCAAACGTTATTGTGAAATTTGTCCCGAGTAAGCCGATACCCCATATGTGGGGGTAAACCACTATTTGGGCGCATGGCAGAGCTCGGAAGGGAAGCATTTGGAGAGCCCATAATGTGCCTAAACTGTTGAAACCTCCCACAAGTGACCCCATTTTGGAAACTAGACCCTCCAAGGAACTTATCTAGATGTGTGGTGAGCACTTTGAACCCCCAAGTGCTTCACAGAAGTTTATAACGCCCGGGAGTGAAAATAAAAAAATCATGTTTTTTCCACAAACATGATCTTTTAGTCCCCAATTTTTTTATTTTCCCAAGGGTAACAGGATAAATTGGACCCCAAAAGTTGTTTTGCAATTTGTCCTGAGTAGGCTGATACCCCATATGTGGGGGTAAACCACTGTTTGGATTCTATCAAAAATTGGTGGAAACCACCAGTAAGGTCAATAATTCAACCAGTATATCAATTGGGACCCTTACAGCAATGGATATAGATATGCATAAAACTTAACCTTTAATGCAATCATGATAAAAGACAAATACGTCCACACGGAACACAAAACAAACAACCGTGTCACCTACTAAATACTACAATAGGATCCTGATATCACCAGCTACCTGACAAAGGAGGTTGGCACCCTACACAAAAACGAGATTGGCGCCCCCGTTCCACGACGGCTGTACCCTGAAGCTCCTAGATGACCCTGAGTAAGTGCCACACTTTTAGTCACTCAATCACCCAGAAAAGGAGTGTACAGGGGTTGCCAAACAGGTAGTTGGGTAGGCAACAATAGAAAAAGTGCAAAAATAGTGCAAAAGACAAGACATAAAGTGACATGTGCAAATTAGAGTACCTAACTTTCCGTCCCCTATACTGAACACCTTCCTGTCTGCGGAGATAGGCACCCTACTGGTCAGCGGAATGGCGCCCTGGAGCGCCATTGATTACTTAGACGTACTATCCCGTCCCCGGTCATACGGGTCCGGGTACCGTGGAAGGGATAGTATGTTTGATGTCAGAAAGGTGTTAAAGAAGAGGTTCCAATACTGACCCATGTGGTACCCCACTGTTAACTGTGACCCAATGCAAATGTATTCCATTAATATCCAGCCTGTGTTTCCTATCATTGGCCAGTTGTTAATCCAGTTACATATACTTTTCCCTAGTTCCATTACTCTCATTTTATGCACCAATCTTTTGTGTTGCACTGTATCAAACACCTTTGAAAAGTCCAGATTGACAACTTCCAGGGCAAATATTCATGACATTTTTCTAGTCCAGTCTAGAGCTTACTTTCTCTTAGTTTGACATGACTGATCCCTCATAAATGTTGATGTTAGATCATGATGCTATTCTTATTTAGATACTCAATGATAGCATCTCTTAGAAAGCCCTCAAAGATTTTACCCACAATAAGGGCTAATTCCCACTTTCGATGAAATCGGACGAATGCAATCTGATTAAAAATCATTCGGACCTATGTTATTATATCATTGTGTGTTCATCTGCGCTTTTTTTTCAGCTTGATCGGCTCACTGATTGGAAATCAAATTGCATCCTGAAATAGAAGTCAATGAGTGTGAGAAAAAAATCGCACAGCACTCTTACCATGCGAGTGCTGTCTGATTTTTACACACCGATATCCTTTGAAAAGCCGGCAATTTGTGTGTTGCGTACAGTAAAATCACAACTTGACAGGTTAGATTAGAATAGATAGAATAGATGTATACACATAGAAGAATACATATATAGATGTCAGTGACACACACACACACACATATATATATATATATATATATATATATATATAGTGCCTTGCGAATGTATTCGGCCCCCTGGAACTTTTCAACCTTTTCCCACATATCATGCTTCAAACATAAAGATAGCAAATGTAAATTTTTGTTGAAGAATCAATAACAAGTGGGACACAATTGTGAAGCTGAACGAAATTTATTTGTTATTTTAAATTTTTGTGGGAATTCAAAAACTGAAAAGTGGGGCGTGCAATATTATTCGGCCCCTTTAACTTAATACTTTGTTGCGCCACCTTTTGCTGTGATTACAGCTGCAGGTCGCTTGGGGTATGTCTCTATCAGTTTTGTACATCGAGAGACTTAAATTCTTGCCCATTCTTCCTTGGCAAACAGCTCGAGCTCAGTGAGGTTTGATGAAGATCATTTGTGAACAGCAGTTTTCAGCTCTTTCCACAGATTCTCGATTGGATTCAGGTCTGGAGTTTGACATGGCCATTCTAACACCTGGATACATTTATTTGTGAACCATTCCATTGTAGTTTTTGCTTTATGTTTGGGATCATTGTCTTGTTGGAAGACAAATCTCTGTCCCAGTCTCAGATCTTTTGCAGACTCCAACAGGTTTTCTTCAAGAATGGTCCTGTATTTGGCTCCATCCATCTTCCCATCAATTTTAACCATCTTCTCTGTCCCTGCTGAAGAAAAGCAGGCCCAAACCATGATGCTGCCACCACCATGTTTGACAGTGGGGATGGTGTGTTCAGGATGATGAGCTGCGTTGCCATTAACGAAACATATCGTTTGACATTGTTGCCAAAAAGTTCGATTTTGGTTTCATCTGACCAGAGCACCTTCTTCCATATGTTTGGTGTGTCTCCCAGGTGGCTTGTTGCAAACTTTAATCAACACTTTTTGTGAATATCTTTGAGAAATGGCTTTCTTCTTGCCATTCGTCCATAAAGGCCAGATTTGTGCCTTGTACGACTGATTGTTGTCCTATGGACAGACTGTCCCACCTCAGCTGTAGATCTCTGCAGTTCATCCAGAGTGATCATGGGCCTCTTGGCTGCATCTCTGATCAGTCTTCTCCTGGTTTGAGATGAAAGTTTAGAGGGGCGGCCGGGTCTTGGTAGCTTTGCAGTGGTATGATACTCCTTCCATTTCAATATGATCACTTGCACAGTGCTCCTTGGGATGTTTAAAGTTTTGGAAATCATTTTGTATCCAAGTCCGGCTTTAAACTTCTCCACAACAGTATCACGGACCTGCCTGTTGTGTTCCTTGGCCTTCATGATGCTCTCTGTGCTTCAAACAGAACCTGAGACTATCACAGAGCAGGTGCATTTATACGGAGACTTGATTACACACAGGTGGATTATATTTATCATCATTAGTCATTTACGAGAACATTGGGTCATTCAGAGATCCACAATGAATTTCTGGAGTGAGTTTGCTGCTCTGAAAGTAAAGGGCTCGAGTAATATTGCACGCCCCACTTTTCAGTTTTTGACTTTCCACAAAAATTTAAAATAACCAGTAAATTTCGTTCAACTTCACAACTGTCTCCCACTTGTTGATTCTTCACCAAAAATTTACATATGGTATCTTTATGTTTGAAACATGATATGTGGGAAAAGTTTGAAAAGTTCCAGGGGTCCGAATACTTTTGCAAGACACTGTATATATATATATATATATATATATATATAATGTATATACAGGGTGGGCCATTTATATGGATACACCTAAATAAAATGGGAATGGTTGGTGATATCAACTTTCTGTTTGTGGCACATTAATATATGGGAGGGGGGAACTTTTCAAGATGGGTGGTGACCATGGCAGCCATTTTGAAGTTGGCCATTTTTGATCCAACTTTATTTTTTTCAATGGGATGAGGGTGATGCGACACATCTACAATATAATCGTCTAATTCTGTCTGTCTGTCTCTCTGTTTGTAACGGAAATCCAGCGCTAGCCGCTGATCTTCCGACGGTTGCCGCGGGTCATCTCCTGCCGCACGGAGGTCAGCGGCGATGCTGCCGGGAGATGACCGGCGCTAACCTGATTGGTCGTGGCGGGCGACCAATCAGCGACAGGTGCAGTCCACCCGCTAATTGCCGATGGACTTATACCACGCTTTTCTGATTGGTCGTGCCAGGTGACCAATCAGCGATATTGGTGTGGAATTTAACCCTTACTCACAGCGCGACGTAGTTCACTCATCTATATTGGCGTGGAATTTAACCCTCACTCACAGCGCAACATAGTTTACTCATGTATATATTTTACCTGCAAAATCCTGTGTATTAATTGCATTATTCTTAAATCATCATAAATAAACTACATACATATTCTAGAATACCCAATGCGTTAGAATCGGGCCACCATCTAGTCAAACATATTGAGAATTTCACAAGAAACACAATGGTGCACTTGGTTTTAATATAACTTTATTCTTTCATGAGTTATTTACAAGTTTATGACCACTTACAAAATGTGTTCAAAGTGTTGCCCATTGTGTTGGATTGTCAATGCAACCCTCTTCTCCCACTCTTGACACACTGATAGCAACACCGCAGAAGAAATGCTAGCACAGGCTTCCAGTATCTGTTGCTTCAGATGCTGCACATCTCGTATCTCCACAGCATAGACAATTGCCTTCAGATGGCCCCAAAGATAAAAGCCTAAGGGGGTCAGATCAGGAGACCTTGGTGGCCATTCAACTGGCCCACAACGACCAATCCACTTTCCAGGAAACTGTTCATGTAGGAAAGTTCGGACCTAACACCCATAACTGATAGTATGGTGTGGTATATGAGGTACAAAGATAGTGGAGCCATTATTCCTCAATGCCACTGGATATCTGAAATTGCTACATGATGATGTGTTGCCCTCTTTACGCACTGAAGATGGCATGTTCCCTGAGTTTTTCCAGCAAGATGGTGCACCACCACATTATGGGTGTCAGGTCCGAGCATTCCTACAAGGAATCTGACCCCCTTAGACTAGCATTTCTTCTGCGGTGTTGTTATCACCCATCATTCCCATTTTATTTAGGTGTATCCATATAAATGGCCCACCCTGTATATTACATAGACAGTGTAAGGCCGGGGTCACACTAACCGACGCAAAATACGGTCAGTATTTTACATGCGTAATACGGATGAATGGCCCCTAAACAGTGCTCCGTATGTCATCCCTAATCAAGGTGTGGTCGCGTATTTTGCGCATGTCAGCATCCGTATGTAATCCGTATGGCATCCGTATGGTGAGATTTTCTCGCAGGCTTGCAAAATGGACATATAATGGAGCCCTATGACAGGGTTTCTAACAGAAACCAAAGAATAGATATAGACACATAGAATGCATATATATATATATATATATATATATATATATATATATATATACACACTATATATGTATTCTATGTGTATATATCTATTTTTTCGTTTCTTTACTAAACCTGTCGGTGTGAGTTTACTGTATCGCGCACTGAATTGCCGGCTTTGCTAAAAGACACCGGGTGCGTATTTCTCGCAAGTCACATGTGTGGTCCGTGTGTAATCCGTATTTTTTGCGCACCCATAGACTTGCATTGGCGTATTACGGCCGTAGTACGCTGACAATCGCAGCATGCTGCGATTGGCGCGGACTGTAGAATACGGATGAGAAATATACGGCTGGTGCAAGGGACCCCATAGAGAATCATTGGTCCGTGTCTAATGCGTGCTTTTAGTGCCTCTCACTCGTCCATATTCCTCGCCAGTGTGACCCCGGCCTAACACTCACACTCGGACTGGATGGCACGAGCAAGGGTTGTGGCCCCACTGTGCCACAAACCAGGCTACCCTGGAGGGGCGTGACTAAGCAGCTACCTTGGTGTTCACTGGAGCCTCTAGTGGTGAGGTCAGGCTTGTGCAGCAAGTAGCTGATAGGTACCACTCCAGGGCTGTGTATGGCAGTAGCAGCTGATGTGCAAAGAAGAAAAGATATTCAGCTCACTTCTCGTAGTTCATCCTGAACTTCAATACATCCGAGCACGGACATGTCTCTGCCAGAAACGTCTTTGAATACTTCAAGTGAAAAAAGGTCCAGCTCCAGGAACAAGATTCAATGCTTTTATTAATAAACTTTAAAAAAAAAATATACATGGCTGCTGTGATCATATAATCGGTATATCCCTGACTGAGTCTTAGACTCCTCCTGAGTCTAAGAGCAGTTCATGCTCGAAACGCGTACAGAGCTCCTCTGAATTATCCCCATGCGGTAATCCCGTCTAAGGGATATACCGATTATATGATCACAGCAGCCATGCATATTTAAAAAAAAAAAGTTTATTAATAAAAGCAGTGAATTTTATTCCTGGAGATGGACCTTTTTTCACTTGAAGTAGCAGCTGATCCCCCTGAGGGACACAACATTAATAACAGGTGCGGGTAAGTACTGACGGACAAGACTGGTAGGCGGGCACGACTGGCACTCTGGCACTCTGGCAGGCATGGCTGGCACTCTGGCAGGGAGGCGGGCACGGCTTGCACTCTGGCAGGTATGCGGGCATGGATCAGACTGGAGGAACCCGAACCGTTGCGGGTAAGGCAGGAACACAGGCAGGTACGAGTAGGATAAGGATGCAGGTAGGAACCAGTTCTTACTGGAGGGACAGGAACTGTTAGGAACCAGTTCAGACTAGAAGGACAAAGAGCTGCAGGGTGCAGAACGGGAGCAGAGCAGAACCGCAAGGTGCGGAACGGGAGCAGAGCAGAACTGCAAGGTGTGGAACAGGAGCAGAGCAGAACCGCAAGGTGCGGAACGGGAGCAGAGCAGAACTGCAAGGTGCGGATGGGAGCAGAGCAGAACCGCAAGGTGAGGAACTGGAGCTGAGCAGAATCGCAAGGTGCGGAATGGGAGCGGAGCAGAACCGCAAGATGTGGAACGGGAGCAGAGTAGAGCCGCAAGATGTGGAGCGAAGAGCAGAGCCGCAGGATGCGGAGCAGAGAGCAAAGTAGACACAAGGCTACACATACAGCTGAGCAGGGAAGGAAATAGACAAGGATACGAACAGGTTCAAGAAATGAACTTAGTACAGACAAGATTGGACATGAGAACAAGTTCAAGTCGAAGGATTCAGGCCTGGTTATCCAGCCCCCAGGGAGGCAAAAAACAAGACACAAAGAGCACAGCAACAGGCCTGGGAATGCAACCTCCAGGGAGGCGGAAAACAGGACAGGACCTGGCAACTCAGTAGCAGAGCACAGACTGAGAGAGTTTGTTGCTCTGGCATCTCCCTATGGGTGGAGATGCCTTAAGTGCCCTATACCTCTTGGCAATAGGCTGGTGATGGTGACATATTAGGAAGGTGCACACAGTCTCTATAAGACTCAGGAAGTGCAGGCACATCTGCCCTAAGCATACAGCCAGGAAGTATGCACATAGCAAGCCAAGGACATGAGGTTCACAGCATGGAGCAGGCAGAGGGCAGAACTTACAGCATGGCCCGGAGAGGTAAGTAAGATGGTGTATCTGCTTGATGGGAGATGGAAAGCCATGCAGTGATGCCGGCAGGGACGTTACAGATAGATAGAAGAAAAAATGGCAAGTCATCTACCACATATAATAAAATCACAGCATGACAGGTTAAAATAGAATAGATATCACCCCTGCATCTGTTTCCTATCAATGGTATGTGTCCTGCTTGCAATACCTTCATCACCCATCTCTCCTGAACCCCAATCAATCACCCCTGTATCTGTTTCATATCAATGGTATGTGTCCTGCCTGCAATACCTTCATCACCCATCTCTCCTGAACCCCAATCAATCACCCCTGTATCTGCTTCCTATCAATGGTATGTGTCTTGCCTGCAATACCTTCATCACCCATCTCTCCTGAACCCCAATCAATCACCCCTGTATCTGTTTCCTATCAATGGTATGTGTCTGCCTGCAATACCTTCATCACCCATCTCTCCTGAACCCCAATCAATCACCCCTGTATCTGTTTCCTATCAGTGCTTTATCTGTCCTTTTAGATCTGACCATTTTTTATTTTTTTTCTCTCTGAGTTCTAATTAATTGTCTCCTGTGTCTGACCAGTCTCCCTACTGCTCCTCCCTCCTTCTGATCACACCTGGCTTGTTTGATGTGCAGTTGACTTCTTATAAATTCAGACTCTAAGGTCTGTCTGACCTCGGTCTGTCTTTCCAAGGATGTCGTCTAAGGATAATATCTGAAATAATGCCTGAAATGAGCCTGAAGTGACCAGAAGGTACGACTACACGCTGAATTTAAATGTACTAAATTTCTTTTTGCCTTCACAATTACCCTTACCATGATGACATACGCTGTAACTGTTTTGGCTCCTTTAATCCTCACTCTCCTTCGCTATCCACAAACCCCAGCACCCGCTAACCAAATAGTAATCTCTCCTTCCCTCTTGCCTCCCCACCTGACCTCCTCAGCTGATCTGCTCCTCAAGCTCAGAGCTCTCCTAATAAAATACAAAACAAGCCACCCACCCTCCTTCTCCCACATGCTCTCCCTCTCTCTGCTTCTCCTCACTGCTGGCGACATATCTCCCAACCCTTGACCCCCACAGCTCATACCTCCCATTACTACCCCCTTCTATCGTTCCCAAACCAAAACAAACACCAGAAATCTTTCCCACCTCAAATCCGTGCCCCTGACAACCATCACCCTGCTCCCACTCTCTGGATCACTCTGGAATGCCCGCTCCATTTGCAATAAACT
This sequence comes from Dendrobates tinctorius, assembly GCF_039654945.1. NCBI lineage: Eukaryota > Metazoa > Chordata > Amphibia > Anura > Dendrobatidae > Dendrobates > Dendrobates tinctorius. The sequence continues at coordinate 8,743,782 of NW_027361741.1, read as the reverse complement.
CCATGTGATTCATGACCTCTTTACCTCTCGTAACTTTTCCTTCCTTGGCCTCACCGAAACATGGCTGACACCCTCCGACACCGCCTCCGCTGCTGCGCTATGTTACGGCGGCCTCCACTTTACCATCACTCCTCGCCCTGGCAACAGGCATGGCGGAGGAGTGGGCCTTCTCCTTTCTTCCAACTGCACCTTCAGCCCAATCCCACCTCTTCCCTCCCTTGTCCTCCCCTCTTTTGAAGTCCACTCCATCCGCATCTATTCTCCCTTCAACCTCCAAGTGGCCATCATATACTGACCTCCAGGCCCGACCACTTCCTTTATTGACCAATTCTCTACCTGGCTCCTTCACTTTCTCTCTGCTGACATTCCCACCATCATCATGGGTGACTTCAACATCCCCATTGACACCCACCAGTCGGCAGCCTCCAAACTCCTGTCCCTTACTTCATCCTTTGAACTTACTCAGTGGTCCTCCTCAGCCACCCACACAGATGGACATACATTAGACCTGGTCTTCACCCGCCTCTGCTCTCTTTCTAACTTCACCACCTCCCCTCTCCATTTATCTGACCACCATCTACTCACTTTCTCATCCCTGTCCTCCTCACCTGTCACCCACGTCCAACAGCATGCGCACCCCTGCAGAAATCTCGCACATCTAGACACTCGCACACTCTCTTACTCTATTCTACCACTGTCCTCCATAGCTTCACTCCATGACACTGCCACTAGTTTCTACAATGCCACTCTTGCATCAGCCATCGACTCAGTCGCCCCTGTCATGCATAACAGAGTGTGACCAACCAATAGGCAACCCTGTCACAATAACACCACTAAAAAGCTTCGGCAAGCATCCAGAATTGCAGAACGGTGCTGGAAGAAAACACATTTGCAAGACGACTTCACTGCACTCAAACAAGCAACACTTGCATTCAAATCAGCTCTCACCTCTGCTAAACAGGCCTTCTTTGCATCACTTGTATCTTCCTTATCCCACAACCCCAAACACATGTTCAATACTTTTAACTCCCTCCTCTGCCCACCACTGCCACCTCCGACTTCCCTAATCTCTGCCGAGGACTTTGCCGCACACTTCAAAAACAAGATAGACCAAACACGGCAAGTCTTTATTGCCCAACCACCTCAACCCCTTTGTATACCAGACCAATGCCCAAACCCCATAACCTCTCTCTCCAACATCACTGAAGAGGAGCTTAATCGCCTCTTCTCCAAATCGCACCTCACAACCTGTGCACTTGACCCCATCCCATCCCACCTCCTCCCCAACCTCACCACCACACTTATCCCATCCCTAACCCACCTCTTCAACTTATCACTAACTTCTGGTACCTTCCCTTCTGCCTTCAAACATGCCACAATCGCACCTATCCTTAAAAAGCCAACCCTCGATCCAACAGCCACGTCCAGGTATCGCCCAATATCGCTGCTCCCATTCGCTTCCAAACTCCTGGAGCAGCATGTCCACACTGAACTTTCCTCCCACCTCTCATCTAACTTGCTCTTTGACAATCTACAATCTGGATTCCGCCCCTATCATTCCACTGAGACAGCCCTGACCAAAATTACCAATGACCTGCATACAGCCAAAGCTAACGGACAATACTCTATACTCCTGCTTCTAGAGCTGTCATCTGCTTTTGACACAGTTGACCACTGCCTCCTACTACAGATCCTCTCCTCCTTTGGCATCAAAGACCTCGCCCTATCCTGGATCTCCTCATACCTTTCCAACCGCACATTCAGCGTCTTCCACTCCCACCCTAACTCCTCATCCCACCCTCTCTCTGTTGGAGTCCCCCAAGGCTCTGTTATAGGACCCCTACTCTTCTCAATCTACACACTTGGTCTGGGGCAACTCATAAAGTCCCATGGATTCCAGTACCACCTTTATGCCGATGATACTCAGATCTACCTCTATAGCCCAGACATCACCTCTCTGCTCTCCAGAATCCCAGAGTGCCTGTCAGCCATATCCTCCTTCTTCTCCTCTCGCTTCCTCAAACTCAATGAGGACAAATCTGAACTGATCATCTTTCCCCCATCTCACAGATCTTGCTTACCCAACCTTTCTATAAAAATTGACAACATCACGCTTTCCCCCGTACCGGAGGTCCGCTGCCTCAGAGTAACCCTTGACTCTGCCCTGTCCTTCAAACCGCACATCCAAGCTCTCTCCACCTACTGTCGCCTCCAGCTCAAAAATATTTCTAGAATCCTTTCCTTCCTCAACCATCAATCTACTAAAATGCTTGTGCATACCCTCATCAAATCCCGCCTCGACTATTGCAACATCTTTTTCTGTGGCCTCCCTGCTAACACCCTTGCACCTCTCCAGTCCATTCTCAACACTGCCGCCCGACTAATTCATTTCTCTCCTTGCTACTCTTCCACTTCTCCCCTCTGCAAATCTGTTCACTGGCTCCCATTCCCTCAGCGTATCCAGTTCAAATTAATAATACTGACCTACAAGGCCATCTACAACCTGTCTCCTCCATACATCTCTGAACTAATCTCCAGATACCTTCCCTCAAGGAATCTCCAGTCCTCGCAAGACCTCCTTCTCTCCTCCACACTTATTCGCTCCTCACCCAAACGCCTCCAAGACTTCAACCGAATAGCCCCCATCCTCTGGAATTCCCTGCCCCAACACGTCCGGCTATCAACCACACTTGGATCCTTCAGATGGAACCTGAAAACCCACCTCTTCAGAAAAGACTACAGCCTGCAATGATCCCCGCTGCCTCCTCACCACTACTGGAGCTACCGCCTCACCATCACTGGAACTGCTGTAACCCCCCAACCTACTGTCTCCTTCCCCACCATCCTGTAGCATATAAGCCCGAAAGGGCAGGGTCCTCTCTCCCCTCTATATCAGTCTGTGATTGTTAGTTTGTTTGCTGTAAGTGATATCTGTAATCTGTATGTAACCCCTTCTCATGTACAGCACCATGGAAGCAATGGTGCTATATAAATTAATAATAATAAAATAGAACAAATATATACACACAGAATACATAGATATATATATGTCAGTGACACACACATATATACAGTGGGGAAAAAAAGTATTTAGTCAGTCAGCAATAGTGCAAGTTCCACCACTTAAAAAGATGAGAGGCGTCTGTAATTTACATCATAGGTAGACCTCAACTATGGGAGACAAACTGAGAAAAAAAAATCCAGAAAATCACATTGTCTGTTTTTTTTTTCATTTTATTTGCATATTATGGTGGAAAATAAGTATTTGGTCAGAAACAAGCAATCAAGATTTCTGGCTCTCACAAACCTGTAACTACTTCTTTAAGAGTCTCCTCTTTCCTCCACTCATTTCCTGTAGTAATGGCACCTGTTTAAACTTGTTATCAGTATAAAAAGACACCTGTGCACACCCTCAAACAGTTTGACTTCAAACTCCACTATGGTGAAGACCAAAGAGCTGTCAAAGGACACCAGAAACAAAATTGTAGCCCTGCACCAGGCTGGGAAGACTGAATCTGCAATAGCCAACCAGCTTGGAGTGAAGAAATCAACTGTGGGAGCAATAATTAGAAAATGGAAGACATAAAAGACCACTGATAATCTCCCTCGATCTGGTGCTCCACGCAAAATCCCACCCCGTGGGGTCAGAATGGGTGGCTCAGTGGTTAGAACCCATGAGGTCCTGGGTTCGCATCCCACCAAGGACAACATCTGCAAGGAGTTTGTATGTTCTCCCCGTGTTTGCGTGGGTTTCCTCCGGGCACTCCGGTTTCCTCCCACATTCTAAAGACATACTGATAGGGAATTTAGATTGTGAGCCCCATCGGGGACAGTGATGATAATATGTGCTATATAAAAATAAAGATTATTTTTATTATTATCACAAGAACGGTGAGCAAAAATCCCAGAACCACGCGGGGGGACCTAGTGAATGAACTGCAGAGAGCTGGGACCAATGTAACAAGGCCTACCATAAGTAACACACTACGCCACCATGGACTCAGATCCTGCAGTGCCAGACGTGTCCCACTGCTTAAGCCTGTACATGTCCGGGCCCGTCTGAAGTTTGCTAGAGAGCATTTGGATGATCCAGAGGAGTTTTGGGAGAATGTCCTATGGTCTGATGAAGCCAAACTGGAACTGTTTGGTAGAAACACAACTTATCGTGTTTGGAGGAAAAAGAATACTGAGTTGCATCCATCAAACACCGTAACTGTTTGGTAGAAACACAACTTGTCGTGTTTGGAGGAAAAAGAATACTGAGTTGCATCCATCAAACACCATACCTACTGTAAAGCATGGTGGTGGAAACATCATGCTTTGGGGCTGTTTCTCTGCAAAGGGGCCAGGACGACTGATCCGGGTACATGAAAGAATGAATGGGGCCATGTATCGTGAGATTTTGAGTGCAAACCTCCTTCCATCAGCAAGGGCATTGAAGATGAAACGTGGCTGGGTCTTTCAACATGACAATGATCCAAAGCACACCGCCAGGGCAACGAAGGAGTGGCTTCGTAAGAAGCATTTCAAGGTCCTGGAGTGGCCTAGCCAGTCTCCAGATCTCAACCCTATAGAAAACCTTTGGAGGGAGTTGAAAGTCCGTGTTGCCAAGCGAAAAGCCAAAAACATCACTGCTCTAGAGGAGATCTGCATGGAGGAATGGGCCAACATACCAACAACAGTGTGTGGCAACCTTGTGAAGACTTACAGAAAACGTTTGACCTCTGTCATTGCCAACAAAGGATATATCACAAAGTATTGAGATGAAATTTTGTTTCTGACCAAATACTTATTTTCCACCATAATATGCAAATAAAATGAAAAAAAACAGACAATGTGATTTTCTGGATTTTTTTTTCTCAGTTTGTCTCCCATAGTTGAGGTCTACCTATGATGTAAATTACAGACGCCTCTCATCTTTTTAAGTGGTGGAACTTGCACTATTGCTGACTGACTAAATACTTTTTTTCCCCACTGTATGTATATATATCACATAGACACACAGAAGAAAAGCCGGCAATTCATCTGCCGTGTACTGTAAAATCACTGCAGGAGCCGACAGGATAGAAGAGATGGATTACATACAGTAAATACACATAGAATAGATATATAGATGTTAGTGACATATACAATTAGTACAGTGTGTGTACAGCTTACTGTAGATGTATATAATTATTAAAAAGATTATTTTTTTGAAAAAATGGCATGCGCTCCCACATAATTTTCTTAACTAGCAGATGGAAAGTCGATGGCTGAGGGCATATGTTTATAGCATGGGAAGGGGGTAATACCCATGGAGCTTCCCAAGCTATTAATATCGGCTCACAGCTGTATAACTAGCCTTTACTGGCTATTAAAATGGGGGACCCCACAAAAAAATGACTTGGGGTCCCCTATAATTAATAACCAGAAAAGGCTATGCAGACAGCTGTGGGCTGATATTAATAGCCTAGGAAGGGCCATGGATACTGCCCCCCAGGGTAAAAACATCAGCTCTCAGCCGCCCCAGAAAAGGCATATCTCAATTCTGGCACTTAGCTTCTCTATTCCCACTTGTCCTGTAGCAGTGGAAAGTGGGGTGATAGTTGGGGGGGTTGATGTCACCTTTTTATTGTCAGGTGACATTAAGCTCCGAGATTAGTAATGGAGTGGTGTCAATAAATTCCCTCATTACTAAACCCATAGTAACATTGTATGAAAACACATAAAGTCCTTTAATGAAAGAATGACACAGACGCCTTTACGAAATCTTAATTAAACCATACTTACAACCTCGCCCATTGCCTCGACATCTGCAAAAGAGTTAAAAATAAAAAACAACAATATTCCTCACCTTTCCACAGAGATGCTGCTAATCCATTTGTCCCACAACGGGTCTAGCTATGCTGCATCTAGATGGCAGGCTGCATGGTTGCATGATGTGACCATACAGCCTGTCGTCCAGCAGAGACACCAAGCAGCATGTGCTCAGTGTCTCCCTGTGAACTCCTATTTCCTGTCAGAGGGTACTGCGAGCATGAGAAAGTTCTCCTGCTCACGGTGCCATCAGACAGGTTCTACGAGTTCACAGCCATTGAACTCAATACACCTTTCTGATGTTAGTGCGATCGCTGTGTGAAAATTTCTCACCGTGCTCGAGCTGACATCACATAGGTGAAGTGAGTCCATTGGCTGATGCAGGAGAGTCGGACGAGTGTAATGCAGGTATCAAGCGTTTTTCATACAAGTACAATCCGATTTTTCATAATGCAGTGTGATTGCTATCCGACTGCTATTCAATTTTAACATGAGCTTTTACAGAGATAGATATAGGTAGATATATAAATGTCAGTGACATATACAATTAGTACAGAGTGTATGCAGCTTACTGTACATGTATTTAATTAATAAAAGCTTATTTTTCTGAAAAAAATGGTGTGGTCAGCACTCAGCAAGTGAGCATTTCTGCTAGACACAGGCTCCCATGGAGACTATTAAAGCATGCAAAAAGTAAAAAAAAAAAGAAGTTTTTAAAAATTTTAAAAAAGTTCAAATCTCCTCTATTTCGCCCCATTCAAAATAAAGCAATAATATATATATATATATATATATATATATATATATATATACAAAATCACATATTTGGTATCGCTGCGTTCAGAATTGCCTGATCTGTCAATTTAAAAAAATAACCCGATCGGTAAATGGCGTAACGAGAAAAAAATTCAAAATAGTAACATAGTAACATAGTTATTAAGGTTGAAGGGAGACTTTAAGTCCATCTAGTTCAACCCATATCCTGTCCTAACCTGCCCTAACATGTTGATTCAGAGGAAGGCAAAAAAAACCCATGTGGCAAACAGTAAGCTTCATATTGGGGAAAGAAATTCCTTCCCGACTCCACATACGGCAATCAGACTAGCTCCCTGGATCAACACAATATTAAGGAAACTAGTGTATATACCCTGTAATATTATACTTTTCAAGAAAGGCATCCAGTCCCTTCTTAAATTTTAGTAGGGAATCACTCATTACAACATCATATGGCAGAGAGTTCCATAGTCTCACTGCTCTTTCAGTAAAGAATCCTCATCTGTGAGTATGCTTAAACCTTCTTTCCTCCAGACGTAGAGGATGCCCCCTTGTCCCCGTCAAAGGTCTAAGAGTAAAAAGATCATTAGAAAGGTCTTTGTACTGTCCCCGCATATATTTACACATATATTATACATTGAAATAAGATTACCCCTAAGTCTTCGATTCTCCAAACTAAATAACCGCAGGTGTAATAACCTGTCTTGGTATTGCAGACCCCCTAGTTGGTCACTCTTCTCTGCACCCGCTCCAGTTCAGCTATGTCTTTCTTATACACCGGAGACCAGAACTGTACACAGTATTCTAAGTGTGGTCGCACTAGTGACTTATATAGAGGTAAAATTATGTTTTCCTCATGAGCATGTATGCCTCTTTTATTGCATCCCATTATTTTATTTACCTTTGCAGCAGCTGCCTGACACTGACCACTAAATGTGAGTTTGTCATCCACCCATACACCCAGGTCCTTTTCAGTGACAGTTTTGCCTAGTGCTTTACAATTAAGCACATAATTATACATCTTATTTGTTCTACCCAAGTGCATGACCTTACATTTATCCCCATTAAAGCTCATTTGCCATTTATCAGGCCAAGCTTCTAGTTTACATAAATCCTCCTGTAATATAAAATTGTCCTCCTCCTGCAGAGTTTAGTGTCATCTGCAAATATTGAAATTCTACTCTCTATGCCCCCTACAAGGTCATTAATAAATATGTTAAAAAGAAGTTGGCCCAAAACTGACCCCTGTGGTACCCCACTGCTAACCGTGACCCAGTCCGAGCGTACTCCATTAATAACCACCCTTTGTTTCCTATCCCTGAGCCAGCTCTTAACCCACCTACATATATTTTCCCCTATCCCTATTGTTCTCATTTTATGTATCAACCTTTTATATGGCACGGTATCAAAAGCTTTTGAAAAGTCCATGTACACCACGTCCATTGCATTCCCTTGGTCCAGTCCAGAACTTACCTCTTCATAAAAGCTTATCAGATTAGTCTGACAGGAACGGTCCCTTGTAAACCCATGTTGATATTGGGTCATGAGGTAATTCTTCTCCAGATACTCCAGTATAGTATCTCTTAGAAAACCCTCCAGGATTTCACCCACAGTTGAGGTTAAACTTACTGGCCTATAATTTCCAAGTTCAGTTTTGTCCCCTTTTTGAATATTGGCACCACATTTGCTATACGCCAGTCTTGTGGTACAGACCCTGTTATTATGGAATTCTTAAAGATTAAAAATAATGGTCTATCTATGACTGTGCTTAATTCCTGCAGTACTCGGGGTGTATCCCATCCGGGCCTGGGGATTTGTCAATTTTAGTGATTTTTAGACGCCGCAGTACTTCCTGCTGGGTTAAGCAGGTGACATTATATCCCTGATCATGTTATCCGTCATGGGATTTTCTTATGTAAATACTGTTGAAAAAAAGTCATTTAGCATTTTGGCTTTTTCCTCATCCTCATCCACCATTTCACCCAGACTATTTTTAAGGGGACTAACACTATCATTTTTTAGTTTCTTACTATTTATGTAGTTAAAGAATATTTTGGGATTATTTTTACTTTCTCTGGCAATGAGTCTCTCTGTCTCAATCTTTGCTGTCTTGATTTGCTTTTTACAGAATTTATTTAATCTTCTGTATTTAGCTAATACCTCATCACTACCTACTTGCTTTAATTCTCTAAATGCTTCATTTTTATCTCTTATTGCACCCCTTACAGCTCTATTTAGCCATAGTGGTTTCGCCAGAATGCCAGAATTAGTTTTTTGGTAGCCGCTACATTGCAATAATGGGCGATCAAAAGATCGTATCTACACCAAAATGGTATCAATAAAAACATCAGCTAGGCGCTCAAAAGATAAGCCCTCACCCAGCCACAAATCACAAAAAACAGAGACGCTACAGGTCTCGAAAAATGTCGCCATTTTTTTTTTTACCAAAGCATGGATTTTTTTTTCACCACTTAAATAAAAAGGAACTTAGACATGTTTGGTGTCTGTGAACTCATAATGACCTGGAGAATCATAATGGCAGTTCAGTTTTAGCATTTAGTAAACATGGTAAAAAAAAAATGTGGAACTACACTTTTTTGCAATTTCACCACGCTTGCAAAGTTTTTCCTTTTTTTCCCAGTACACAATATGTTAAAACCAATGGTGTTGTTCAAAAGTACAACTTGTCCCACAAAAAAACAAACCCTCACGTGGCCATTTTGACCCAAAAATAAAAAAGTTATGGCTCTGGAAAGAAGGGGAGCAAAAAACGAAAATGCAAAAATGGTAATACCTCTGGTCAATAAGGGTTTAACCCCTTAGTGACAGAGCCATTTTACAGCTAAATGACCAGGCCAATTTTTACAATTCTGACCACTGTCACTTTATGAGGTTATAACTCTGGAACGCTTTAACGGATCCCACTGATTCTGAGACTGTTTTTCATGACATATTGTACTTCATGTTAGTGGTAAAATTTCTTCGATATGTCTTGTGTTTATTTATGAAAAAAATGAAAATATGGCGAAAATTTAGAAAATTTTGCAATTTTAAAACTTTAAATTTTTATACCCTTAAATCAGAGAGATGTGTAACATAAATTTCTTAATAAATAACATTTCCCACATGTCTACTTTACATCAGCACAATTTTGGAAACAAATTTTTTTTTGTTAGGAAGTTATAAGGTTTAAAAGTTGACAAGCGATTTCTCATTTTTACAACAAAATTTACAAAACCATTTTTTTAGGGACCACATCATATTTAAAGTCATTTTGAACGGTGTACATGACAAAAAATACCCAAAAGTGACACCATTCTAAAAACTAGACCCCTCAAGGTGCTCAAAACCACATTCAAGAAGTTTATTAACCCTTTACGTGCTTCGCAGGAATTAAAGCAATGTGGAAGGAAAAAATTAACATTTAACTTTTTTTTGCAAAAAATTTACTTCAGAACCAATTTTTTTTATTTTCACAAGTGGTAAAAGAGAGGCACATGGATGGAATAGTAAGTCAACCGGCAGAAAGGGGTTAAGTTACACAAGATATTCTGACTCCATAACTAGGCTGCAAGTGTGGGGCTCAAGACAATGTTTCCATGGATATCTGTATGAACCAGTACTCAAGGATGGCATCAGATAGCTTAACTCGACTGCAGAAGCATGTGTGAAGGTTCCAGAAGTTTTACTGTCAAGCTGAACTTTTGTATTAAGCAATTGCAGTAGGTAAAAAGACAATTCTGAAACAGAGATGTATAAAGATGGTCCTCGGACAAATATGTCTGTTAAACACTAACTCACTGGAATAAAGGAGGAGTTACTGACATCAGAGGTGGACTACAGGGAGTGAGACAGGACAAATTTCTAACAGGCAAACCAGAATGCATCATAGTGTAATAGCAATAACACAATGACAAGACAACACTATATGATTCTCAAGTCGTTGGACATGACACAGGACATGTACTGTCAGATTTCTATATTTGTAATTTTTTGACTCATTGATTCCTGAATCAGAATTTTTTGTAATTTGCTATGTGCATATTTATCAAAAAGACTGCCAGCTAGTTATAATTTTGTTGAATTGAGCGCTTTCCTCCTCTTACGTCCTTTTCTTTCCACTTTCCCCTCTCGCGCAACATCCTTTTCAACCTTGTTCACATTGAATAGATTTCTGATATCACGACACATGACACATCACAACACATGTCTCTCAAGGAGCTGACTATGCTTTGGGCAATGCATGTAATGACATCTCGCTGTGCACTGCAATGTCAGAGGCCTATTTAACAACATAGGCCCCGTTGCAAAATAAAAACGGCTGAAAAGTATATTACCCAACAGAGAACATTGGAAAGAAAAGGCCAGATGGCGGATGGGCTGCAGTGGCAATGGAATAAATAAGTATTATTTTTATATTTTTTTAACCTTTTTTCCCAACACTTTGTGTATTATGCTCTGGAGTATGGAGAGACCCAAAGCATAATAGTAATATTCAATTTGCATCAAGCAATTTTGGTGAGAGTCAAATTTCCCTGCCAAATTCAAGTGATTTACCAATCTCGGCAGATTTGTTCATCTAGAATACAACATAGATACCCATAGTCTTTTATTCTTTGTTTTACTAAGAAAATAAAAAAGATGCCTAATTAAACATTTTTTTTTTAAAAATGTGTCATTAAATATATAATTAGAGTTACTATAGTCATCTACAAAATTTGTCTAGTTGTATCAAACAGTTCAACTTTTTCATTTTTTCTTATTCAGAAAAGTATATCACTATATAATTCTAATCTTTGAAAAAAACTAAAACAATTGCCATACTAAATGGAAGTAAGGATGTCTATTTATCTGAACTGTCTGTGACATAGACCATGAAGTGAACCAGAAAAATATCAAGCCTCTTACAACTCCAGCTGTGAAAAATTCAGGTCTGCAGTATTTTAGCTCAGTTCAACTGTCACATGGATGAGTCTGTGGGGATCTGAAATTATCTAAAAACTAGAATCCCTGGACAAAAAGCATTTCTCATTACACAATCAGTCACTGCTTACATTAAATATATTCTGACTTCCAATACAGCTTAGGCAGCATGTGCTTGCATAGTTACAGTATCTGTCTATGAGTTGAGTTACGAGCCTACCATGAGATAAAAGAGATGAATGTAAGAGTTTCATGATAAATATAACATGAATACAAGAAACCCTTGAATTTCTCAATGAATTTTATCTCAATAAAAAAAATCTAACTTGACCTAGAGATTCTAATTAAATGTTTGTTAATTATTTTAAACAGGGGCATCACTAAAGTCTGATGGGTCTCTGTAAAATTTGGACCTTGGCCCACACAAGCGTGTTGGTCAGATGTATGGGCTCTTGTAACATTCTAGATTCTATTAAAACGTACTGTATGTGTGCGCTCCCACTACCCATTTTTTAAAAAAAGGAGAAAAACTACAGATAAAATATATAAATCTCACAGAAAACACACAGTAATACATCTAGTAGTCCTACAGTTACCAAATAACATATATAAACATATTATTACTGAACAAGTCGGCTATACCAAAACAAGGGTATGAATTATAAACCACAAAAAGGGGATAAATACTGCCACATAATGGCCATATATTATCATAACATTGTGCCTGAACATAACCACCATCCTGTTACTGAACAAAATCCACTATGCCAAGACCAATCAGAGGCGTATTCAGGGGAGGGCAGCCGGGCATGTGCTCTGGGCGCAACTGGCAGGGGGGTGCAGTCTGGCCGCCTAATGCGGCCGTCCGCAGTGTCTCCCCTGGCGACTGCATTCTGCCTCCCCTGGCCTGGGAGGCGGCCGTTTTCTGTGTCAGTTGTCAAGCTAGCAACCGGCGCACAAAAGACGCTGCGCCGGCTGCCAGAGATCAATTGTACTGGCATCTATACAGATGCTAGTACAATTGAAGATTTGACCGCTGGGTCAGAGCGATGCCAGCAGATCAGGTCATGTGATCACGCTGCTGATGTCACTTGCTGGCGCCCAGGACACTGGTGGTAAGTGTGCTCCACTCTGGAGCTGATGAAACCACCGAAGATTAAGGGGGGTGGGATTTGGAGTGGGGATGGGGGGCACTTTATGTGTGTGGGGGATTTAGAGTAGGGATGGGGGGTAATTAATGTGTGGGGGGAATTGGCATGGGGATGGGGGGTTATTTAATGTGTGGGGGAGATTTAGAGTGGGGATGGGTTTTTTAAATGTGTGGGGCATTTGGAGTGAGGATGGGGGGTTATTTAATGTGTGGGGGGATTTCGCATGGTGATGGGGGTTATTCAATGTGTGGGGGATTTGGAGTGGGGATGGAGGGTTATTTAATGTTTTGGGGGGATTTGAACTGGGGTAGGGGGTTATTTAATGTGTGTGGGCATTTGGAGTGGGGGTGGGGGGCAATTTAACCCCTTAAGCCCCAAGGGTAGTTTGCACGTTAATGACCGGGCCATTTTTTACAATTCTGACCACTGTCCCTTTATGAGGTCATAGCTCAGGAACACTTCAACGGATCTAGGCGATTCTGAGAAAGTTCTCTCGTGACATATTGTACTTCATGTTAGTGGTAAAATTTCATTGATATAACTTGCGTTTAATTGTGAAAAAAACGGAAATATGGAAAAAATTTAGAAAATATTGCAATTTTCAAACTTTGAATTTTTATGCCCTTAAAATAGAGAAATATGTAACACAAAGTAATTACTAAATAACATTTCCCACATGTCTAATTTACATCAGCACAATTTTGGAAACAACATTTTTTTTAGTAGGAAGTTATAAGGGTTAAAAGTTGACCAGCGATTTCTCATTTTTACAACAAAATTTACAAAACCATTTTTTTTAGGGACCACCTCACATTCAAAGTCACTTTGAGGGGTCTATATGGCAGAAAATACCCAAAAGTGACACCATTCTAAAAACTGCACCCCTCAAGCTACTCAAAACTACATTCAAGAAGATTATTAACCCTTCAGGTGTTTCACAGGAGTAGAAGCAACGTGGAAGGAAAAAATGAACATTTAACTTTTTAGTCACAAAAATGATCTTTTAGCAACATTTTTCTTATTTTCCCAAGAGTAACAGGAGAAATTGGACCCCAAAAGTTGTTGTCCAATTTGTCCTGAGTACGCTGATACCCCATATATGGGGAGGAACCACAGTTTCGGCGTATGGCAGGTCTCAGAAGGGAAGGAACGCCGTTTGACTTTTTCATCCTAAAATTGGCTAAATTGAGATCGGACACCATGTTCCATTTGTAGAGCCTATGATGTGCCTAAACAGTGGAAACCCCCCACAAGTGACCCCATTTTAGAAACTAGACCCCCTAAGGCAGTGGTCCCCAACCTTTTTTGCACCAGGGACCGGCTTCAAGCAAGACCATTCTTCCATGGCCCGGCAGGGCGGGGATGGAGGTGTGACAGGGGCAGGGCTTTAGTCATAAGGGGGCGGGGCTATGGATGTGGTTGTAGTTTAGCAGTGCATACTTATCATTTAATTATATCATTTATAATGTGACTCAACTCACCATAGGTTTTGAATGAGTGGGAGCACCTGGCTTGTTTCCCTGTTTCAGTGGGAGCACCGGGCTACTTCTACTGATGACCGTCACTGCTAATGATGATTGGAACCTACAAGGAAATGGAGTATTGAGCACTTAAGAAAAATTGTACTGGAGTACTGTACATGCTGATTATTTTCTAATCATCTGAAAATGTATGTGTGGTTCCACCCGTCCTGTCCAGCTCTGTGTGGCTCCCCCTGTTGTATGCATGGCTCCCCTGTCCCATCCTTGTATACATGGCTCTGCTCCCATCCTCCCATCCTTGCATACATGGTTCTGCTCCCACTCTCCCATCCTGTATACATGGCTCCCCTGTCCCATCCTGTATACATGGCTCCCCTCCCACTCTCCCTCCCTTGTATATATGGCTCTGCTCCCACTCTCCCTCCCTTGTATATGTGGCTCTGCTTCCACTCTCCCTCCCTTGTATATGTGGCTCTGCTCCCACCCTCCCCTGTATATATGGCTCCGCTCCCACCCTCCCTCCCCTGTATATATGGCTCCGCTCCCACTCTCCCTCCCCTGTATATATGGCTCTGCTCCCATTCTCCCACCCCTGTATATATGGCTCCGCTCCCACCCTCCCTCCTCTGTATATATGGCTCCGCTCCCATTCTCCCTCCCCTGTATATATGGCTCCGCTCCCACTCTCCCTCCCCTGTATATATGGCTCCGCTCCCACTCTCCCTCCCTTATATATATACGGCTCCGCTCCCACTCTCCCTCTCCTGTATATATGGCTCCGCTCCCACTCTCCCTCCCCTGTATATATGGCTCCGCTCCCACTCTCCCTCCCCTGTATATATGGCTCCGCTCCCACTCTCCCTCCCTTGTATATATGGCTCTGCTCCCATTCTCCCTCCCTTGTATATATGGCTCCGCTCGGCTCCCCCATCCTCCCCCATCATACTTGCCCTCACATCGCTGAACTTCCCTCCCTGCATCTCACTGCGCTTCAGCTCCTGTGCGGAGCGGTCACGTGTACCGCTCATTAAGGTCTATGAATATGGATGCCACGCCTTTGGGAGATGAGTGGCTTCCATATTCATGACCTTAAATGAGTGGTACACTTCACCGCTCAGTGCTGGATGAAGCCTCTGCGCCGACAGGGACCGCTAGGTAAGTATCAGCTGCTGCACCGCCGGCTCCCCTTGTGTCCGCGGACCGGCAAGGGCACTGCAACGGCACGGTGCTGGGCCGCGGACCGGTGGTTGGGGACCCCTGCGCTAAGGAACTCATCTAGATGTGTGGTGAGCACTTTGAACCCCCAAGGGCTTCACAGAAGTTTATAACGCCCGGGCGTAAAAATAAACAATCATTTTTTCCACAAACATGATCGTTTAGTCCCCAATTTGTTATTTTCCCAAGGGTATCAGGAGAAATTGGACCCCAAAAGTTGTTGTCCAATTTGTCCTGAGTGCGCTGATACCCCATATGTGGGGGAAAAACACTGTTTGGGCACACGGCAGGGCTTGTAAGGGAAGGAGCGCTGTTTGTCATTTTCAACCTAAAATTGACTGAAATTGAAATCGGATGCCATGTTTCGTTTGGAGAACCCATTATATGCCTAAACAGTGGAAACCCCCCACAAGTGACCCCATTTTGAAAACTAGACCCCCTAAGGAACTCATCTAGATGTGTGGTGAGCACTTTGAACCCCCAAGGACTTCACAGAAGTTTATAACGCCCGGGTGTAAAAATAAAAAATCATATTTTTTCCACAAACATGATCGTTTAGTCCCCAATTTGTTATTTTCCCAAGGGTATCAGGAGAAATTGGACCCCAAAAGTTGTTGTCCAATTTGTCCTGAGTGTGATGATACCCCATATGTGGGGGAGAAACACTGTTTGGGCACACAGCAGTGCCCGGAAGGGAAAGAGCGCCGTTTGATATTTTCAACCTAAAATTGACTGAAATTGAAATCGGATGCCATGTTCCGTTTGGAGAACCCATGATATGCTTAAACAGTGGAAACCCCAAACAAATGACCCCATTTTGGAAACTAAACCCCCTAAGGAGCTCATCTAGATGTGTGGTGAGCACTTTGAACCCCCAAGGGCTTCACAGAAGTTTATAACGCCCGGGTGTAAAAATAAAAAATCATATTTTTTCCACAAACATGATCGTTTAGTCCCCAATTTGTTATTTTTCCAAGGGTATCAGGAGAAATTGGACCCCAAAAGTTGTTGTCCAATTTGTTCTGAGTGCGCTGATACCCCACATGTGGGGGAGAAACACTGTTTGGGCACACAGCAGGGCTCGGAAGGGAAAGAGCGCCGTTTGATATTTTCAACCTAAAATTGGCTGAAATTGAAATCGGACGCCATATTCCATTTCGAGACCCCATGATATGCCTAAACAGTGGAAAACCCCCACAAGTGACCTCATTTTGGAAACTAGACCCCCTAAGGAACTTATCTAGATGTGTGGTGAGCACTTAGAACCCCCAAGTGTTTCGCTAAAGCTTATAATGCCCGGGCGTGAAAAAAATAAAAAATTCCACAAAAATGATCTCTTAGTCCCCAATTTGCTATTTTCCCAAGAGTATCAGGAGAAATTAGACCCCAAAAGTTGTTGTCCAATTTGTCCTGAGTGCGCTAATACCCATATGTGGGGGAGAAACACTGTTTGGGCACACGGCAGGGCTCAAAACGGAAGTAATGACATTTTGGAACGCAGACTTTGATGGAATGGTCTGTGGGTGTCATGTCACGTTTAGAAAGCCTCTGATGTGCCTAAACTGTTGAAACCTCCCACAAGTGACCCCATTTTGGAAACTAGACCCCCTATGGAACTTATCTAGATGGTGAGCGCTTTGAACCCCAAAGTGTTTCGCTAAAGCTTATAATGCCCGGGCGTGAAAATATAAAATCCTATTTTGTTTCCACATAAATTATTTTTAGTCCCCGATTTTTAATTTTCCGAAGAGTAACAGGAGAAATTGTACTCCAAAAGACATTGTCCAATTTGGCCTGAGTACGCTGGTACCCAACATGTGGGAAAAAACTGTTTAGGCACATGTCGGGGCTCGAAAGGGAAGTAGTGACGTTTTGGAATGCAGACTTTGATGGGTCTGCTGGCATCATGGTCCGTTTGCAGAGCCCCTGATGTACCTAAACAGGAGAAAAACCCACACGTGACATCATTTTGTATACTAGACCCCCAAAGAACAAATCTAGATGTGCACCCAACTAAACTAATGTAAATTAGTAGTGCATGGAGGTGTGGTACAATTTGAAGCAATCCTTCATACACAGGCCAGGTTTTGCGCTGGTAAATGGTGTCCTTGCGTATTCCCTTTTTGTAACACACTCGGTACCTTTTTTGCGGCTTACCTTTTCTACCAGTTGGTGGGATCACCCCCGGAAAATGCTGACCTGGTACGATACGAGCACCTTCAGTTCTGGATGTACTGGAACCCGCTCCTTCCTGAGCGCCAAACATCAGGGCTTTAACCACTACCTCCTGGAAATGAAGGTACGACGTATCGGTGTGGAATGCACACTGTGACAGCAGGAATGTGTTGAGCATTGCCATTTGTACGATGTGCACGGCCAGCTTTTTGTACCACGCCCTGGCCTTTCTGAGAGCATTGTACGGTTGGAGGTAATAATCGGAGAGATCAACACCTCCCATGTTTTTGTTGCACCCCACGACACAGGTCGGTTTGCTGACCTGTGTGGAGGTACCCCATACAGTGCAGAGGGTGCTGCCATCACCGTGTATGGTGGTCAAGAGATGGACATCCCTCTTGTCCTTGTACTTGACCACCAGTAGGTGTTCGCTACATTGGGCTCTGCTCTCACCTTTTCTGAGCATCTGCCCAAGTAGCGTCTTCGGAAGGCCTCTCTGATTTTTGCGGACAGTACCGCAGGCTGCGGTACCTCGCGCAGAGAGGGATTTGTAGAGTGGGATGCTGGTTTAAAAGTTATCAGTGTAGAGGTGATAACCTTTATCCAGCAGTGGGTGAACCAAATCCCACACAATTTTCCCATTCACTCCCAGGACATGAGGACACTCAGGGGGTTCAATCCTGGTGTCCTTTCCTTCATAGACTCTAAACCTGTGAGTGTATCCTGAGATACTCTCACAAAGTTTGTAGAGTTTGATTCCGTACCTAGCCCTCTTACTGGGCAGGTATTGACGGAATCCAAGCCTTCCCTTGAAATGGACCAAGGACTCATCCACGCTGATCTCCCTTTGGGGCGCGTACACTTCAGCAAACTTTTTGTTGAAGTGTTCGATGACCGGCCGAACTTTGAACAGATGGTCAAAGTTCGGGTAATCTCGTGCGGGATACTGTGCATTATCGGTATAATGCAGAAACTTGTGGATGGCCTCAAAACGCGTCCGGACCATGACCATTCGGAACACTGGAGTGCTGTATAAGATATCAACACTGCATTATTGCCAAATTTCCGGCTTCTTCAGTGTCCCCATGTGGAGGACCAGGCCCCAAAACTGCATCATTTCAACTGCGTCCACAGGAGACCAGTTGGAATATGATGAACGCGGGTTTTCCGCCAAAAATTGACGAGCGTACAAATTAGTTTGCTCCACCATGAGGTTAACAAAATCCTCAGAGAAAAAGACTTTGAAAAAGTCTATTTCTGTGAGGCGGGTGGTGTCAAACTTGATTCCTGATTCTGCTACAAAATCAGGAATCAGTGGCTCGTAATTTTCGGGGGGCGAAGTCCATACTGGGTCTACTGTTATGAATGGGTCACTGAGGAGAAAAAAGCAAAACAAGCTAAGTGACAGAAAACCAGAGAGATTGGTAACTATGCAGATTGCAGATCCCTGGTCCTACCACACAACTAGCAGCAGCCGTGGAGTGTACCTACGATGTTCCTAGATGCTTCGCCACAGCCGGAGGACTAAATAAGCCTGAAGCATGAAAAGGGGAAAACTAACTGCCCCAGAGCAGATCCCAAAAGAATAGATAGCCCCCACACATGTATTGACAGTGAAACAAGATGAAGGCACAAACACAGGCAGGAAAATAGGCTGAGCAAATGATGGGTCCCAAACTAACTAGAGAGGAAAGGAAAGACACTTTCTGCAACCTGCAAAAAACCCTACAAAAATAATGTCCAACACTTTTGATAGCAAAATTAACCCTGAAGTTACTAGACTTCTCCCACTATATCAGCACTCTGAAATATTCTGAGACAGAGCAAAAAGAGACCAAACTAGTAAGGGACAAAAAGCAAATTGGCAAAATACTGATAAACAAGAGTGGAAATTCAGCACAGCCCCCAGCCGGGGCTGGCTGACCACACCAAAAAACTGAATAAACCAACAAAATCAAGTGTGAACATTAGCAGAAAAACTTAGCTTTAGATGACTGGAACAGAGCTGAAAACCAAGAGCTGACAAGCCAGAAGGAATCACCAGCAACTGAATAGGGCGTCGGCAGTCTTAAATCCAATCTGAGACTCCTGAGGTCCAATCGTCATCCTCATTCTCAGGTGGCAGATCTCCACCGATCAAATCAGCCTCACTACCTCCTGTTACCACCAGAGGGAGTCTGGAAGGAGAACTCACAACTGGTGAACCAGAGAATGAACTCACAACAGTACCCCCCCATTGAGGAGGGGTCACCGAACCCTCATCCACGCCACCAGGCCGATCAGGATGGGCCCGGTGAAAAGCACGAACCAATCTATTGGCATGAATATCAGAGGCAGAGACCCTAGAATTATCCTCCTGACCATAACCCTTCCATTTGACCAAATACTGGAGTCTGCGTCTAACCAAACGAGAATCCAATATTTTCTCTACCTCATATTCCACATTGCCTTCAACCAACACTGGGTCAGGAGGTGCTGCCATAGGAACCACTGGCTCAACAAACCTCTTCATCAGAGATTTGTGATATACGTTATGGATCTTGAACGTAACTGGAAGAGCCAATCGAAATGAAACAGGATTAAGAATTTCCAAAATCTTATAAGGACCAATAAATCTTGGCTTAAATTTAGGAGATGCAACCTTCATAGGAATATTCTTAGACGACAACCAAACCATATCACCCACTTTAAACTGGGGACCA
Organism: Dendrobates tinctorius; assembly: GCF_039654945.1. Classification (NCBI taxonomy): domain Eukaryota; kingdom Metazoa; phylum Chordata; class Amphibia; order Anura; family Dendrobatidae; genus Dendrobates; species Dendrobates tinctorius. The sequence continues at coordinate 8,723,565 of NW_027361741.1, read as the reverse complement.
ATGGTCCTATGCCGGTTGGAAAATCGCTGGGCCTTTCCTGAGAGAGTGACAACTTATCCACCACTTGGTCCCATATCTGCTGCATTCTCTTAACCACAGTGTCCACACCTGGGCAGGACGAAGATTCCACTTGCCCTGAAGAGAATCGAGGATGAAACCCAAAATTACAGAAAAAGGGTGACATCAAAGTGGCAGAACTAGTTCTATTGTTCAGTGCAAATTCAGCCAAGGGCAAAAATGAGACCCAATCATCCTGATCAGCAGATATAAAACATCTCAAATGAGACTCCAAGGTCTGGTTTGTTCTCTCAGTCTGTCCATTGGTCTGGGGATGAAATGCGGAGGAGAAGGATAACTGAATTCCCAGATTGGAACAAAAGGCTTTCCAGAATCTGGAAACAAACTGGAGTCCTCTGTCGGACACAGTGTTCTCAGGAATCCCATGTAACCGAACCACCTGTTGTAAAAACAAGGGCACCAACTCAGCGGAAGATGGCAACTTTGGGAGTGGTACAAGATGGACCATCTTCAAAAATCTATCACAAATCACCCAGATAGCAGTCATTCTCTGAGAGACACCGGCAAGGGCACCGGCAAGGGCATCAGCAACCCACTAGAACGAGAACAGGGTTTAGACCGAGAACAAGTCCCACAGGACTGTACAAAATTCCTGACGTCACGAGATAAGGCAGGCCACCAAAAGGACCGACTCACCAAATATCTGGTACCAAAAATACCTGGATGACCAGCCAATGCGGAGCAATGAATTTCAGACATCACTCTCTTACTCCACTGGTCAGGAACATACAATTTTCCCATAGGGCAACGCTCAGGTTTATCTTCCTGAAATTCCTCCAGGGCGCGTCTCAAATTGGGCGAAATGGCAGAAAGAACTACCCCCTCACCTAGGATAGTAGTAGGCTCGGTCACACTAAGAGAATCGGCAAAGAAACTCCTAGAAAGGGCGTCTGCCTTAACAGTCAAATTCTTGTGATCGGTGAGGACCACAACTTGATGTCTAGCTCCCTTCAACCAATGTCTCCACTCCTCAAATGCCCACTTCATGGCTAACAATTCCCGATTCCCCACATCATAGTTGCTTTCAGATGGGGAGAACTTTCGAGAAAAGAAGGCACAGGGATTCATCTTAGAAGTCACAGGGTCTTTTTGGGACAAAACAGCTCCTGCACCAATCTCAGAAGCATCTACCTCCACCTGAAATGGAAGTGAGACATCAGGTTGCCGTAAAACTGGAGCTGAAGTAAATCTCTGCTTAAGCTCCTGAAATGCTGAGATAGCCTCAGGAGACCAATTCAGCACATCAGCGCCCTTCTTGGTCAGATCAGTCAGTGGTTTGACAATACCAGAAAAATTACCTATAAATTTACGATAGAAATTAGCAAAACCCAAAAACTTCAGGAGGGCCTTCAAAGAAGTAGGCTGAACCCAATCATAAATGGCCTGTACCTTGGCTGGGTCCATTTCAATAGTCGATGGAGATAAGATAAATCCCAAAAATGAAATCCTCTGTACACTAAAGAGGCATTTTGATCCCTTAACAAACAGGGAATTCTCCCTCAAAATCCGGAACACAGTCCGGACGTGTTCTACATGAGAATCCCAATCACTAGAAAAGATCAAAATGTCATCCAGATAGATGATCAAAAACTTATCCACAAAGTCACGGAAAATATCATTCATAAAGGACTGGAAGACAGAAGGGGCATTAGTGAGCCCAAAAGGCATCACCAGGTACTCAAAATGTCCCTCCGGAGAATTAAACGCCGTCTTCCATTCATCCCCGTGCTTGATGCGAATAAGATTATACGCCCCCCTGAGGTCAAGCATAGTAAACTAGCAGGCACTCAACTCTGGAGAATAAATCAGACATCAGAGGTAACGGGTACTGATATTTAACCGTCATCTTGTTAAGGGAACGATAATCAATACACGGTCTTAATGAACCATCTTTCTTGGCCACAAAAAAAAAACCAGCACCTAAAGGTGACGAGGATGGTCTAATATGACCCTTCTCCAATGACTCCTTAATATAGGATCGCATAGCATCAAGTTCAAGTACTGATAAGTTGAAAAGCCGAGGCATCAACTCAATTGCACAGTCATAACTCCTATGAGGAGGCAAAGATGCAGACTTTCTCTCACTAAATACATCAGAAAAATCGGCTAGATAATCAGGAATATCATGAGACTGAGGAGAGGTGGAGAAAACAGGAGCGTCCCTAAGAACACACTGACAACCCCAACTCACCACTGACCCAGATTTCCAATCCAAAACTGGATTATGAGTTTGCAACCAAGGAAAACCCAGAACAATAGTATCATGCAAAATATGCAGCACCAAAAATTTACAATTTTCTTGGTGGTCTGGGGCAACTCTCATTTTCACCTGGGTCCAAAACTGAGGTTTATTCTCCGCCAAAGGAGTAGCATTAATACCCCTCAAAGGAATAGGAGTCCGCAGAGGCGTCATGGAAAAACCACAACGTTTAGCAAAGTCCAAATCCATCAGATTCAATGCTGCTCCTGAATCCACAAAAGTCTTTGTGGAAAACGTGGATAAGGAGCAGATCAGAGTAATTGCCAAAAGAAACTTAGGTTGTATACCGCCCACAGAAAATGTGTGTGCAAAACGTTTCTCTCGTTTTGGGCAGACAGAAATAATATGAGAGGCGTCTTCACAGAAAAAACACAGCTTATTACGCCTTTTAAACTCCTGATGTTGCGCCCTAGACAAAACCCCATCACATTGCATAGGTTCAGACGTTTGTTCAAAAGGTGGCAGAGCCTCCCGTGTAGTTTTACGCTCAAGTAAACGCCGATCAACTTGAATGGCTAATGACATAGAATCATCCAGACCAGAGGGGACAGGAAATCCCACCATAACATCTTTTACGGTCTCTGATAAACCCTTCCGAAAGAGAGCTGCCAATGCACTATCATTCCATGTAGTAAGGACCGCCCACTTTCGGAATTTTTGACAGTATAACTCTGCAGAATCCTGACCCTGGTTTAATGCCAACTGGGTTCTCTCAGCTTGATCAACAGCATTAGGTTCATCATACAACAACCCCAAGGCTTGAAAAAATGCATCCACACTAGTCAGAATAGGATTTTCAGGTGTCAGAGAAAAAGCCCAATGCTGGAGATCGCTGCGCAGCAAGGAGATGACAATTTTAACCTGCTGCACAGAGCTCCCCGATGCGTTAGGCTTCAAGGCCAGAAATAATTTACAATTATTCTTATAATTCAGAAATTTAGACTGATCCCCAGAAAACACATCAGGAGTAGGGGTCTTAGGTTCAGCAGCATGTGACTGAATGAGGTAAGTGGAAATTCCCTGCACTTCAGCAGCCAGCTGCTCCACACGACCAGACAATTGCTTAATCTCCATTAGGAAAAAGAAAAAAAAATCCTTCTATGGCCCCAGAGAAAAAAGAGGAAAAAATATAAAAAAAAAAAAATTCTGACACTTTTTTTTTTAACAACTTTTTCCTGCTTTTGAGTACCTTAGAATCTGCAGTATGGCTGGTGATTGTTATGAATGGGTCACCGAGGAGAAGAAAGCAAAACAAGCTAAGTCACAGAAAACCTAAGAGGTTGGTAAGTATGCAGATTGCAGATCCATGATCCTACCACACAACTAGCAGCAGCCGTGGAGTGTACCTACGATGTTCCTAGACGCTTTGTTCACAGCCGGAGGACTAAATAAGCCTGAAGCATGAAAAGGGGAAAACTAACTGCCCCAGAGCAGACCCCAAAGGAATAGATAGCCCCCACACATGTATTGATGGTGAAACAAGATGAAGGCACAAACACAGGCAGGAAAATAGGCTGAGCAAACGATGGGGCACATACTAACTAGAAAGGAAAGGAAAGGAAAGACACTGTCTGCAACCTGCAAAAAACCCTACAAAAATAATGTCCAACACTTCTGATAGCAAAATTAACCCTGAAGTCACTAGACTTCTCCCACTATATCAGCACTCTGAAATATTCTGAGACAGAGCAAAAAGAGACCAAACTAGTAAGGGACAAAAAGCAAATTGGCAAAATACTGATAAATAAGAGTGGAAATTCAGCACAGCCCCCAGCCGGGGCTGGCTGACCACACCAAAAAAACTGAATAGACCAACAAAATCAAGTGTGAACATTAGCAGAAAAACTTAGCTTTAAATGACTGGAACAGAGCTGAAAACCAAGAGCTGACAAGCCAGAAGGAATCACCAGCAACTGAATAGGGCGTCGGCAGTCTTAAATCCAATCTGAGACTCCTGAGGTCCAATCGTCAGCCTCATTCTCAGGTGGCAGATCTCCACCGATCAAATCAGCCTCACTACCTCCTGTTACCACCAGAGGGAGTCTGGAAGGAGAACTCACATCTGGTGAACCAGAGAATGAACTCACAACAGTCTACTGAATCAGCTTCGGGCATGGTGGGCGCTGCCTCATCTTCTGTCCTGGAGCGTCTGCGTGGCGGTTCCGCAGGACCTGAGGAGGAAGATGAGGAGGGGGAAGAGGAAGAGGATGAAGAATCCGAAAAATAAAGAAAAGTCGGATCCTCATCCTCGCTATCAGTGTCGGAGGCAAGGTAAGAATATGCCTGCTCCATTCAATAGCGCTGTTGGAACGAACGCGATGGGCGGGACATTTTTGTGAAAGTGGTGCTTGGGTGTACTTTATTTATAACTATGTGTATGTGTGGGGGGCTAGTGATTGGTGCACACTATCCTGTAAAGAAAAAGCTAAAAGAAAAAAGGAAATGGGGAGAAAAATACCTGTGAAAAGAAAAATCTAAAACAGCAGGCCCTAGCTCTGATAAGTGAACAGCGTCACTTATCAAAGTTCAGTGGTGGCTGCTGGGTGTGCGTATAGGTGTGGTGCAAGGGGGGTGAAAAAAAGGAAATCAGCAGGCACAAGCTCTGATAAGTGAACTATGTCACTTATCACAGTTTGGCGGCTGTGGGATGCGAATGAGGAGTTGGCGCTAAGGGGGCTGCTAAATGTGCTCACAGAGGCCGCGCAAAGGGGGATGGAGGGGGTAAAAAGAGGGGGAAGGGGGGATGAAGAGAGATCAGACAGGGATTAGCACTTGACACTTGTAGTTAGGTGGCGCAAAGGGGGGGTGAAAAAAAGGAAATCAACAGGCACAAGCTATGATAAGTGAACTATGTCACTTATCACAGTTTAGAGGCTGTGGGATGCGAATACGGAGTGGCGCAAAGGGGGCTGCTAAATGTGCGCACAGAGGCGGCGCAAAGGGGGATTGAGGGGGGTAAAAAGAGGGGGACGGGTGGGGATGAAGAGAGATTGGACAGGGATTAGCACTTACGCTTGTAGTCAGGTGGTGCAAAGGGGGGTAAAAAAAGGAAATCAGCAGGCACAAGCTATGATAAGTGAACTATGTCACTTATCAAAGTTTGGCGGCTGTAGGATGCAAATATGGAGCTGGCACAGGGGGGGCTTAGGGAAAAAAAGCAAGCACGAATGTTGATTGGTGAACTGCATCACCAATCAACGCTCGGCGGCTGCTAAATGTGCGCACGGAGGTGGCACAAAGGGGGGGTGGAGGGGTTAAAAAGAGGGGGTAGGGGGAAGGGGGGATTGGGGGGGAGAAAGCTAGATTGGGGGTGAAGCTAGATTGGGCAGGGATCGGGGATGAGGCAATACTTACAGTTGTAGGGTTTTCTTTCGTCTTTCTTTAGCAGGTATTGTGATGCTGCAAGCTGCTGTGGCACCACAATACCCAGCACACCAGGACATCCAGACGTATGACCGATCTCTAGGGAGTCCTCAGCTAGTGTGAGGACCCCCTGCAGAGCTGTCATACAGATCACAGGCAGGTCAGGGACAGGTCACAGAGCGGTCACATCGCTGCTGTGACCTGTCATTGGTGGGATCGAATGATAATATCGATCAACCAATCCCTGCACTGCCTGGTGACCATGGCAACTGCCTAGGATTGGAGCTCACAGCTCCGATTCAAAGGCAGGTCATGCCCAGGTCATCAGGAGGGCATAGAGCGGTCACAGAGTGACTGCAGCTGTGCCTTGTGGTTGGCGCGATCGCCGATCTAATCGATCGTGCCAACCAGTCCTGCAGGCCCTGCTGGGCCTTTATCAGGTCCCTGCCTAGGATCAGTGCTAATACAGCACCCATCCGGCCGATACTGGCAGGGCAGAGCGGTGCTATAGCGCCACTGTGCCTTGCGATTGGCGCGATTGATGCGATCGCGCCAATCCGGGGGGGTTTTGCCGGTGCCTGGCGTTGCCAGGCACCGGATCCAGGATCGAGTACATCGGTACTGGATCCAGGATCGAGTACATCGGTACTCGATCCTAGCCTAGGACATCAATGTTTCAGCCACGCCGATTGGCTGAAACAATGAGAAGCGTTGTGATTGGCTGTTTCGATTTCAACAGCCAATCACAGCGCTTGGGAGGAAGGGAGGGCGGCGACAGACCCCAGGATGCTGAGGCCATCTACAATAAGGTACGATGGCGTCAGAATTTTAATGCGATTATCTGCCATGACGTACTATCCCATCCCTGGGTATTAAGTCCCAGGGCACATGGACGGGATAGTACGTCTCATGGCAGAAAGGGGTTAATGTGTGGGGGGATTTAGAGTGGGGATGGGGGAACTTAATGTTGGGGGAATTGCTATGAGGATGGGGGGTTATTTAATGTGTGGGGGCATTTGGAGTGGGGATGGGGTGTTATTTAATTTGTGGGAGGATTTGGCATGGGGATGGAGGATTTAATGTGTGTGGGGGATTTGGAGTGGGGATGGGGGGATTTAATGTGTGTGGGGGGATTTGGAGTGGGGATGGGGTGATTTGGAGTGGGGATGGGGGATTTAATGTGTATGGGGAGATTTGAGGAGACAAAATGAAGAGTATGTATGAGGAAACAGTATGGGGATGGGTGCAGACACAGTATAGTGAGTGGGGGGATGGGTGGAGACAGTATGGGAAGCGAACAGGTAAATGTATGTGGGCACAGTATGAGTAGCGATGAGAAAAATGTATGTGGGCACAGTATGGGGAGTGAGGGCGATGGGATATGTGCAGTCAGTATGGGGAGTCAGGTGTATGTGTGAGCAGACAGTAAAGAGAGTAAGGGGCTAAATATATGAGGAGACAGTATAGTGAACAGGGGGCTGTTAGAGGAGACAGTATGAGGATGGAGGGGAATAGTGTGAGGCGACAGTGTATTGCAGATATTTTTATTCAGGAGCATTATAATGACATTTCTATCTTTAAGGGGATCGTGTGGAGATTTGCTGCAGAAGACTGGAGAAGATGGAAGTCTGCAGAGAAGAAGAAAAGAAGGAGAACAACTCCAGAGACGGCGTCATCTATAAGGTACCTGGATGTAAATATTATTTGTGAAACTGATTGTCCAGGTTTGTGATGACTCTGCAGTCATTCCTTGTGACTGCAGACTTCTGAATTCTCACAGTGCCGGTAATTTACATACATGCGGTCACATGCTGACTAGACATGTGTGGCCTCAATCAATAAAAATGAACGGAGCAAGGCCGGGCACGTCTAGTCGGAATGTGTCCAAAAGTATATAAATCACATGCTTGTGCTGACATGACCGTGTACTCTTGCCACCGGTATGGGAGAATCCTAAAAGTGTATCTCATTTTGACTACAGCAGATATTATGTGCATATGCACTTTATGTTATGCGTTCTAACCTTAGCAGCGCTGGCTTCTTTTCTCTTTTTTTTGTATGTTGGTATGTGGCTGACCACCACTGTTGCCGTGCGCGCTGGGTTATGTTCGCCATTTTTTCTGTGTTCACTGTGATGGATCTAGGCTGCTGTGCACACACACAGCAGCCCCGCCCTGCCCCAAGCTTTATTTAATTGTGCACCTGTGTCTGAACCTGCATTGCCCTTCATCTATGCTTGCTGGTCGGGCAATGTGTGGAGGCTAAACCTGACACGTCTGCATTCAGACCTGGTTGACCTTCATCCGCACTTGCTTTTTCTGGCATCATGGGAGCGATCCAGAAACGCTCAGGTACGGATTGCACTTAAAGTGGTCTTGCTTTTAATGTATCTAGGAGGCCGTAATGGCACAGTGTTTATTAAAAACGTAGAGTAGGACCCCCCACATGAGATTGCCTTGGCGTGGCGGGGTGGCTCAATTGAATTGATCAATTTTTTTGCCAAATATCTAATTTTGAATACAGCAGATATTATGTGCATATGCACTTTATGTTATGCGTTCTAACCTTAGCAGCGCTGGCTTCTTTTCTCTTTTTTTTAAAAGTGTGCAGTGCATTCGTTGTGAGAATTCAGTAGCCTGCAATGTCAGGATTCAGCGCTGCAGGTTCCAGTAGTCATCACATGGACACTTCATTCATATGTGGTTTTCATACTTATGGTCCTGTGACAACGAGCTTCTCTTCCTGCTTCTCTCAGTTTTTCACTGAACATTGAGAGCATTAGATAGAGAAGCTCGTCGGTACATGTGACGCGCCGTACTGTGCCGGTCGTCTTAAAGGGATGTGTCACAGTGGCAGTGACCCGGTCCGTGGCCCCAGGCTTTCATGTAAAAGGGGTAGAATTGAATGGGAATAAAGTTTATGTAATGATTCGTGATGCCAGTTGGAGTGTTCGACTGTAGTATAACCGGCACTGCAGATGATCCCTGGGGGAGTAGATGGTGATGGCAGTGCAGACGTTAAACCCTCTCCAACCAGGGCTGACCCCCAGAGATTGTGATGGAAGTAGAAGGCACGGAGTAATAAGGCAGGAGACAAGGAAAGGAAAGTCACATTTACTGTAGTTCAGGTGCAGTTCAGAGGAGATATTACTTCTCTCACCAGGTTACAGTCTGCTCTGCAGAATGGGCATTATCCTTCACTTTGCTGTGACTCAGTGTAAGCTTCCTGCTATTCTAATCCCTTCTGGGACCAAGGCTTCCCGGAGTCTAGAACTTTCCAGTATAGCCACTACTCACTGTGTTTTCCTCTGCTGGCAACTTGCAGCTTGGATCCTGTGTGAAGCTTGAGTTCCTTCTTGCACAATCCTTCACTGATCCTAGTTTGTGGCAGTCTTCCTGAGGAAAACACTCTGCTGTTGGTTGTATAAACTCACACAGTCTCTCAGCTTACCACACTGCTCTGAAAGCATGGATGGCCTAGGGGCTGATTCCCTGATGCTTCTTAGCTTTGCTCCTGAAAGGAGCACAAGGCATGGCTTCCAAGAGCATTCTCCATCTTTCCTCCTTCTCCTTCACTGAAAACAACAACTCTCAACTCCTCCCCCTCCCAGTTAGGGTATTTGTACAAAGCTCTAAGCTTCAGACAAGTAAGGGAGTGAGATAAATTGTGTGTGTGTTGTGGTCTCTAGCAGAGAAAGCATAACTCCCATTGCTCACAAAACACTTACAAAACAGTACATATTTAACCCTTTTGTGGCGGTAAAGATGTAGGGTACCACACATGACTAAGTGTGCAAATCGCATGTGTGCTTTGGGGGGCGCTGAACCGAATTCTTGCCTCGGGTGCCGGAAAGCCTAGATACACCTCTGAGACCAATATACCAATAATACTGCATACAAGGGATAAATTCATTATTACAGGAAAGGACTCATGATGGGAGACATTATTGCAGGAATAAACCAGGTTGGAAGACATTATTATACTGTAGGAAGGTGGCCAGGGTGAGGCACATGAAGGGGCCAGGATGGAAGCATTATTTCAGGGTGGGACCAGGATGGGGGATAATACTACATGGGGTGGACACATATGTCTTTATACGATCTAGAATACAATAAGGGCCCATACATCTGACCAACATGGAGGTGGGGGCCCAGGTTCAAAGTTTGCCTATCAGATTCTAGTTACAACACTGGCTGTCACACCGTACAATACTGTTGCAGTCAAAATTATACAATCCATGAATAAACAAGGAGAATAGGAGTCAATTTATGCCATTAAAGGGAATCTGTCACCCTTTTTTTGCCTTATCAGCTGCCGGCATTGACATCAGGGGCTTATCTACAGCATTCTGTAATGCTATAGATAAGCCCCCGATGAAACCTGAAAAATAAGAAAAACATGTTAGATTATACTCACCGGAGGGGTCGGTCCGGTCCGATGGGTGTCGCGGTCTGATCCGGCTCTTCCCATCTTCATACGATGCCGTCCTCTTCTTCCCTTCCTGTAGTAGCTCAAGCGCAGGCACACTGCTCTGCCCTGTTGAGGACAGAGCAGAATACTGCAGTGTGCAGGCGCCAGACCTCTCCCGACGCCTGCATACTGCAGGACCCTGCTCTGCCCTCAACAAGAACCCATGTTTGAACACATAGCAAATTTGCGAGAGAAGAGAGGAAGGTATTAACAATGTTTGAGGTATTTACCCATGATTAGAGTCCTGCCTTGATGTTGGTCCCTTTCCCAAACGTACGTTTCCTCAAAATTTTTCACTGATTTTTTAATGGCATAAATTGACTTCTATTCTCCTTGTTTATTCATACTATAATGAGTCGCTAATATATGGGTACATTCATAATGTGGAATTGGTACCTGTGTTATATTATATTACCCATCTTGCACATTAGGTTAATTGGAAATAGCTACAAATTTTCTGCTGTTTACAATAAACCAATCACATAAGAACAATTACAATAGCTCCACACAACTAATATAACAAATGCTTTCTACAAAATCAGCATAAAATTTACTTTTTTTAATAATTGTAATTTTTATTGAAAGATTTTCATATTTACCAAAGAACAGACTTAGAAAAACTAATAAAAATTAGCAGATTACAATGAAAACAAAATAAATCCGCTCTGTGATATAGATTAAACATATTATTGTAATATACAAATTTCTTATATGTATATGTAACAAGTTGAAAAAAACAAAAACAAAGGGGGATACATACAAGACACAAATGGACAGAAGGGAAAGAGGATGAGTAAAAGTGTTAGGGGTTGAAGGATGGAAGGAGATATATGACCTAATGAATAAGGTTCCTAAATATTCAGAAGTACCTAGAAGGTGTCCCATGAGGTTTAATCTTGACAGTTTCATCATTCAGAGCAGGGGCGGTGTTCAAAATTTCGGACATCTTTGATCCTGGTGTATGTGCGATATAAATGAGGGGGGGGATGTTTGTTTAAAAAATATGGAACACTTCACAAATTTGCAAGTCATCCTTGCACAGTGGCCACACTAATCTTCTCTGTATCATTCCAATTTTAGTATATGTGCTGCTCCAGTTCAATAATATTCTTGGGTTTGCATGCTGCAACTGCCTTCTTCAAATCCCAGTAAAGAATTTCTTTGGGGTTCAAGGCAGGTGAATGTGACAACCACTTCATAACCTTCCAGTGCTAATTTGAAAATGTTTGAAAATGTTACTAATATGCTTAATTAGCAATGGGGGTTGAATACTTTTTGGGGGTTATGCAACTTTTGGGCTTCTCATTTTTGCACAGCTCTGAGAAAATTGGCAGAACTGATGCAGGGGACCGGTTCATCGCAATCACTGCTCATCAAATTAATGATGAGCGGCGGCATTCGCCATTCCACAAATCTTACTCCTTCAAAGACTGGAGTATGATTTTGACAATTTGTACACAGAGGTGTACCCCAATTGTCCGGCGCTCCTGATTCATAAATAAGAATATGCCTTTGCATGAATCAGACCCTAGCACCCCTCCTCATCAAGACTGTGTGATCAATGCCATTTTTGAGCAATATGCAACCTACAAGCTTCACAAGGCCAATACTTGAAAAAATGGTCAGAGACCACAATGCCTTAATGTCTTACTATTAGTGATGTGTGGAGAGAATTTCATATTTGACCTCTGAAACAATTACCATATATTTTCCATGGCCAATCAATCTTCTAAAAATTAAAGGGAACCTGACAGCTTATACATGCTGCCCAAACCATGGGCAGCATGTATCAGCCACTGGCTGTATGAACTCAGCCAGCTGACAGTGACTGACAGCGGTCTCTGCCAACATGCACGGCTATGAAAGCATATTTTTCTCTGAAATGTAGCAGTGTTTCAGAGTCAAACATACCTGGCTGAGTTCATATATTCAGTGGCTGACACTTACTACACACAGATTGGTTAGCATTTATCAGTTGACAGGTTCAATTTAATATTATTGTTCCATATCTTTTCTTTGCAAACTTGTCTATGCAGTCAAAGACCTATCCAATGATCTACAGTGGACGGTGACTTTATTTTTTTATTTTATTACCAATATTTTAATTTGATACTATTTTAGACAGAATTTATTATTGTGTGATGTCTTCTAGATCTAATGTTATTTAACAGGTACACTAAAAACAATGCATATCTCCTGTACTTGTTCCCTATATATATATATATATATATATACCATATCCGTAAACACCCATTTTTTTTAAAATCAGGGTCAATTTATATGCGGCAAAGCAGCACTTTCTTTATTCACATTTGCAAAATGATGCTGACATATATAGAAATGAATAATAATTCTGGGAATGTATTATTTGTCCGACACATCCATATTTAATACACTGTAAACAGCATTTAGTTTGCAGATAAGCTATCCCCAAATACAACCCAATGGTCCCAATTGCTGCTTAAACACATTCACGCTTCTTAGTGTTTCTTTACTTCTAGCAGAATTAATTCACTTGAAGAGAAGGATTTTAGAAAAAGAAATGCTTTCACTTTTTATTCAGTTCCTTTCAATAGTAATAATCCCAGAGCAGAAAACTCTTTTAACATAGTAAAGCCCTGCGTGACATTTCATTGTGGAGCTCCTTGCCTGCGAACGGTTATTGCAGCAGCTGAAATAAAATTAAAAAAAAAATAAAGGCAGACCATGTTGAAAATAAATACTCTCAGAACTTGAGTGGCTGTAGTAATATTAGCTAGTGCAATTAGACCTGACCTTTAATGACTTTTTATCCACTTAAAAGTGCAGCTCTTCCTGCAGGGTCGCTAAATTGAAGTTAGAAGCACTTTGCTCTGTGTGAGCTTAGGAGAATTTTCTCCTCAGTCAAGGAGGTAGTCATACATTATAATAATGGGTGTTTGGGCAGTTCTTCTTGCTGTTTCAAGTCTCCCATACAAAGTACTTTGATGGACCATCCAATTTTGTTATGGTCTTTGCCATAAATTATAGCTAAAACTACAACATAATTTCTTTGTGCAATTAATCCTGGCACAAATGTGTTAAGAAGCTGCATTAGGACCTGCACAAATTCCTTCATGAGCACTTTGTGTACAGTTCTTGTTACCCTTGAAGCACCTGAACACATAAGGACACATGATAATATTTGTATAAATCCCTAAAAAAGAGGTTTATGGAGTCTGGTCTGTGGTCTGTATTAGGTTAGGGTCTATATCTGTGGTTGGTTCTGATGAACTTTAGAGGGTATAGTCTGGAATCTGTAGATATGGGATCTAGTCAGATTTAAATATCAGTTTAAGGGTCAAGCATGAGGTCTTAGTTCTTAATCGATTTGGAGGGATTGTTCATAATCTGATGGAAGGTCTGTATTATTTTTAGGGGTCTTGTTTGGGAAATGTAATAGTTTCAGCGGTCTTAGTCAGTATTTCTTTAGGAAATTTATTCTAGCTTCTGCATGGTCTGGCCTGGGAACTCAATTTACGGGTCTAGTCCATGATCTGAACTTAGACGTGGTTTGAGTTCTGAACTAATTTGTCTTGCCATAAAGGCTATTGGTTCTGCATCAGAAGCAAGGGGTTAACCATGTCTGGCCAGCAATTATTACTGTTGTCATTAAAAGTCACCTTTGTAATTTCGGCTGTCCATTCCCTGCTCCACCATTCAACCTGTGAGTCTCAGCACAGCACGCGCAGGATGTCACAAGATCATGCCTGCTGCATGGAGCCTTAATCTACTTGCTGTACCGAGGAGTGCAGAGCACTAATGGTGCATAATAGGTGAATAGGATTTATTTTTATCAGTAAATACTTTTTGGTGATTGCAGGGACCATCCTACTGTGTGGGCTGTGGGGGCCATGTTAGTGTGTTGGGGGGGGCTGTGTGGCAATCACACTGTGCATGGAGAGCTCTGGGGGTTATGAGAATGTGTGTGAGGGGCCTATGAGGGACATAATGCTGAGTGTGGGGCATGATACTGTCTATGGAGGGTTATGTCTATAGTTAAACTGTGTGTGTGGATTGTGGAGGACAATATACTGAGTGTATGGGAGCTATGGGGACCTTATACTGTGTTGGGGGCTGTGGAGGACATTATACTGTGTATCACTGTAGGGAAATAATATTTTGTTGGGGGCACTGTGGTGGCATCAATGTATGGATATTGAGGACACATCACGCTATCTTTGGGACACTGGTAGCATTATACTGAGTTGGTGGCACTGTGGGAGCATCATGCTTTGTTAGGAGCACTGGGGCGTGGTCATAATGTGCATTTGGGGAGTCTTGTTTTGGCAATTTGTGTGAGAGGATTCACTATAGGGGTATCATACTGTGTGTATGTGTGAGCATATTGTGGGGCATCATACTCCATGGAGGCCATGAAAGGGGTATCATAGTGTCTGAGTAATACATAGACTATCAGTATGGGGTAAAATTGCTATGTGAGTGCCGAAATACATGTCTCTCTCCCTGTCTTGGAAGTTGGTGGGTATGCCCTTCTGTGACTGCACAATGACACCGCCTACTCCACAGAAATATATTTTTTGGGTGGCAGGGCAGAGAAGACCCAATTACAATTTGGGGGCCACTGTGATTTTTCTGTAGCAACTCTGTGTATTATCTCCTAATTTGCTATGTCCTGCTTATTCTGCCTCTTCCTGATATCTGCAAATTCCAAACGTTCTAACTATCAGCTTCTAAGATAATTGTATAACTCGTACTCACACCACCAGGCGTCTGCAGATAGGTTAACTCTACTGGCAATGCACCTGTAGAAAGATAGAAAGACCAGGAGAAACGATGCTGTTTTCTTCCAAAATCTTGTTTTACTTTACAATGAACAGTAGGTAAAAAGGAGTATTCTGTACAGGGGAGTACACATGCGTCTTGAGTAATAGCTGCTGTAGGGTAAACTGAAGAAGAAGGGAGGAGCAACCTATTACAGAGCTCAACTACGGGAGGGACATGGACATAGGGACAATCTTCACAGTCTAATAGCAACAAAAGGGAATTTTGCTGATTGGAGGAAAAAACTCAACACAGAATATACATTACAGGTAGATCCCATTCGTGGGACACAACACTCCCCATCTGAAATCGTCAGATTTCATAAGTCCTTATGTGACGTAAGGAGTCGAATCTGTCCCTTCGACATCATGAAACCTTGTTGTGAGCTCATTTTCCCCTTCACCATTGAGGTCTGATGAACTCTCTCTTCTGGTGAAGGAAGGTAGTGAGGCTGATTACCAAGCACCTGGGCAGGATGATGATGACTGGGTGACGGGAATTACTGACTGGATATAAGGCAGTCGACGCCCTTCTGCCTTGCTGGTGATCTCTCTGAGGGATTCTAGGAGACCAGTCTGATTCCTGCTCCTCAAAAGCTAAGTTTTCTGCTCTACATTTTGCATTTTTGTTTTGGTTTTGTTTTGCATTGTTTTCCTTGATTTCTGCCATTCCCTGCTGGGGTGAGCTGAATTCCTTTTTGCTCTGTCTTCAGAAAATACCTGAGTACTGATATAGTCTTTTTGAAGCCTAGCGTCTTCAGGGCTTTTTTCCCTATCAGCTGTTGGCTCTTGTTTTTGATAGGGTTTTGGAGGATTACAGACAGCAGCTTTTCTATCCTGTCCTATCTAGTTAGCTTGGGCCCCATCATTTGCTCAGCCTATCTTTCTATCTGTGTGAGTGTTTTTTCATCTTGTTTCACCGTCATTATATGTTGGGGGCTGCCTATTGCTTTGGGGTCTGCTCTGGGGCCGTTTAGATTTCCCTTTCTGTCTTTAGGCTATGTAGTTCTCTGGCTGTGATCGAGGGGTCTAGGGCACCGTAGGAACCCCCCACGGCTACTGCTAGTTGTTGTTGATAGGTTCAGGGGTCTGCAATCTGATAGCTGCCAACTTCTCTGGTTTTCTGGACTTAACTAGTAATTCTGTTTTTGCCTCCTACGGTGACTCATTCATAACAGAATCACCAGCCATACCGCAGATCCTAGGGTACTCAATAGCAGGAAAGAATTGTAAAAAAAAAAAAAAGTGTGTATAGTTTTTCCTCTATATCTCTGAGGCCGTAGGGGGATTTTTTTTTCTCTCAATGGAGATAAAGCAATTGTCTGATCGTGTGGAGCAGCTCGCTGCGGAAGTGCGGGGAATTTCCACCTACCTTGCTCATTCACATGCTGCTGAACCAAAGATCCCTACTCCTGATGTGTTTTTTGGGGATCGGTCTAAATTTTTGAATTTCAAGAATAATTGTAAATTATTTTTTGCCTTGAAGCCTAACTCGTCAGGGAGCTCCGCGCAGCAGGTTAAACTTGTCATCTCTTTGCTGCGTGGCGATCCCCAGGATTGGGCGTTTTCTTTGAAACCAGATGATCCTATTCTGACTTTTTTCAAGCCTTCGGGTTGTTGTATGACGAACCTAATGCTATTGATCAGGCTGAAAAGACCCTGTTGGCATTGAGCCAGGGTCGAGATTCTGCAGAATTGTACTGTCAAAAATTCCGAAAGTGGGCGGTCCTTACTACCTGGAATGATAATGCCTTGGCAGCTCTCTTTCGGAAGGGTTTGTCAGAAGCCGTAAAAGATACTATGGTGGGATTTCCTGTTCCCTCTGGTCTTGACGATTCTATGTCATTAGCCATTCATGTTGATCGGCGTTTACGTGAACACAGGACTGCACGAGAGGTGTTGCCACCTGTTGAACAAATGTCTGAACCTATGCAATGTGATAGAGTTTTGTCCAGGGAGCAACGTCAGGAGTTCAGAAGGCGTAATAAGCTGTGTTTTTTTTGTGGAGATGCCTCGCATATTATTTCTGTCTGTCCTAAACGAGAGAAACGTTTTGCACACATGTTTTCTGTGGGTGGTGTTCAACCTAAGTTTCTTCTGGCAATTACTCTGATCTGCTCCCTGTCCACATTTTCTGCCAAGGCTTTTGTGGATTCGGGAGCAGCCCTGAACCTAATGGACTTGGATTTTGCTAAACGTTGTGGATTTCCTATGACACCTCTGCTGACGCCTATCCCTTTGAGGGGGATTGATGCTACTCCTTTGGTGAAAAATAAACCTCAGTTTTGGACCCAGGTGGTAATGCGGGTCACCCCAGACCATCAAGAAAATTGCAGATTTTTGGTGTTGCATAATTTGCATGATACCATTGTTCTGGGGTTTCCCTGGTTGCAAATTCATAATCCAGTTTTGGATTGGAAATCTGTGTCTGTGGTGAGTTGGGGTTGTCGGTGTGCCCTTAGTGAGGCTCCGGTTTTTTCCACCTCTCCTCAGTCGCATGATGTTCCTGACTATTTGGCTGATTTTCATGATGTATTTAGTGAGAATGAGTCTGCGTCTTTGCCTCCTCATAGGAGTTATGACTGTGCAATTGAACTGAGCCCGGGGTGTAAATTTCCCAAGGGTCGGCTCTTCAATTTATCTGTACCCGAGCACGAGGCTATGCGATCCTATATTAAGGAGGCGTTGGAGAAGGGTCATATTAGACCATCCTCTTCACCCTTAGGTGCTGGTTTTTTTTTCATGGCCAAAAAGGATGGTTCATTAAGGCCTTGTATTGATTATCCTTCCCTCAACAAAATTACTATTAAATATCAGTATCCGTTACCCCTGATTTCGGATATATTCTCCAGAGTTAAAGGTGCTTGCTGGTTTACCAAGCTTGACCTCAGGGGGGCGTATAATCTTATCCGCATTAAGCATGGGGATGAATGGAAGACGGCGTTTAATACTCCGGAGGGACATTTTGAGTACCTGGTGATGCCTTTTGGGCTCACTAATGCCCCTTCTGTCTTCCAGTGCTTCATGAACGATATTTTCTGAGACTTTGTGGATACATTTTTGATTATCTATCTGGATGATATTTTGATCTTCTCCAAGGATTGGGATTCTCATGTGGAACATGTTCGGACTGTGTTCCAGATCTTGAGGGAGAATTCCCTGTATGTCAAAGGATTGAAATGCCTTTTTGGGGTACAGAGGATTTCTTTTTTGGGATTTATTTTGTCTCCGTCCACTATTGAAATGGACCTGGCCAAGGTACAGGCCATTTATGATTGGGTTCAGCCCACTTCTTTGAAGGCCCTCCTGAAGTTTTTGGGTTTTGCTAATTTTTATCGGAAATTTATAGCAAAATTTTCTAGTATTGCCAAGCCATTGACTGATCTGACTAAGAAGGGTGCTGATTAGAGTTGAGCGAAACGGGTCGAAAAATTTCAAAAGTCGCCGACTTTTGGCAAAGTCGGGTTTCATGAAACCAAACCCGACCCTAGGATGAGGTCGGCCACGAGGTCGGTGACTTACGCGCCAAAGTCGCGTTTCAAAAGTTTGTTTTGCGCTCTTTTTCAGCCAATCAGGACCCACGGACACTGTGGGCAACGTGATGACATAGGCAGGGGTCACCACCATCTTTCAGAAGGGCATGCAAGTGATTGGCTTGCTTTGGTGGGCGTCACAGGGGGTATAAAAGGGCGTGCACCCCGACCGCCATCTTACTTCTGCCGATCTCAGTATAGGGAGAGGTTGCTGCTGATTCTGTAGGGAGAGCGTTAGGCAGGGAAGAAGACAAAAAAACTGCTTCTGCTGCTAGCGATTTGGCCTGCACAACACACCAGTCACTGTGTGTGCAGTGCAAGGGGAGGCTATATAGTGGTGTATCAGTGGTGTTGGTTGTTGGGCTGCCTTCTAAGGCTTCCTGACATTCCTGCATTGCTGTTTACCCACTGCTCCGCAAACTGCTTTTTTAAAAGCAATCCCAATTTTTTTTTTTGTCCTGCTGAGAAGAAAAAAAACCTGCTTCTGCTGCTAGCAATTTGGCCTGCACAACACACCAGTCACTGTGTGTGCAGTGCAAGGGGAGGCTATATTGTGGTGTATCAGTGGTGTTGGTTGTTGGGCTGCCTTTTAAGGCCTCCTGACAGGCTGGCATTGCTGTTTACCCACTGCTCCGCAAACTGCTTTTTTAAAAGCAATCCAATCTCCCTTATCCTCTAGTCACTTTTGTCACAGCTGTGCCATCGAGCCTGTCACATAGCGCTCAGATATTCATTGGGCCTCACACAATCCAAAAGTGTCCAGTGTCCAAAAGTGTGTGCAGAGATTCAAAATCTCCCTTATCCTCTAGTCACTTTGGTCACAGCTGTGCCATCGAGCCTGTCACATAGCGCTCTGATATGCATTGGGCCTCACACAATCCAAAAGTGTCCAGTGTCCAAAAGTGTGTGCAGAGATTCAAAATCTCCCTTATATTCTAGTCACTTTGGTCACAGCTGTGCCATCGAGCCTGTCACATAGTGCTCAGATATTCATTGGGCCTCACACAATCCAAAAGTGTCCAGTGTCCAAAAGTGTGTGCAGAGATTCAAAATCTCCCTTATCCTCTAGTCACTTTGGTCACAGCTGTGCCATCGAGCCTGTGACATAGCGCTCAGATATCAGTGGGCCTCACACAATCCAAAAGTGTCCAGTGTCCAAAAGTGTGTGCAGAGATTCAAAATCTCCCTTATCCTCTAGTCACTTTGGTCACAGCAGCTGTGCCATCGAGCCTGTGACATAGCGCTCAGATATCAGTGGGCCTCACACAATCCAAAAGTGTCCAGTGTCCAAAAGTGTGTGCAGAGATTCAAAATCTCCCTTATCCTCTAGTCACTTTGGTCACAGCAGCTGTGCCATCGAGCCTGTCACATAGCGCTCAGATATTCATTGGGCCTCACACAATCCAAAAGTGTCCAGTGTCCAAAAGTGTGTGCAGAGATTCAAAATCTCCCTTATCCTCTAGTCACTTTGGTCACAGCTGTGCCATCGAGCCTGTAACATAGCGCTCAGATATCAGTGGGCCTCACACAATCCAAAAGTGTCCAGTGTCCAAAAGTGTGTGCAGAGATTCAAAATCTCCCTTATCCTCTAGTCACTTTGGTCACAGCAGCTGTGCCATCGAGCCTGTCACATAGCGCTCAGATATTCATTGGGCCTCACACAATCCAAAAGTGTCCAGTGTCCAAAAGTGTGTGCAGAGATTCAAAATCTCCCTTATCCTCTAGTCACTTTGGTCACAGCTGTGCCATCGAGCCTGTGACATAGCGCTCAGATATCAGTGGGCCTCACACAATCCAAAAGTGTCCAGTGTCCACGAGTGTCTGCAGAAATTCAAAATCTCCCCTGTCCTATAGACACCTTGTACCTTGTTTTACATTACTATATAGTTTGTTGGATTTTGTCTACATTTCTACCAAAAATGAGGAAGGCTGGTGGAAGAGGCCGTGGAATTGGGCGGGGGTTGGCAGCTGGTAATGATGGTGTTGGTGGTGCATCTGATGGTAGTGGCAAGAGCAAAATAGGACCGAATGCAGGAGGTGTTGAGCCTGCGTCATCATCTGGCTACATAAGGCCTCGAACGCTTAGTTTTCTAGGAGTTGGCAAACCGCTTTTAAAGCCAGAGCATCAGGAAAAAGTTTTGTCTTACATTGCTGACTCAGCCTCCAGCTCTATCGCCTCCTCTTCTTCAGTTGTAAAAAGTAAAAGCACTGAGTCGTCATTGGAGGCTCATGTTCATGAACCACACCTTTCCTTGTGTCCTTCACCCCAACCAAGATTGAAGGATGACGCAGGCCATACTACTGATTACTCCATGGAGCTGTTTTCACATACCATGCCTGGATTATCAAGTGAAATGGTGAATTACCCAGGCCAAGATGAATCTGACATGGAGTGCACTGATGCACAGCCGCTGATGGATGATTCTGCTGGTACATTCACTCAGAGCACTACATTGTCCTCGCAGTGTACAGAGCCAGATTCTGACCCTGATGAGACTCAGGTGCCCCTTCCCGCACACTATACCACCATACACGGTGACACAGAGGAAGGTGCACATGACATAGAAGAGGAGGTGATGGATGACCCAGTTGTTGACCCAGATTGGCATCCATTGGGGGAAGAGGGTGCTGCTTCCAATAGCTCAGATGAGGAGCATCCACAGCAGACATCGACATCGCAACAGCTGTTATCTGGCAGGCCCGGAGCACTCCAAAGACAGGTTCCAAACATCAAAAGAGTTGCTGGACAGCTTGTCCAGAGGGTCAAAAGATCACAGCGTGCTAGGCCGCAAAATGTCTGCCAAAGTAGGAAGAGTGCAGTGTGGCACTTTTTTGAACAAAATCCTCATGATCAGGCCAAGGTTATCTGTAAGAAGTGAGCAAAGACCTTTAGCCGAGGGAAAAATCTGAAAAATTTGAATACCAGTTGCATGCTTAGACATTTAACCAGCATGCACTTGCAAGCGTGGACACAACACCAAACCTCAAGTGCCACATGTGCAACTGATCACAACGAAGGTAGTCAGCAACGCTACATTGTTTCCCCCACTGTAATCCCACCGGTTAGCACAGCAGCAAATGTTGAGGTGTCGTTGCAAGGCCACAGCAGTCAGGGAATCCAACTGTTATATCAACGAAAGACTGATTCTAGGCCATCAGAAAGAACACCAACTCCATCACCATCATCAACCCTCTCTCAGTCCGCCCTGTCCACCGCTACTTCCACCATATGCAGCTCTCAAGTCCAGCTCACCCTCCCAGACACTATGAGTAGGTCAAGAAAGTACTCAGTCTCTCATCCGCGTACACTGGGTTTGAACGCCCACATTGCCAAACTAATCTCGTTTGAGATTATGCCCTTTCGGTTGGTGGAAAGCACAGCTTTCCGCGAACTCATGGCCTATGCAGTACCACGCTATGACCTACCCAGTCGCCACTTCTTCTCTCGCAAAGCCATCCCAGCCCTCCACCATCATGTGAAAGACCGCATTGTCCATGCACTCAAGCAGTCCGTGAGCGGAAAGGTGCACTTCACAACTGATGCATGGTCCAGTCGGCATGGCCAGGGCCGTTACGTGTCCATCACTGCGCACTGGGTTAATGTGGTGGATGCAGGGTCCACAGGGGACAGCGGTGGTGGGACAGTGCTGCCTAGCCCACGGTATAGGAAACAGTTGGCTGTAGGCGTTTGACCCTCCTCCTCCTCCTCCTCCTCCAGAAGCGAAAGCTCGTCCACAGAGCGCAGTCGTACGAGCACTCCATCTGCAGCTGCCACTGTTGCACACGAGGTGTCCCCCTATCGAGCAGCTAGTGGAAAGCGTCAGCAGGCTGTGTTGCAGATGATGTGTTTGGGCGACAGACACACCGCCGAGGTGCTGGCCGAGTACTTGAAGCGACAAACTGAGTCATGGCTGGGCAGTGTACATCTTGAGGCAGGCAAGGTAGTTAGTGATAACGGCCGTAATTTTGTAGCAGCCATAGCCCTTTCAAAACTCAGCCACATACCTTGCTTGGCTCACACCTTGAACCTGGTGGTGCAGTGCTTCCTCAAAAATTATCCGGAGTTAACAGCCCTGCTCCAGAAGGTGCGAAGACTGTGCGCGCACATCCGCCGGTCGCCTGTACACTCCGTTCGTATGCAGAAGCTGCAGCGATTGCTCCACCTTCCCAACCACCGCCTCATTATCGACATTGCAACAAGGTGGAACTCCACCCTGCACATGGTGGAGCGGCTGTGCGAGCAGAGGCAGGCCATAATGCATTTGTGGGAGGATACATGGCCAGGCACTTTGAGAGCAGACATGGAGTTGACAGGTGTGCAGTGGTCGAAGCTGAAAGACCTCTGTAAAGTCCTTCAGTGTTTTGAGGAATGCACACGGCTGGTAAGCGCAGACGACGCCATCCTAAGCATGAGCATCCCACTTATGCGTCTGCTCATGCAAACTTTGACGCACCTTAAGGAGCAGGCGTCTGCAGCCAATGTTGATGAGGAGGAAGAGGAGGAGGGAATCCTTGATGACATTCAGCCATTGTCTGCTCAGGGACCTCTCCTGGACGAGGTGGAGGAAGAAGAGGAGGAGGAGGATGATGATGGGGATGATTACTTAGGGGAGGAGGATGCATCTCGTGGGGCAAGTGAAAATGTTGGCGTGGCAAGGTCTGGTACAGGGTTTGTGCGTGACTGGAGGGATGTGGATTTGCCAGAAAGTGCTCCTCCACCCAGCACTCGCAGTGCATCATTGACACCGGGAACATTGGCCCACATGTCAGATTATGCCTTGCAGATCCTAAAAAGGGACCCCCGCATTGCCAAAATGATGAACGATGACGACTACTGGTTGGCCAGCATCCTGGATCCACGCTATAAAGGCAAATTGCAAAACATCATGCCACAGGAGAACCTTGACCTAATATTGGCTAATAAACAAGCAACTCTGGTAAATCGGTTGCTTGAGGCATTCCCAGCACACAGCAGCGGTGATGGTTCTCACACGAGCCGTACGGGCCGGGGGCAGCTTGGCAGAGGTGTTCGTGTTGCACACAGCAGAAGTGGCGTTGGAGACAGGGGTTTCATGACAATGTTGTGGACTGATTTTTCAAATACCGCTCACACAACTGGTAATACTGCATCGATGGAAAGTGACAGGAGACAGCAGTTGTCAACTATGGTTACAAACTACTTTTCCTCCCATATCGATGTTCTCCCACACAGGTCATTCCCCTTTGACTATTGGGCCGCTAAACTGGACACCTGGCCTGAATTGGCCCAATATGCCTTACAGGAGCTCGCTTGCCCAGCTGCAAGTGTGCTATCGGAAAGAGTCTTCAGTGCAGCTGGATCAATCCTGACAGAAAAAAGGACCCGTCTGTCAACCCAAAATGTGGATGATCTAACCTTCATTAAAATGAACCATGCATGGGTTTCCAAGGATTTTGTCCCACCTTCCCCTGATGACACATAGGGTGACAGAAAAATGGCTTGCTTTGGTCCACCTCTTCCTGGGACTTCACCTATTTCGCCTTTTGCATCAGCTGAATGTCCAACATCAACATATGCCACTTTCTAAAACTCCCTAACTGTGCTGCCTCCCCCACCATGGCCGGGGTCACCACCTAGCGCACGACACCATGCGAGTGCCGTTGCCCTGGACAGGTGGGTAGGCCGACTCTTGGGCGCGGGCACTGGCACAGGGTCCCTCATAGTGCAATTAAGTGTCTCTGACGGTGGTGGTGGTGCACACCCGCCGTCAGACACACCGCTGTACTATGAGGGGCCCAGTGCCAGTACCGACGCCCACGAGTGGGCCCCCCTTGCTTGGGCAGGGCCCCAGCATTTGCAATCTTTACCTCTCCCTGCTCCTCCGCTGTGTAATCTGGGCCGTCAAATCCATACTGTGCCTGACACCGTCTGAGCCTAGGATGTATAGACATATATTTTGAATGTGTACGCTATCCATACATGTTATCCGGGGAAACGGTACCCTTTCTAACCTTTGTGCAATCACGTGCAATCCATACTGGGCCTAACACCGTCTGAGCCTGCCTCCTGAGACATATATTTTGAATGTGTACGCTATCCATACATGTTATCCGGGGAAACGGTACCCTTTCTAACCTTTGTGCAATCACGTGCAATCCATACTGGGCCTAACACCGTCTGAGCCTGCCTCCTGAGACATATATTTTGAATGTGTACGCTATCCATACATGTTATCTTGGGATACGGTACCCTTTCTAACCTTTGTGCAATCACGTGCAATCCATACTGGGCCTAACACCGTCTGAGCCTGCCTCCTGAGACATATATTTTGAATGTGTACGCTATCCATACATGTTATCTGGGGATACGGTACCCTTTCTAACCTTTGTGCAATCACGTGCAATCCATACTGGGCCTAACACTGTCTGAGCCTGCCTCCTGATGTATAGACATATATTTTGAATGTGTACGCTATCCATACATGTTATCCGGGGAAACGGTACCCTTTCTAACCTTTGTGCAATCACGTGCAATCCATACTGGGCCTAACACCGTCTGAGCCTGCCTCCTGAGACATATATTTTGAATGTGTACGCTATCCATACATGTTATCCGGGGAAACGGTACCCTTTCTAACCTTTGTGCAATCACGTGCAATCCATACTGGGCCTAACACCGTCTGAGCCTGCCTCCTGATGTATAGACATATATTTTGAATGTGTACGCTATCCATACATGTTATCTGGGGATACGGTACCCTTTCTCACCTTTGTGCAATCACGTGTAATCCATACTGGGCGTGAGAACGGCTGGCGAGCTGTTAAGCAAGCTACAGCACCTGTGGTTTGCACACGTAAGTTTTTCAATTTTTCAGGAATGACGGTTAGGCCTAATTCCGGAACTGCGGTTGACCTGCACTTACTGGGAAATCATTGTTCGCGGGTAATAATTGTAATCAGTGATCCCCATCACTAACGTTGTTCAGCGGGTTATCTGCACCTGTAAGCGACAAACGCTGGCCTTTTCAGTGTAGCGCACATGCAGCCACGGACATGTAAGGGCATGACACACCAGTTATTGGCCAATCTCATGTGCCAGAGCCTCACGTGTCCCTCTAGTAAGCCGGACTCGGACCACGGGGCATGACGGAGTCTCGTTCGTTAACGGAATTAAGCTTGCAATGTGTGCATCTGTTCTGTAGCTGGCATGGTTGAGGTTTCCCAGGTGGAGTCGAATTTAACCGTAGGCTCCACTCCTGGTGGTGCCCTTCTGGACATTCCTTTAAGGTTCAGCTTTGCAACCATACTGCCCACGTAAAACAAACACTTTGCCTTCATGAACGCTGTTTGGAGGGTCATGACTCGTGGGAATAACGCCGCCCAATCAGTTAACCTGCTAGAGAGATCCTTCGTTGCTCCCAAGCATGACATCACACTCCCAGGAAGAAGGTAATGCCACTGTGGCGACCGTACTCCTGGGGGCGACACAAGTGCACTGATGCCCAGCCACTGCTCGATGAATCTGCTGGTACATTGACCCAGACCACTACATTCCCCTCGCACGCTACACGACTTGAATCTGACCCTGATGAAACTCAGGTTACCCTTCCCATATACAGTTCCATCTTACACGGTGACAAAGAGGAAGCTGCAGATGAAAGTGCAGGTTCGGCCCACCCGCCATCAGACACACCACCGTACTATCAGGGGCCCTGTGCCAGTGCCGTCGCCAATGAGTGGGCCCCCCCTGCTTGCCCAGGATCACAGCACTTGCAAAGTTGAAATACTGTGCAGTGAGATGGAAGATGGGGACGACGAGGAGTCCAGACAAGTACAGGGATTCCCTAGCGAGGAGACTTATTTGATTGTTTTCAATGTTGGGACAGCAATTTTTGGGGAGCACTATACTCTGGAGAATGATAGATGGGGCCCACCATACACTGGAACATTCCAAAGGTGGACATCAGACACTGGAGCAGCATTTACCGGGCCCATTATACACTAGAGCATTAGAAATGGGGCCCATTATGTTTGGAGCATTATTTGGGCCCATAAGACAGTGGAGCTTCATCCATGGGGACCAACATATACTGTAGCATTATGTGGAGCTCATCATATACTGTTTCAAACATTATATGGGACCAATGATTCTGTAAAATGGAGAAATAGATGGGCCTCGTCATGAGATGTAAAAAGTGAGGTATTTTTCATTGTACTATACCGCTATTTCTCTGCCGTATCGGAGCATGATGAGTTGTGGTATGTGTTAAAGGGGCGCTCTTTCGGCACATGAAAGGCACATGAAAACCTGCAGCCAGCCCTCCCCCCCATAACTTTAGCCAAATAACCCCCATTTTTCAGTGCGTAACTTGTATTATGAAGTTAATTAAGGTTGACAAGCTTAAGTAAGAAGAATTGATGCTTTTGGCATTCAAATGGGCACTGTAGGTGTGTTTCCTGTCCTCCTCTCACTGCCGACTTTTATTCCCCATTGACTTACATTGGGTTTCGTGTTTCGGGACGACCCCGACTTTTCCCTATAATCGGACGATCTTGCTCGACCCGACTTTTGGAAAAGTCGGGTTTCACGAAACGAAACGCGACCCTAAAAAACCAAAAGTCGCTCAACTCTAGTGCTGATGTGTTGAATTGGTCTCCGGAGGCTGTTTCTTCCTTTCAGGAGCTGAAGCGAAGATTCACTTCTGCCCCGGTTTTGCGGCAACCTGATGTCTCACTCCCGTTCCAGGTAGAGGTGGACGCTTCTGAGATTGGTGCAGGAGCTGTTTTGTCCCAAAAGGATCCTGTAACATCTAAAATGAATCCCTGTGCTTTCTTTTCCCGAAAGTTCTCTCCATCTGAACGTAACTATGATGTGGGGAATCGGGAACTGTTAGCCGTGAAATGGGCATTTGAGGAGTGGAGACATTGGTTGGAGGGAGCTAAACATCAAGTCGTGGTCCTCACTGACCACAAGAATTTGATTTACCTGGAGTCGGCCAAACGCTTGAACCCTAGACAGGCTAGGTGGGCCTTGTTTTTTACACGTTTTGATTTTGTGGTCTCTTTTCTTCCTGGCATTAAGAATGTCAAGGCTGACACTCTCTCTTGGAGCTTCTTTGCTGATTCTCTGTGGTGACCAAGCCTGCTACCATCTTTGGCGAAGGGGTAGTTCTTTCTGCCATCTCGCCCGAATTGAGACGTGCTCTGGAAGAGTTCCAGGAGGACAAACCTGAGCGTTGTCCCAGTGGAAAGTTGTATGTTCCTGACCAGTGGAAGAAGAGAGTGATGTCTGTAGTTCATTGCTCTGCATTGGCTGGTCATCCAGGTATTTTTGGTACTAGAGATCTGGTGAGTCGGTCTTTTTGGTGCCCCACCTTGTCTCGTGATGTCAGGAATTTTGTGCAGTCCTGTGGGACTTGCTCCCGGTCTAAACCTTGTTCTCGCTCTAGTGGGTTGTTGATGCCTTTGCCGGTTCCCAGGAGGCCATTGACCCATATTTCAATGGATTTCATCTCTGATATGCCTGTCTCTCAGAGAATGACTGTTATTTGGGTGATTTGTGATATGTTCTCTTAGATGGTTCATCTTGTACCACTCCCTAAGTTGCCATCTTCCTCTGAGCTGGTGCCCCTGTTTTTGCAACAGGTGGTTCGCTTGCACGGGATTCCTGGGAACATTGTATCTGACAGAGGAGTTCAGTTTGTGTCAAGATTTTGGAGGACTTTCTGTTCCAAGCTGGGAATTCAGTTGTCCTTCTCCTCTGCTTTTCGCCCTCTGACCAATGGGCAGACGGAGAGAACAAACCAGACTTTGGAGTCGTATTTGAGATGTTTTATTTCCGCTGATCAGGATGATTGGGTTTCACTTTTGCTCTTGGCCGAATTTGCTTTAAATAATAGAGCTAGTTCTGCCACTTTGATGTCACCTTTTTTTTGTAACTTTGGGTTTCCTCCTCGATTTTCTTCAGGGCAGGTGGAGCCTTCTGCCTGCCCAGGTGTTGACACTGTGGTGGAGAGAATGCACCAGATCTGGGACCAAGTGGTGGATAAGTTATCTCTCTCCCAGGAAAAGGCCCAGCGGTTTTCCAACTGACATAGGACCAATGGTCCTCAGTTTAAGGTTGGTGATATGGTTTGGTTATCATCAAAAAATATCGCTAAGAAGGTGGCTTCTGTTAGGGTCGGCGGAACGCACCAGATATAAATAATAGGGGGTGCGTTCGCCGCCCGGGGTCCATCGTGCGGTAGGTGACAAGACCGCTGCTGAGTAATGGCGAATGCACCAAAAGGTGAAGTACTGCGCTCCGGTTAACGTCACCCGAACGCTAAGAGCGGCTCTGTTCACACACAGAGTCGCTAACACAAAAGACTTATGAGGACGCTGGCCCTGTTCACTTCACAGGCTAACCAGCGAGTGACGTTGCAAACGCAGACGCCAAGGACGCTGCTACTGCAGCGCGGCAATTACTATGGCCGCTGAACGACGGCGCCGGAATGACCGAGCACCGTCGGACGCTAGTGTGCAGTGCAGGAGGCACAGTGGCGTGTAGCTTGCCACAATCTGGAGCTGACTACCCAACAATCTGTCACCATTCATAAAAACCGAGGGAAGGGGTTTCAAATAAGTCAGCCACCAGTCCATGCATCCATCACCATACACACACAGCATAATATGCTACACTAGCGCATGCCCGAGCCGCCATGCGGGCTTTTTATAGCCATGCGCTTCTGGGACCTTCCAGTACTATAGGAAGGACCAATCAGATCCGACATAGGACCTGCACATGTGACCCCTGCTCTCCACTGAGAAGACAAGTTGCGAGCATGCCCAGTAGCACGGCACGAGGACTTAGCCTCCGGAGCAGTTCCCTGCAAAGCAGGTTGCGCCACCATTGCTGCACCAGAGGTGGCAGCAACATCCAGGCTCACAGAACAAGTCTGAGGGAAATGCCTGGTTCGCTGAGAATGCTGAGCAGGAGTCTGAGTGGTTGGAGGAGAATGGGAGACCGCAGGATGTCTGGCTCTGGATTCCCGCTGTGCAGTGCCAGGAATCCGACGCTTAACAGCTTCTCCTAAGTTTAAGTCTAGATTTATTGGACCTTACAAGATTTTGGAGATTATTAATCCGGTCTCTTTTCGTTTGGCTCTTCCTGTTACATTTAAAATCCATAATGTGTTTCATAAGTCCTTGTTGAAGAGGTTTGTTGAACCAGTAGTTCCTGGGGTGGCACCTCCAGACCCTGTATTGGTTGAAGGTAACATGGAATATGAGGTAGAGAACATACTGGATTCCCGTCTGGCTAGACGGAGACTCCAGTATTTGGTTAAGTGGAAGGGTTATGGTCAGGAGGATAATTCCTGGGTCTCTGCCTCTGATATTCATGCCAAAAGATTGGTGCATGCCTTTCATCGGGCTCACCCTGATCGCCCTGGTGGCGTGGATGAGGGTTCGGTGACCCCTCCTCAAGGGGGAGGTACTGTTGTGAGTTCATTTTCCCCTTCACCATTGAGGTCTGATGAACTCCCTCTTCTGGTGAAGGAAGGTAGTGAGGCTGATTACCAAGCACCTGGGCAGGATGATGATGACTGGGTGACGGGAATTACTGACTGGATATAAGGCAGTCGACGCCCTTCTGCCTTGCTGGTGATCTCTCTGAGGGATTCTAGGAGACCAGTCTGATTCCTGCTCCTCAAAAGCTAAGTTTTCTGCTCTACTTTTTGCATTTGTGTTTTGGTTTTGTTTTGCATTGTTTTCCTTGATTTCTGCCATTCCCTGCTGGGGTGAGCTGAATTCCTTTTTGCTCTGTCTTCAGAAAATACCTGAGTACTGATATAGTCTTTTTGAAGCCTAGCGTCTTCAGGGCTTTTCTCCCTATCAGCTGTTGGCTCTTGTTTTTGATAGGGTTTTGGCGGATTACAGACAGCAGCTTTTCTATCCTGTCCTATCTAGTTAGCTTGGGCCCCATCATTTGCTCAGCCTATCTTTCTATCTGTGTGAGTGTTTTTTCATCTTGCTTCACCGTCATTGTATGTTGGGGGCTGCCTATTGCTTTGGGGTCTGCTCTGGGGCAGTTTAGATTTCCCTTTCTGTCTATAGGCTATGTAGTTCTCCGGCTGTGATCGAGGGGTCTAGGGCACCGTCGGAACCCCCCACGGCTACTGCTAGTTGTTGTTGATAGGTTCAGGGGTCTGCAATCCGATAGCTGCCAACTTCTCTGGTTTTCTGGACTTAGCTAGTATTTCTGTTTTTGCCTCCTACGGTGACTCATTCATAACAAAACCTGCAATGAGAGGAAAGAAGAAAACAATGCAACATAATGCAGAAATCAAGTCCATACTTGCAGTAAACGTAGTCCTTGAATAAAAAATGAAAAAATAGAAAAATAAGTCCAATAGAAAAACCATCTTCAGATTGGGGAAGCTGCAACATACAACTCTTCCACCAACCCAACAGTAGAAATTCTAATTCACAAGGGGAAGTTTAAAGTTCAGTTGGACACTGATAGTCCTGTGTCCTAGCACGGCAGTAGCATGAGAAGGTATGCTCCCCGCCGTGGCAGAGTCTAGCGACAAAGTTACATTCATGTGACTCCTGTTCAAAGGAGCCAGCAAACTGAAGCACTTGGAGAGGTTCCTGCAGCTATAGTCTTTGTAGATGTGTCATAAGAAACATAGACTTGTCTCTTGATGATGGCTGAAAGAATTTTTAAAGAACTATGGTGCAGGACTTGGAGTTGCTGTAAGGCCTTTAGGGACTTCTTCCCCATCTCTCACCTTTGCTGTCTCTGAGATGATATCATAGTGTTCCTGTTGATGCCTTGAGTAGCAAGCTGTCTCCGTGGTGCCCTGCCTTGAACTGCAATGGGTGTTTTGAACCCAAGAGGACCGTAGATGCTGTTTTCAACAGGTGAAGCTCCTCGTTTGATAGGAAGTTCATCACAGGGTGATGCTTGGGAAGTGAACGTGTCTTGTTCGACATCTAGCTGTATGCTGAGGCTGCGTTGCATGGGACGAACGCTATCACCATTGGTAAGAGGTAGGCTGATAAGAGAGGGGCTCTCACTCTGAGCACTGAAGTCTAGCACAGCTTTGGCTTGAGAAAGGCATCAAAGGTTGGGAACATAGCAGTTACTTGCTGCGCATCCCTTGGCAACTCGGTCTTTGCTGGAAGAGAAGGTGAGGGAGCTACCCAGTTGTTACAGTATGCTTGAACATAGAGCAGACATGAATTATCAGATGGTTGTTGTTGTGCCCACTTAGTGTCATTTGACTTCTTCGACCAGTAATGACGTGGGTATGACAGGGGGGGGACAAGTCGGGGACATCTGATGAGATAAGGGCTTTGTAACAGGAGATGTTGATTGGATCCTTTGTCTGGTCACTACAGACATTGCCGATGATGACTCAACCTAGTTTGAGGCGCTGGGCATACGGTTCATTGAATAGTCCGTAGATTTTTTGACGCATCTTGTGCAGTTGTATAATGTCTCTGCCGAGGAGAATTAGAATTTCTGCCTTGTCATCCAGGGATGGCATCTCTTTGGCTATCATTCTGAAATGAGGATGCTGAAGAGCGACTTCTGGTGTTGGGATTTCTTCCCTGTTGAATGGTATTTGGTTACACTCGACAAGCGTGGGTAGTGGTATCTCCATGACGTCCTTCTCAAAAGAAGTTATTATGAGGCCACTGGCCCTTATTCCAGAGGTTTTTTATAACGCTGCTGCAAATGCCTAAGGTGTAGGGATAGACGTCTCCTTTTAAGTCGGACAAGTCGAAGAGTTATGACCTGGCCAATGATTTGTTGCTTTGGTCGTTCGAACTAATGTATACCTTGACTGCCTTCTCTAGATAACACTTGGGATACACCTTTGCCAGGCAAATCTTCGCACAGGACTTGTCTCGAAGACCTTCTCCGCAGACTTTGGTGCATGAGGAAGATACCACAACATGGTTTGATGCTTGGTCTGAACTCTCCCAACCATGGCTTGTGGTGGGAGAAGATGTAGATGCAGAGTCAGTCTGTGACGATGGAGCGCTTGTACGTGGTCTTCGCTGTCACACTCTAGACACTTGATGGCTATGACACAGTCCTTAGCAAGATGTTCTGTAGATGCGCAGCACCTGAAGCATACTCCAAACTTCTTCAAAAGCTCCTTTCGTTCTTGAAGGGGCTTCTTCCTGAAGCTGATGTACTTCTTCAGGGGATGTGGCAGTTTGTGAATTGCACACTGACGGTTCGGATTTTCTACCTTCCTTCTCACCTTCATTGCCTTTATCTGGTGCTAATGTCGATGTAGGCAGAACTTCTATCTTTTTTGCAGACACCGGACCACTGCGGTTACTGTTGTGAAACCACGAACTCTCATACTTAGGAGATGATGCAGAGCTAGAGTTGAGCGACTTTAGTCGGACCGAGTTTCATGAAACAAAATTTGTTTCAGATGAAACTGGTCCGACTAGGGCAAAAAAAGTCGGAGTTTCGTCCTAAACCCGACCCCAATGCAAGTCAATGAGAAATAAAAGTCGGCATTGAGCGGATGACATTCATCCACTCAATGCCGACTTTTATTCCCCATTGACATACATTTGGGTTGGGTTTCGGACGAAACTCCGACTGTTTTTGCCCTAGTCGGACCAGTTTCATCTGAAACAAATTTTGTTTCATGAAACCCAATCCGACTAAAGTTGCTCAACTCTACACAGAGCCACTGGACTCTTCATAACAGAAGCTGGGGTTAGTTTTGCACTCTGCAATCTCCTTGATGAAGTCACAGATATAGGAAAATGGAGGAAAAGGGACTTGGTATTGTCTCTTGAAGTTTGACCCTCGTATGGTTCACCTTTCTTGTATGTTGTAGGGTAACTTGCAACTATGGGTTTCACACCACGAGCGGTGTCCAGGTAACTGAGGCCAGGTAGGTATGTGTCTGCCTTGGCTAACTGGAGCTCTAAGAGCAGGTCGCTGAGCTCTAGGAATTTTGAACTGTCCTTGCTGGATATTTTAGGGAAATCCTGTAGTCTCTTGAACAATGTGTGGCGCCCCTGAGGCTCAGTCACCACAGAGGTACTGCACCTTCTCCTAAGGAGGACAGGTCTGAGAAGGAGTGCTGCAGCTGCCTCAGTGATCTGAGCCAGCTGGCACGGGAAAGGAGCAGAAGGAGAAAGACGTAGAACTGCAACCTAAGCTTCCATAAGAGAGAGAAGGATCAGTGCGGAATGAAGGAGTAGGAGAACAGAGAGAAGACGTGGGTTGGAAGAGGAACCCTGCCTATAGGTTCTCAGCGCAAGACCGGGGCCCGGTCCCCGAGGTTGTATGGACACTTATGGTTCTGCAGCAGACACCGGTGGAGTAGTTGGCTGTAAATGCACTACTCCCAACTAAGACTTGGGCACAACAGCAATTGAATAGAGAGCCAGGACTCCGGTGAGAGGAGTCCCCTGACAGGAGGAACTCCAGAGTACCACGCTACTGGAGATCTTCACACCTTAAGGCGCAATAGAGGAGTCGTACAGGAAAGGTACATGTTGGTGGAGTGTTGGAGAGGAGCTTTCCATCTGGCCTGGAGGTTGGCTGAGTCTCTGACCCGGAGGACACGGCCCGGAGGCAGGCACCCTTGTGTACCGCAGACTGTGCGTAAAGCTTTAGAACTGCAAGCTCCGGTGTCCTCCATTCATTCTTGCGCCAACCCGCTCAGCACCACTACATCTGGGTACCATCCTTTACACTGCCTGCGCCTTTCCACAACCATTACAACTACACTGCCCTGGGACATCAGCCCTGCCTATGGAGGACTATACCATCACTGCTGCACCACACCATCTGTCCCAGAGAATCTGTCTGCAGCATCGGCTTAACACCTCCCTTGCCGAACACCACAGGTGGCGTCACAAACTATTAACTACACATACATTCCACCATTGACTTGGGCGCCCAGGGTCATGGTCCGGGTCACTGCTGCTGTGACACATCCCGCCAACACCGGCCCGGTACTGAGTACCCCACAGCCCTAGGAGGGCGACCCAACTTGACGTCACAAACAGGATAACGAGACCCGATGCCGTCGGGTTCTGTGTGCCTGAGATTTGTTGGACTTTATACTTTTGAAAATGTGCAGAAGAGCTGATTTGATGGACTGTAAAATGGACATTAGAAATGGCCGCTGGCGTGGAAAAGAAGGGCATGAAGAGATAGGAGGTCCTAGGAAAAGACTACGAAGAGTCTAGGGCCTTCCCTGCCTGAATTACTACGTGACAGCTACATGGCCCACCCCCCGAGGGGTTCGTATACTGGCATGGTATGGAGGTGCTGGAAGAAGACGCCGCCCCCGGAAGGAGGGGCAGAAGAAGTCAGTGGCGGGAAAGGGGCCGAGGCAGGAAGAAGAACTCCAGAATGCCATTTTGGAGAGTGAGGGAAGGAGGACAGCGGAGCGCGGGGAAACGGATCTCCCTGGCGCCATGGCTGAAGGATCCGACCCGATTTCTGAGATGAACCGCCGACAATTGGAAGAAGATATAGCTGAGCTGACCACCCGTCTGCAGCTGCGGCAGGAGGCCTTGGAGAAGCTGAGCCGGCAGCGCGACCAGGAGGGGCCTACACCTGCGGTACCCTCTCCATTGGTACCTGTCACCGCTGCACCAGACTGTCCTCAGGCAGCACTGATTTACACTTCCACGCTGTCCATACAGCTGGTTGCGGCCTGCCCGGAAGAGTTACCGGAGGACCCGGGAGCTGAGACCATGCTCCCGCCCGGACCTGACGCGGCTGCGCAGGTCCCACCGGAGGTCCCTGCGGACCCAAAGCCATCATCAGTCCCGTCACCGCCAGCACCCGGACCCGCCATTCTGGTAGATATCCCGGCAGCGACCCGCCGTCTCAGGCCTGTACCAGAGCCGGAGCACCGCCAGGAGGTCCCAGGTATGACCGCAGCCCCTGCATCTGGGAAGGCCCTGGGGTGTACACCCGTGGTGGCGGCAGGACAGGTCATGCTGGACCTTGTCTGGGACCGGGATGACTGTCCCCAGGGGGAAACACCTGAACCCCTGACGGTTGCACCGTGGTGTAAGACCAGCTTGGAGCGGTCCCGGGAAGAGCGGGAGGAAGATGAGAACTGGGCTAGTTGCCAGGCTACCATCCGGCAACTGGCAGCTGAATACCGGGAGAGGGAGCAGCGCCGGCTAGCAATACTAGGCCCAGATCTAGCCAGGAAGGAGAAGGCCCGTGCTGGTCATTACGGGCCCTGGGATGCACTTGGCTGGGGGCAAGTTTTGAACGTGAACCAGGAGAAGGGTTTCGGGTTCATTGCGGACCCCAAAAGAATAAGTGATCTCTTCTTCAGCCGGCGGGACTGGGAGCCCCATCTGAGGAAGGGGCATCCTGATAGGAATCTGCAACCTGGGGAGTATGTGACATTCACCCGGCATGAAGGACTCAGGGGGTGGTATGCCCTGAATATTCGTCGTATCCCAGAGGAGCTTCTGGAGAGATACCAGCTGAAGCGACCTGCTGCACCTCCACCCACAGTTGTCACCCAGACTGTTCAGGTACCCACTCCTAGAGAACCGGATGCCCTTGCATCAGCCCCAGCCCGGCAGGCTAGGC
This sequence comes from Dendrobates tinctorius, assembly GCF_039654945.1. Classification (NCBI taxonomy): domain Eukaryota; kingdom Metazoa; phylum Chordata; class Amphibia; order Anura; family Dendrobatidae; genus Dendrobates; species Dendrobates tinctorius. The sequence continues at coordinate 8,687,481 of NW_027361741.1, read as the reverse complement.
CTAAGGTCACCAACTGGACACTTTGGGAAGAAGAATACCTGAAGATTGCCAATGAGTACCTTTCATCTGGTAGCGGTATCCAAGCTTCCAGAACTCCAGGAGGGGACCAGCAATAAGAAAATTTGCAGTAACTCTCGTGACCCAGGAGGGTTTGTTTAGCACCAGTTGTGCCTTTTTGTTGCTCATCATGGTTTAATTTTTGGTTTTCCCCAAAGTTGCCCTGTTTGATTGGCAGCGTTTCTGCACTTGGAACTGAGGAGATCATGAACGCTGTATGATCCAAAACTTTTATTGTAAATAGTTTGCGCCTCTTTTGGTGCTCTTTCTTGGTTTTATATAAAGACACTTTGCGAAGATGATGTTTTGCATAGACACTTTTCGAAGATGATGTTTACCTCAAAGGACACTGCAAGAGATCCTGGCTGGGAGCGGTGTCCAGCACTTACAAGAACCTTTGAATGTTTTACTGTAAAGTATTTGGTAATATGTTTTATGATAGTATTAGTAACTAGGATCTATACATGCAACACAGTCCCACTCCAGGTCAGCAGGGGGAGCTCTGAACCAGAATTCAGAGGAGGAGTGCTCTCTGAGGGCCAAGAGGAAGGAGTGGGCAGTTAGTAAATGGCTTTTAGATAGAGTGAGAAATGTTGTGATAGAGAATTAAGAATAAAGAATTGAACATGACAGGTGGCGGACCAGGTACTTGCGGTCAGCGTCTTGCGTCTAGAAGAGAGAAACAGAATAAAGAAATGTGTTACAGAGTACAGCACTTTTGAATTAAGGAAAAAATTTGCACTGTTTAACTTAGAATTTTAGATAGGATTGTTTGTAATGTTCAAGAAATAATGCCTCCTATACTAGGAAGATTAGTATAAGAATTGTTTACGCAGCATGATAAAATTTTGTATGTTCATGTACTGTCAACTTTGTTGTCTTGCAGCCCGCGGACGTGCTGTGTTTAACGGGGGTATATGGCACCCCTGAGGCTCAGTCGCCACAGAGGTACTGCACCTTCTCCTAAGGTGTAGTGCCCTACCATCCAGGTAAGGTGGGAACTCCTTTCCACGCTCCAACACTCGCACCCCACACAACAGGACAGTTCTGCACAACTACATTGTGGCTCAGTGCTTAGAGAGTAGCAGAGCACCTCTGGTAGTTCCCTGCATGGAACACTGGATGTGCTGGGAGGTGGGTGGAGTTGAGATATATAAAAGAGGGGGAAAGTGTAGGACTACATGAGAGCCTGTGAGGTCAGTCTGTAGGACAGTCAGTCAGGAGAGTCTGAGGACGGGTCTGAGAAGAAGGAGTGCTGCAGCTGCCTCAGTGATCTGAGCCAGCTGGCAAGGGAAAGAAACAGAGGGAGAAAGACGTAGAACTGCAACCTAAGCTTCCATAAGAGAGAGAAGGATCAGTGCGGAACGAAGGAGTAGGAGAACAGAGAGGAGACGTGTGTTGGAAGAGGAACCCTGCCTATAGGTTCTCAGCGCAAGGCCGAGGCCCGGTCCCCAAGGTTGTATGGACACTTATGGTTCTGCAGCAGACACCGGTGGAGTAGTTGGCTGTAAATGCACTACTCCCAACAAAGACTTGGGGCACAACAGCAATTGAATAGAGAGCCAGGACTCCGGTGAGAGGAGTCCCCGAGAGAGGCTACAGCTGTCTGCCATACGAGTAGAATTCTTAGGAACATCTGACAGGAGGAACTCCAGAGTACCACGGTACTGGAGATCCTCACACCTTAAGGTGCAATAGAGGAGTCATTCAGGAAAGGTACATGTTGGCGGAGTGTTGGAGAGGAGCTTTCCATCTGGCCTGGAGGTTGGCTGAGTCTCTGACTCGGAGGACACGGCCCGGAGGCAGGCACCCTTGTGTACTGCAGACTGTGAGTAAAGCTTTGGAACTGCAAGCTCCGGTGTCCTCCATTCATTCTTGCGCCAACCCGCTCAGCACCACTACATCTGGGTACCATCCCTTACAAAGCCTGCGCCTTTCCACAACCATTACAACTACACTGCCCTGGGACATCAGCCCTGCCTGTGGAGGGCTATACCATCACTGCTGCACCACACCATCTGTCCCAGAGGATCTGTCTGCAGCGTCGGCTTAACACCTCCCTTGCCGAACACCACAGGTGACAAGTAAGACTTGTCAGTTTTCTCTGACTTTGGGAAGACAATTGCTGACTGAATAGCACTGTTCATATGGTCTGTAGTGTCTTGACTTAGAAACATAGGATAGTATGGTGCGGCATAAGCATTTAGTGCAGTAACCGGTTTACCTAGAATAGTATAGATGTGACTGGAGCTATATGGCCTTGCTGGGGTGTAGGATCTGGCTGTGTATTGAAGCATGGAGGAGGTTCGGGTTTGAATGTTTGTGGCACATTGGACTGACCTTGAAAGCTGGGAGCTGCAGGCGGATCAACGTCTTGATGCTTTGAAGAGGGGTCGGTACTGATGGGAATGTTTGTGGTCAGAGGTTCGCTGTCTTGGCTCAGCACGTAGTCTCTTGTGCGCTTAAATGAGTGTTCCATGTTGAATTTGCACAAATTGAGGCTGCCTCCTCGGTTCCCACCTAGGGCTTGCTGGAAGACCTTTAGCTTTGCCATGGCTGCTGCATGTCCACATTCCTTCTGCAGGACTTCTATTTCCCCCCTCTTGCATGCAGATTCAGCTTCCATCTCTACTTTCTTGCGTCCAGATTCAGCTTCCATCTCTGCCTTCCTTTGGGCAAAAATGGCTTGCACTTTCGTAGAATCCACTTCGGCACGCACTCTTATGAATTGCTCACTGGGGGTTGAGTACCTAGATGAGCTTGACTTGACTGAGTGCTTTGAGCTCCTAGCAGACCTGGATCTGTTTGAAGCCGCTTCTGACATTGGTGCAATTTTTGCTTCTGTATTTTCCACAATGTCACGCACGGTGCAGTCTCGTTCAGCATTGAGCTGTTGGAAGTCCTGAAGTTCCTTTAGAGACTCTGGCATATTTAATTTCAGCAGAGTAGAGATGCATATTTTACAAGTGTCTTTATAAGACTGGTATGCAGAGTACAATTGTTCAAGGGCTCCCTCTGGTGGTAAGTCATGAGTGCTATGCACAGTTAAGACAGTCACTTGGTTCAGCACTCTTTTCCATAGGGAAGTTGTTTGGTGTAGCAATTCACTTTTGGTGGATTCAACATTCTCTTTGACCTTCCATGTAGAATGGGTTGATCGTTTGGATCTTTCACTGCAAACTGTGAGAAGGTCTGTTTCCATTTCTTGCTGCTGCAAGACTGGCAGTGAAAGGGTTCTTTTAGTCTCAATAGTTGCAGGAGTGCAAGGGTGGGGGCTGTTCTGCTCCTGGTTGTCAAGGAGACCAATACAAAGTTGCAACTAGATGAGCTGAAGAGCAAATAATGTGATACAAGTCTATGAAAACTGCAGCTTCTCAATAGCTTATAGATAATTCTTTCTCTGGATTACAGACTGTGAACTGTTCTTAGTAACAGGTATATCTTTGGCTGTGCAGTTTTCTCAGGTGAAGAACACAGAGAATGTGTGCAATCATGTAAGCTGCTTTTGTTGTGGCTTTAAGTTAGCCTTATAAACAATCCTATTCTTGGGTTACAGCTGTATACTATTCCTGATCACAGCTATTCCTTTTCACTATTCTGCCTTTTCCTGATAACTGCAAATCCCAAGCTTTCTAACTATCAGCTTCTTAGATAATTGTATAACTCGTACTCACACCACCAGGCGTCCGCAGATAGGATAACTCCACCAGCAATGCAACTGTAGAAAGACCAAGAGAAACAATGCTGTTTTCTTTCAAAATCTTGTTTTAGTTTACAATGAACAGTAGGTAGAAAGGAGCAATCTGTACAGGGAAGTACACATGCGTCTTGAGTAATAGCTGCTGTAGGCTAAACTGAAGAAGGGAGGAGCAACCTAATACAGAGTTCAACTACGGGAGGGACATGGACATAGGGACAATCTTCACACAGTCTAATTCTACCTGGCAACAACAGGGAATTTTGCTGATTGGAGGAAAAAAATCAACACAGAGAATATACATTACAGGTTGTTTCCATTCGTGGGACACAACACTGCTAGTGCTCATCTGGCTATTTACCGTATATACTTGAGTATAAGCCGACCCGAGTATAAGCCGAGGCCCCTAATTTTGCCACAAAAAAGCTAGGAATACTTATTGACTCGAGTATGAGCCTAGGGTGGAAATGCAGCATCTACTGGTAAATTTCAAAAATAAAAATAGATGCCAATAAAATTAAAATTAATTGGGACATCAGTAGGATAAATGTTTTTGAATACCCATATTGAATCAGGAGCCCCATTTAATGTTCCATATTGTTCATGATGGCCCCATAAGATGCTCCATACTAAATACGACCCATATAGTTGTGGCCAAAAGTATTGACACCTCTGAAATTTTGTCAGATAATACTCAGTTTCTTCCTGAAAATGATTGCAAACACAAATTATTTGGTATTATTATCTTAATTTAATTTGTCTTAAATGAAAAAACACAAAAGAGAATGACACAAAAAGCAAAACATTGATCATTTCACACAAAACTCCAAAAATGGGCCAGACAAAAGTATTGGCACCCTCAGCCTAATACTTGGTTGCACAAGGTTTAGCCAAAATAACTGCGACCAACCGCTTCCGGTAACCATCAATGAGTTTCTTACAGTGCTCTGCTGGAATTTTAGACCATTCTTCTTTGGCAAACTGCTCCAGGTCCCTGATATTTGAAGGGTGCCTTCTCCAAACTGCCATTTTTAGATCTCTCCACAGGTGTTCTATGGGATTCAGGTCTGGACTCATTGCTGGCCACCTTAGAAGTCTCCAGTGCTTTCTCTCAACCATTTTCTTGTGCTTTTTGAAGTGTGTTTTGGGTCATTGTCTTGCTAGAAGAACCATGACCTCTGAGGGAGACCCAGCTTTCTCACACTGGGCCCTACATTATGCTGCAAAATTTGTTGGTAGTCTTCAGACTTCATAATGCCATGCACACGGTCAAGCAGTCCAGTGCTAGAGGCAGAACAGCAACCCCAAAACATCAGGGAACCTCCGCCATGTTTGACTGTAGGGACCATGTTTTTTTCTTTGAATGCCTCTTTTTTTCTCCTGTAAACTCTATGTTGATGCCTTTGCCCAAAAAGCTCTACTTTTGTCTCATCTGACCAGAGAACATTCTTCCAAAACGTTTTAGGCTTTTCACTTAAGTTTTGGCAAACTCCAGCCTGGCTTTTTTATGTCTCGGGGTAAGAAGTGGGGTTTTCCTGGGTCTCCTACCATACAGTCCCTTTTCATTCAGACGCCGACGGATAGTACAGGTTGACACTGTTGTACCCTCGGACTGCAGGGCAGTTTGAACTTGTTTGGATGTTCTTTATCCAGCATCCACAGAATCTTGTTTTGAAATCTCTTGTCAATTTTTCTTTTCCATCCACATCTAGGGAGGTAAGACACAGTGCCATGGGCTTTAAACTTCTTGATGACACTGCGCACGGTAGACACAGGAACATTCAGGTCCTTGGAGATGGACTTGTGGCCTTGAGATTGCTCATGCTTCATCACAATTTGGTTTCTCAAGTCCTCAGACAGTTCTTTGGTCTTCTTTCTTTTCTCCATGCTCAATGTGGTACACACAAGGACACAGGACAGAGGTTGAGTCAACTTTAATCCATGTCAACTGGCTGCAAGTGTGATTTAGTTATTGCCAACACCTGTTAGGTGCCACAGGTAAGTTACAGGTGCTGTTAATTACACAAATTAGAGAAGCATCACATGATTTTTCGAACAGTGCCAATACTTTTGTCCACCCTCTTTTTTATGTTTATTGTGGAATTATATTCAATTTGGCTTTAGGACAATTCTTTTTGTGTTTTTTCATTTAAGACAAATTAAATGAAGATAATAATACCAAAGAATTTGTGTTTGCAATTTTCAGGAAGAAACTGAGTATTATCTGACAAAATTGCAGGGGTGTCAATACTTTTGGCCACAACTGTATAATGCTCCTTAAAGTTCATGATGGGCCCATAAGATGCTCATACAAAAAATATGCCTCATATAATGCTGCACAAAGGTTAATAATGGCCCCATAAGATGCTCCATAGATAGATATGCCACATATGCTGTTCCATAAAGGTTGATGGCCCCATAAGATGTCCCATATAATGCTGCATAAAGGTTGATGGACCCATAAGATGCTCCATAGATATATATGCCCCATATGATGCTGCTGCTGCGATTAAAAAACAAAAATGACATACTCACCTCTTGTCGCTGGGGGCCAGGTGCCAGTGTCCTGAGCAGGCTGGGAAACCCATACGCTATGGGGGGCAGGTGCCAGTGTCACTGCTGGCTCAGGGCCCCAGCACCTGCGATATTCACCTGTCTCTGCAGTGACTGTTCAGGCACTAACCACGTCATCGCGCCCTCTGACCTTAACATCACAGCCAGAGGGCATTGAAGACAGGACAGCGCGGCAGTGGAACGGGGACAGGTGAACATTGCATGACTCCCCCCATCCTCCCCATCATACTCACCCCCTCCTGGCACTGTTTCTGCACTTGCTTCTCCGATGGTCTCCGGCGCCGGCAACTCCTTCCAGTGTTCAGCGGTCACATGGTACCGCTCATTAAAGTAATGAATATGCCCTCCATACCTATGGGAGTGGAGTGGCATGCATATTCATTACTTTAATGAGCGGTACCATGTGACCACTGAACACAGGAAGAGCTGCGGCGCCGGAGACCATATGAGAAACAGGGAAGTGCAGAGGAAGTGCAGAGAACGCGCCAAGAGGGGGTCAGTATGATCTAACAGCTGCCGGCTCCTGTGCCCCCTCTCCCCCACCTACCCCCTGGCACAATGACTCGAGTATAAGCCGAGAGGGGCACTTTCAGCCTAAAAAATGGGCTGAAAATCTTGGCTTATACTTGAGTATATATGGTAATTTTAGCAGAGCTTCAACAGTATCTTTGAGTCAATAGATTTATTTTGGACGTTTACACTTTTCCTGTCTCTGTTAACCCCTTTCATGTCAGTCGCACATGTACTTTCAGAGGGTAGTGCATTCCCACAAATTGCCGTACCCATGTACAGAAAAATGATTGTGCCGATTCACATGCAGAGTCTCGGCTTTACATCATAGTTGAAACCCTGCAGTAATGCCCACGATCAATAGCAACAGCAGCATCGATCTGCTTACAGAGAAAGGAGGCTCCATTTCTGCTACGATCAGGATGACGGGATTTAAATCGCGTCATGTTGATGGTCTCCATGGTGACCCCAGACTAAAAAATGGCTGTGGAGTTACCCAGGTGTGGTGGCCTGTAAGATCTTGGTGAGAGCAGGACCTAACACACCTCCTGCCTGTGTATGATTGACTGCTGTAACACCCTGCAATGCAAAAGAATTTCAAAGTATTAGATCAGCAATCAGACCAGGGAAAGTTCATGTCCCATACTGAGATTAGGTAAAAAAAAAGTGAAATATAGTTTTTAAGAATGTGGAAAATAAAGGGAAAGTGTGAAGAAAAAATAGTAAAAATGTTTTGCAAGTAAAAATACTTCTTCTGTAAAAGCAAAAGTGGAGTAAAAAAGTGCACATATTTGGTATCAACTCATTGGGAATTAACCAATCTCGAGTGTTTTCGCCATACTGATGCAGAAAACATGGAATAAAAAGTGATTAAAAAAAATCAGATGAATACTGCTCCGGCAGCAGCTGGACCTAAGTGATGTAGGGGCGGAACACAGCAGGCATACACATTGCACAATGGTCGAGTACTGAGCAACGGCCAACAATCAATGTACAGGTTGCACTGTGTGGGGACATCATACTGTGTGTGGGGACACTTTAATAGCATCATACTTTTTTGAAGGCTGAGGAAGGCATTATACTGTGTTGATTCACTGTGGGGGAATCATACTTTATTGGGTGCACTGTGATGGTATCAATGTATGGGACACCGTGAGGGCATTATGCTCTGCTGGGAGCACTGTGGTTGCATTATATATATATACATGTCTTTCTCTCTGTCTTGGTATTTTGTATGTATGCCCTTCTGTGACTGCACCTATCCACTGTGACCTCGCCTTCTCCACATAAATTTTTTGGGGTGGGAAAGCAGAGATGGGCTACATGATCTCTATTTAGTCTCTGTCTGAGGATATTATCTACTGCTTCGCTATGCACTGCTAATGCTTATCTGGCAATTTGATTTTAGCTGAGCTTCAAAAGTATCTTTGAGTCAATGAATTTATTGTGGCCCTTTTCACCTTTCCTGTCAGTTTTATTAAATCCTTGTATTAAGCAAAAGTGGCTTACTGAAAAAAAAATTCTAAGAAAATTTTTTAACGTGAAATGTAATTTGTTGCTAATATAATGCTGATTAAGCAGTTTTCTATCTGGAGTACAAGAAAAATATATCATAATGTCTGAAAAAAGTGTCATACATTTAACCCACTGCAGGGACACACCCTAACCAACAGCACTTCACAAGGCTATGGATATAGAAAGAATCAGTGTGAAGTAAAAATCATAATAATATAATGAAAGAGTTTGTCCTGTGAAAACAAGAACACACAGGAGTGCTACACAATGAGATCTTTGCGGTCACCTTTGTGTTTGTAACACTTAGTACTTTTGTTCTCTTTTAACGCAAACAAAAGATTCCATTAGCTGGCATCTAGTGTAATTAAAGAACATTTAGAAATGTAATATTATATAGAGGATATTACAAAATAAAAGTGAAGTTTCTGAAGGGTTCTTAATAAAGAATGATTCTGGGAATCTAATTATGCAGTCAGGTTCTGTAAGAGCCTTGCAGCCCTGAAGTTTGCATTTTTCAGTGTTTGAGCTGTAAGAGTTGAGATTATCGTAACTCATAATTGTTCTTTATTATAGTATTAGTGACAGTTTTGTTTTTCTATTATTTTGATGTTTCTCTCATAAGTGTTTTACAAGGGCTAATATAGCTAACTTACTAAGGAGCTGTATATGATGTATTTTTTAGAAAGCTCATTTATCTAGCAGAACTTCCATTGAATAATTCCTTGAATCACATAAACGTTTGAAGATTTTCCAGTCTTATTAACAGAACTTCCTTTACACCTCTACTGCAGCAGAATATTTTGGTCATTTTTGTCTTGGTGGACTAGTAGGACAACTTTTAAATAAATTAGTTAAGTAATTGAACCTCCAACCTAACCTATAAAAGCTTTGGCTATGATTTTTCATTATTTATTTTTCACTTTGATCTCCTACTTTACTAATGAGACATTTTAAAACAACAATGAACCAACCATTGGTCCTTTTAATAAAAGCAGTATCTCTATTATTCTATTATCATAAGATTGACTGGACTCCACAAAGACTAGAGGTCAACAAATGTCTTACCGTATAAACTCGAGTATAAGCCGATCTGAGTATAAGCCGAGGCACGTAATTTTGCAACGGAAAACTGGGTAAGATAATTGACTCGAGTATAAGCCGGATATGCATTGTCCTCTTATCCCTGTCCTGCTATGCGTGGCTCTCCCGTCCTGTCCTGGTATGTGGCTCCCCCCATTTTACATAGTAACATAGTAACATAGTAATTAAGGTTGAAGGGAGACTTTAAGTCCATCTAGTTCAACCCATATCCTATCCTAACTTGCCCTAACATGTTGATCCAGAGGAAGGCAAAAAAAACCCATGTGGCAACAGTAAGCTTCACATTGGGGAAAAAAATTCCTTCCCGACTCCACATACGGCAATCAGACTAGCTCCCTGGATCAACGCAATATTAAGGAGACTAGTGTATATACCCTGTAATATTATACTTTTCAAGAAAGGCATCCAGTCCCTTCTTAAATTTTAGTAGTGAATCACTCATTACAACATCATATGGCAGAGAGTTCCATAGTCTCACTGCTCTTACAGTAAAGAATCCGCGTCTGTGAGTATGCTTAAACCTTCTTTCCTCCAGACGTAGAGGATGCCCCCTTGTCCCCGTCACAGGTCTAAGAGTAAAAAGATCATTAGAAAGGTCTTTGTATTGTCCCCACATATATTTATACATTGTAATAAGATCACCCCTAAGCCTTCGATTCTCCAAACTAAATAACCCCAAGTGTAATAACCTGTCTTGGTATTGCAGACCCCCTAGTTCCCTAATAACCTTGGTCGCTCTTCTCTGCACCCGCTCCAGTTCAGCTATGTCTTTCTTATACACCGGAGACCAGAACTGTACACAGTATTCTAAGTGTGGTCGCACTAGTGACTTATATAGAGGTAAAATTATGTTCTCCTCATGAGCATCTATGCCTCTTTTAATGCATCCCATTATTTTATTTGCCTCTGCAGCAGCTGCTTGACTCTGGCCACTAAATGTGAGTTTGTCGTCCACCCATACACCCAGGTCTTTTTCAGTGACTGTTTTGCCCAGTGTTTTACAATTAAGCACATAATTATACAACTTGTTCGTTCTACCCAAGTGCATGACCTTACATTTATCCCCATTAAAGCTCATTTGCCATTTATCAGCCCAAGCTTCTAGTTTACATAAATCCTCCTGTAATATAAAATTGTCCTCCTCTGTATTAATTACCCTGCAGAGTTTAGTGTCATCTGCAAATATTGAAATTCTACTCTCTATGCCCCCTACAAGGTCATTAATAAATATGTTAAAAAGAAGCGGGCCCAAAACTGACCCCTGTGGTACCCCACTGCTAACCGTGACCCAGTCCGAGTGTGCTCCATTAATAACCACCCTTTGTTTCCTATCCCTGAGCCAGCTCTTAACCCACCTACACATATTTTCCCCTATCCCCATTGTTCTCATTTTATGTATCAACCTTTTGTGTGGCACCGTATCAAAAGCTTTTGAAAAGTCCATGTACACCACGTCCACTGCATTCCCTTGGTCCAGTCCGGAACTTACCTCTTCATAAAAGCTTATCAGATTAGTCTGACAGGAACGGTCTCTTGTAAACCCATGTTGATATTGGGTCATAAGGTTATTCTTCTCCAGATACTCCAGTATAGTATCTCTTAGAAAACCCTCCAGGATTTTACCCACAGTTGAGGTTAAACTTACAGGCCTATAATTTCCAAGTTCAGTTTTTGTCCCCTTTTTGAATATTGGCACCACATTTGCTATACGCCAGTCCTGTGGTACAGACCCTGTTATTATGGAATCTTTAAAGATTAAAAATAGTGGTCTATCAATGACTGTGCTTAATTCCTGCAGTACTCGGGGGTGTATCCCATCCGGGCCCGGGGATTTGTCAATTTTAGTGATTTGTAGACGCCGCCATACTTCCTGCTGGGTTAAGCAGGTGACATTTAATGGAGAATTTTTATCCCTGATCATGTTATCCATCATGGGATTTTCTTGTGTAAATACTGTTGAAAAAAAGTCATTTAGCATATTGGCTTTTTCCTCATCCTCATCCACCATTTCACCCAGACTATTTTTAAGGGGACCAACACTATCATTTTTTAGCTTCTTACTATTTATGTAGTTAAAGAATATTTTGGGATTATTTTTACTTTCTCTGGCAATGAGTCTCTCTGTCTCAATCTTTGCTGTCTTGATTTGCTTTTTACAGAATTTATTTAATCTTCTGTATTTATTTAATGCCTCATCACTACCTACTTGCTTTAATTCTCTAAATGCTTTATTTTTATCTCTTATTGCGCCCCTTACAGCTCTATTTAGCCATAGTGGTTTCCTCCTATTTCTCGCATGTTTATTCCCATACGGTATATATTGTGCACAGATCCTATTCAGGATGCTAATAAACGTCTCCCATTTTCTTTGTGTATTTTTATGTCTCAGGATATCGTCCCAGTTAATTGCACCAAGATCATCTCTCATCCGTTGGAAATTTGCCTTCCTGAAGTTTAGTGTCCTTGTAACCCCTCTACTACACATCTTATTAAAGGATACATGAAAACTTATTAATTTGTGATCACTATTACCCAAGTGACCCCCAACCCTTACATTTGATATGCGGTCTGGCCTGTTGGATAATATTAGGTCTAGCAGTGCCCCCCCTCTTGTTGGGTCCTGAACCAGTTGTGAAAGGTAATGGTTTCTCATAGTAGTCAAAAACCTATTACCTTTGCTGGAACTGCAGGTTTCGGTTCCCCAATGTATTTCAGGGTAGTTGAAGTCCCCCATAATAATGACTTCTCCTTGAGTCGCTGCTTCATCTATTTGCTTTATGAGGATATTCTCTGTAGCTTCCATTATTTTTGGAGATTTATAACAAACCCCTATCAGTAATTTATTATTTTTCCCCCCTCCCCTTATCTCTACCCACAGGGACTCTACATTTTCATTAGATTCATATATATTATCACGAAGGATGGGTTTTAAGGATGATTTTACATATAAACACACGCCTCCCCCTCGCTTATTTGTACGGTCATTTCTGAACAGACTATAGCCCTGTAAATTAACTGCCCAGTCATGGCTCTCATCCAGCCATGTCTCAGATATTCCCACCATGTCATAATTATGTTCCAACAACATTAACTCCAATTCCTCCATTTTGTTGGCGAGACTTCTGGCATTAGTATACATGCACTTTATGTATCTCTCTGTACCTCTATTCTTTCTTAAATTATTAACTGTTCTAACCCCACCCCCCATGCCACCCCCACCCCCAATGTCATTATTTGTGCCCAGGTCTCTATCTGCACTGTCTTCCCCTCCTATAAAAGGAATACCCTCCCCCCGTCCCTAGTTTAAACACTCCTCCAACCTTCTAGCCATTTTCTCCCCCAGCACAGCTGCACCCTCCCCATTGAGGTGCAGCCCGTCCCTAGCGTAGAACCTGTAGCCAACTGAGAAGTCGGCCCAGTTCTGCAGGAACCCAAACCCCTCCTTCCTACACCAATTCGTGAGCCACTTATTAACCTCCCTAATCTCCCGTTGCCTCTCTGGCGTGGCACGTGGTACAGGAAGTATTTCCGAAAATACCACCTTGGAGGTCCTTGCTTTAAGCTTACAGCCTAATTCCCTGAAATCATCTTTAAGGACCAAAATTTTGTCCGGGTATGTGTGGCTCCTCTTTCCTGTCCTGCTTTGTGTGGCTCCCCTGTCCTGTCCTGCTATGTGTGGCTCACTCCGTCTTGTCCTGCTATGTGTGGCTCCCCCTGTCCTGTCCTGCTATGTGTGGCTCCCCCTGTCCTGTCCTGCTATGTGTGGCTCCCCCTAATGTATGCATGGCTCTCCCGGTCCCTCATGGCTCCAACAGTCCTGCATGGCTCCCCCGGTCCCGCATGGCTCTGCTCCCCTGGTTCCACATTGCTCGGTTCCCCCCGGCGCCGGCATGGCTCACCCCCCCGCCCTACTCACCCTCCTCGCGCTGTCCCTGCATCTCCGTTGTCCCGGTGCTGGCAGCTTTCCCTGTGCTCAGCGGTCACATGGTACCGCTCATTAAGGTAAATATGTGTTCCATGCCTATGGGAGTGGAGACATGTGCATGTTCATTACCTTATTGAGTGGCATCACGTTACCGCTCAGCACAGCCGGCGCCGGGGCAGAGGTGCAGGGACAGAGATGCAGCGAGGAGGGTGAGTATGATGTCTTCTTGAAGCTGGCAACTGTCACTGTGCCAAAGCCACCGGCTCCTGCTGCTGTTCCGCTGCTCCCCCTCCCCCGCCGGCTTTCTGTATAATGACTCATGTATAAGCCAAGGGGGTGTTTTCAGCACAAAAGATGTGCTGAAAATCTCATGTTATACATGAGTATATACGGTATTTGCTAGAGCACTGTTACTCTAGGGCTTCAAAGACACTTTGTGCTGTAGCAATACAGACTGCTTAAAGTCTTTGTGGAACTGCAGCAGAGAAATTCTGTGTTGTATTTTAGGGCAGCATGTTCTGTAGCAGACCACCATGCTAGATACTGCATTACTTTGCCTGTTCTTTTATTATAATATTTATTGCTGGATATTGTTATTAATTTCTTCATCTTCACCTTCCGCTTCTGGAAATTCTGGAAATTGTTTGGGGACATGCCCATTCCCTGACAGCAAATAGTATATAAAGCACATTCTTTGTTTATGCTGCCTTTTTGTTTATGGATAATACCAATAAGTATTGTGATAATCTGAAATACACTCAGGCACTTCCAAATGCAGGCACATGACTTGCTGAGTTTGTGAAACTCTACTGCCTAATATGAATTTTCCAGATGCCAGGATTGCATCCCTCATTACCTTGGACCTACGCTGGTGATTTAGGAGGTATTAACGCCTTCAATCCGAAGCCGGTTTTCACCTTCCTGACCAGGCCAAATTTTCCAATTTTGACTTGTGTCACTCTATGTGGTAATAACTCTGAAACACTTCAACGTATCCCAGTAGTTCTGAGATTATTTTTTGTGACACATTGTACTTTATGGTAGTGGTATATTTAGCTCGATTTTTTAAATTTATTTGCGAAGATATCATAAATTTGGCAAAATATTGAAAATTTTGCAATTTTCCAACTTATATTTTTTATGCCCTTAATCCAGAGAGTTATATCACACAACATAGCTAATAAATAACATTTACCACATGTCTACTTTATATCAACATAATTTTTAAAACCATATATTTTTTTGTTAGGAATTTAGAAGGGATAGAAGTTTATCAGCAATTTCTCTTTTTCTCAATAAAATGTACTGTTATGCACCTGGATTCAATCCATTGAGTTTGTTGGTGGTTGGCTTCCCTGCCTGCCAAGCCACAAGAGATAAACCTTTTCTCTGGATGTTTTGGGTTTTGATTTTCTGGCTGCAGTCTGCTTAGCTTAACACAGATGTCTTCATTTGTCGGCCTATTACCTTTTGGATGCACCTTTATATTCTGCCCTCTGCTGGCGTTTCCTGATGGTGGTAATTTATTTGAATGTTCTGACATTCTAATGATGTTTGGAGCCAGTCTGTGATATTCCAACTAAGGGTTTTTTATTTGCTATACTTTGCACCTGTCTTCTGTTTATCAGTAGGAAGTAGCCAATATATTTGTTAACAGTAGAGTTGAGCGAAACGGGTCGGTCAAATTGAAAAATAGCCGACTTTAGCTAAAGTCGGGTTTCGACGATCGAAACCCGACCATAGCGTGAGTTCGGCCATGAGGTTGCCGATCAGAGCGCCAAAGTCACGTTTCAAATAATGCTTCCAGCGCCTTTTCTCAGCCAATGAAGGTGGACGCACACTGTGGGCACGCGATGACATGGGCAGCGGCCACCATCTTAGAGAAGGGCATTGAAGTGATTGGCTGGCTTTGTGTGGCGTCACAGTGGGTATAAAAGGCTGTGACCGCCGACCGCCATCTTACTTCTGATCGATCTTAGAATAGGGAGAGGTGCTGCTGCTGATTCTGAACAGGTAGAGCGTTAGGCAGGGAAGAAGAAAAAAAACGGCTTCTGCTGATAGCGCTTTTCATTGTACAGTTGGTGTGCAGTGAAAGGGGAGGATTTTTGTTGTATGCAGCAGCACTGGTTGTGATTAGGCTGCCTTTTAAGGCTACCTGCTATTTGCATTGCTGTGTGCACACTGCTGTTCAAACTGCTTTTTTCAAAGCACTCCAACTTTTATTATTTTGTCCTGGTGAGTTACTGAGCATTCATTTTTTCACACACCGTATAGCGGTGTACGCTCCTCACACACTACCGTGTACCGGCTGCTATCACGGACAAATAGAAGCTATCTGGATGTGACTCTGGAAGAAAAAGCCGAGGAGTTTTTCCGTTTTTCCAGACCTACACCTTAGAGTGCTGTCCGCTTTTCAAACAGTTTTGTATATCTGCTGTTTGATAACGGTCAAAACTAGACATAGACAGCGTGTGTCAGTCCGTATATAAATAGACGGAGATTGACAATTTTCCATACAGACACCATTTAGAGCTGTCCGATTCTCAAACAGTATTGTATATCTGCCATTCGCATTACAGTCACATCTATACAGAGTCAGCGTTTGTGTGTGACACTCCGTAAATACATACACGGAGATTGCTAGTTGCACAAAAAAAATATATACAGCTGTACACTTCTAATACAGTTCCATATATCTGCTTGTTGGATTACGGTCCAATACATACTGTGAGAGCTTCTGTGACTAACAAAATATATACGTAGATTTAATTTTTTTAATACACCTTACACAGCTGGACGCTCCTCATACAGTACCATCTCTCTGCTGGTATTTTTAGTACATTTTCCCAAACATGAGGAAGTATGCTGGAAGAGTCCGCGGTGGTGCATTGGCTGGTTCTGGGAAAAGCACAATAGTAGCTAAGGCAGGAGGTGTTGAGCCTGCGTCATCGTCTGGCCCAAGAAGGCCTGTGAGGTTGCCTTTTCTTGGAGTAGGAAAACCACTTTTAAAGCCTGAGCATCAGGAACAGGTTTTGGCGTACATTGCCGAAACAGCCACCAGCTCTATTGCCTCCTCTTCTGAACGTTCGAAACCTGCAAGCACCGAGTCGACAGTGCAGGGTTCTGGTCAGGAAAAACACCTTTCCTTGTGTCCTTCACCCCCACCAAAAGTTAAGGATGTGGCAGCCCACACTTCAGATTACTCTTTGGAGCTCTTTTCACATACCATGCCTGGGTTATCCAGTCAAATCCAGAATTCCCCAGTCCAAGATGAATCTGACATGGAGTGTACTGATGCACAGCCACTGCTAGATGATTTTGCTGGTACATCGACCCAGAGCACAACACTGCCCTTGCAGTCTATTGAGCCAGAATCTGACCCTGATGAAACTCAGGTGCCACTTCCCGCATACTATACCACCTTACACGGTGACACAGAGGAAGGTAAAGAGGAAGGTGCAGATGACTTTGCAGAGGAGGTGATGGATGGCCCAGTTCTTGACCCGGATTGGCATGCATTGGGGGAGGAGGGTGGCACTGGCAATAGTTCAGATAAGGAGAAGGATCCGCAGCAGGCATTGACATCGCAGCAGCGGATATCTGCCAGGCCCGTAGCTGTCCATAAACGTGGAACAAAAACTAAAAGAGTTGCAGGACAGCTTGGCCAGACGGTCAACTTAGCACAGCGTGCAAGGCCAGAAAATGTATACCATAGTAGGAAGAGTGCAGTGTGGCACTTCTTTGTCCAAAATCCTACTGATGAGGCAAAGGTTACCTGTAAGAAGTGCGGAAGGACCTTTAGCCGAGGTAAACAACTCAGAAATTTGAATACCTATTGCATGCTTAGACATTTAATCAACATGCACTTGCAAGCGTGGACGGACTACAAAACCTCAGCTAGCACATGTGCACCTGCTCCGACTGAAGGTAGCCAGCAAAACTCCATCGCTTCCCCCACTGTCAGACCACCGCCACCGTTAAGCCCACCTCCAGCACTAAATGTAGAGGTGTCGTCGCAAGGCCAAAGCACTCAGGGAATCACAATGGTTTTGCAACACAACACTGAATCTAGGCCATCACCACCAATACCATCACCAACCCCCTCTCACTCCGTCCGGTCCACCGCTACTTCCCCCATATACAGCTCTCCAGCCCAGCTCACCCTACCAGACACTCTGAGTAGGACAAGAAAGTAGTCATCCTCTCATCCACGTACATTTTGTTTGAACGCCTACAATGCCAAACTAATTTCATTAGAGATGATGCCCTACCGTTTGGTTGAAAGCGAAGCTTTCCGCAACCTCATGGCCTACGCTGTCCCACGCTATGACCTACCCAGTCGGCACTTCTTTTCTCGAAAAGCCATCCCTGTCCTCCACTGGCACGTGAAAGACCGCATTGTCCATGCACTAAAACAGTCAGTGAGTGGAAAGGTGCACCTCACAACAGATGCATGGACCAGTAGGCATGGCCAGGGCCGTTACGTGTCCATCACTGCACACTGGGTTAATGTGGTGGATGCAGACTCCACAGGGGACAGCGGCGGAGGAACAGTGCTGCCTAGCCCACGGTATAGGAAACAGTTGGCTGTAGGCTTTCGATCCTCCTCCTCCATCAACGAAAGCTCGTCCACAGAGCGCAGTCACATGAGCACTCCATCCGCAACTGGCAGTGTTGCACACGAGGTGTCCCACTATCGAACAGCTAGTGGTAAGCTTCAGCAGGCTGTGTTAAAGATGATGTCTTTGGGCGACAACAGACACACCGCGGAGGTACTGGCCGACTACTTGCAGTAACAAACTGAGTCATGGCTTGGCAGTCTACATCTTGAGGCAGGCAGGGTAGTCAGTGATAACCGCCGTAATTTCGTGGCAGACATAGCCCGTGCAAAACTCACACACATACCTTGTCTGGCTCACACTTTGAACCTGGTGGTGCAGTGCTTCCTTAATAATTATCCGGAGTTAACATCCCTGCTCCATAAGATGCGAAGACTGTGCTCGCACATCCGTCGCTCAAACGTCCACTCCACTCGTATGCAGAAGCTACAGCGATTGCTCCACCTCCCCAAGCACCGCCTAATCATAGACATTGCAACCAGGTGGAACTTCACCGTGCACATGGTTGACAGGCTGTGCGAACAGAGGCAGGCTGTAATGCATTTGTGGGAGGATACACGGGCAGGCAGCTTGAGGGAAGACATGAAATTGTCGGGTGTGCAGTGGTTAAAGCTGAAAGACCTCTGTAAAGTCCTTCAGTGTTTTGAGGAATGCACACGGCTGGTAAGCGCAGATGACGCCATCATAAGCATGAGCATCTGCTCATGCAAAGTTTGACGCACATTAAGGATCAGGCGTCTGCAGCGGAGGAGGAGGGAAGCCTTGATGACAGTCAGCCATTGTCTGGTCAGGGAACTGTCCTGGATGAGGTGGAGGAAGAAGAGGAGGAGGAGGAGGATGAGGGGGATGATTATTTTGGGCAGGAGGATGCTTCTCAGGGGGCAAGAGAAAATGTTGGCATTCCAAGGTCAGGTACAGTGTTTGTGCGTGACTGTGGGGATATGGATTTGCCAGAAAGTGCTCCTCCACCCACCACTGGCAGTGCATCATTGACTCCTGGAAAATTGGCCCACATGTGCGATTATGCCTTACGGATCCTAAAAAGGGACCCCCGCATTGCCAAAATGATGAGGGATGACGACTACTGGCTGACCAGCATCCTCGATCCACGCTACAAAGGCAAATTACACAACATCATGCCACAGGAGAACCTAGAGATAATATTGGCTAACAAACAAGCAACTCTGGTAAACTGTTTGAGGCTTTCCCAGCACACAGCAGCAACAATGGAATGGGAATGAGAACAATGGAATAGGTGTTCGTGTTGCACACAGCCGAAGTGGCGTTGGAGACAGGGGTTTAATGACTATGTTGTGGAATGATTTCTCAAGTACCGCTCACAAGACTGCTAATACTGCATCGATTAAAAGTGACAGGAGACAGCAGTTGTCAACTATGGTTACAAACTACTTCTCCTCCCATATCGATGTTCTCCCTCACAAGTCATTCCCCTTTGACTATTGGGCCTCTAAACTGGACGCCTGGCCTGAATTGGCACAATATGCCTTACAGGAGCTCGCTTGCCCTGCTGCTAGTGTGTTGTCTGAAAGAGTCTTCAGTGCTGCTGGATCAATCCTGACTAGTGTTGAGCATCCCGATACTGCAATATCGGGTGTTACGGCGGCGGAACACGCTTAAAAATATATAAATAAACGTGTTCGCCACCCGGAGTCCACCGTGCGGCAGGTGATATGACCGCTGCTAGAGAGGCAGAGCACTGTAGCGGTAATGTGCACGGGGTTCACTGCACCCAGTGCACTAAAGCAAGCTCTGTTAAGATCACAGAGCTGCACGCTTAAAGCATGCAAAAAACCGCTGAGTCTGTTCTAGGTCACAGACTCCAGCGGAGCAGACACGGTATAAATAGTCACAGTAGCCTTAGACATCAGGACAATTCCGTCTAGACCTACCGTGAGAGAGAGGTGCGAGACGTCGCAACTGTGAACGCTCGAGGAACTGCAAACGCAGCGTGGTGAGAAAGGAGCCTCAGCGGAGACATCGCGATATCGCTGGCGCGATGCAGGATGCTAGCTGCTGAGACAGAAGTAGCTGGAGCGCGCTGACGCTAGCGCTGCTGCTGGCGGCTGCCCAATCACTCACACAGTCGTAATATCAGAGGGAAGTGGTTTCATAATAAGTCAGCCACCAGTCCAAGCATCCGTCACCATACACACAGCAGCAGTATGAAAATACTAGCGCATGGCATAGCGGCCATGCGCACTTTTTATAGCGTACGGGACCTGCCGGAAATCTCCAGAGCCCTGAGCTGAACCAATGGAATCAGGAGCTGGACCTGAGCACCTGACTCCTGAACACCAATGGAAACTCATTCCACGAGCATGCTCAGAAGCTGGCTGAAAGGACTTAGCCTCTGGAGACAAATGTGAGGATCTGGATCTCTGCATATGTATGGCAGGACACATATTCCTAACATTACCCCCTCTCCTAAGGCCCCCTCCTCCCTGAACCTTCCGGGCGACTGACCCGTGCCCTACGATGGCACAGGGCTCAAACTCGTCCGAGGATGAGCTTGGTGTCCAGGTAGGTGTTACACTCACCCGAGACACCTGGAAGGCATCAGTGGAATCGAGGTCACCAGGTTTCAAGAGGGATACCTGGGAGATGGCAGGAGTGGAAATGACCGAGGCACGCCGCCACGTGCCGGCAGATGTCGCCACACTCTGCCTGGGATGGTTAGGCTGAGCACAAAAGGTGCAAGCCTGAATACATTTTTTATGTCCCGAGCTCTATGGGGCTACCAATACGCACCAGCCAGTAGCTTTGAGACCTGCATATAGCCCCGATGATGGTGCGTGTTGGGCGCATGTGCCCAGGCGAGCACCTGAGCCCTAAGATGAGGAGGGACAAAGGTCTCGATAGCCGGTTCAGACTCCGACCTTTGCGGGGAGCCGACTTCCGGAGAAACCGCACAGACATGGTGACAACCGCAGATGGATTCCCGGTCAGAGTCTGTATTAAAGTTAGTGCGAGACACCTCCATGGGCTCAGGAGGTAGAACCTCCGGCTCGTCTAGCTCAAGGGGTACAAAAAACTTGGGAGCAGAAACGGATTTTTGCTTGGAGTGAGCTTGCTCCATACCGCGCTCCGAAAAACGGAGATCGATGCGTGAGGAGACTGAGATTAGCTTTTCCAAGCTAGTGGGAATCTCTCTAGTAGAGAGAGCATCCTTCACATGCTCCGCTAGACCTCGCCAAAAAACGGGGATTAGGGCCTTGTCGGACCATTCCAACTCGGACGCCATGTCCGAAAACGGACGGCATACTGGCTAACCGAGAGTGACCCCTGAGTAAGGGCGAGTAGCTGCAGGGACGTATCATGCGTGACCCGAGGACCGAGAAAAACTTGCCTGATGGCAGTCAGCAAGTTAGCCGCGGACCGAATCTCGGGGTCACCAAGCTCCCACAGAGGCGTAGCCCATTCCAGCGCCTTGCCCGACAGTAGGGAGATGACAAAAGCCACCTTAGCCCGCTCCGTAGGGAATTGCGCAGCCAGCAGCTCTAGGCGTATCGAGCACTGGCTGATGTAACCCCTACAGGAGGCGCCATCCCCAGCATATTTATCGGGCAGCGGGAGGCGGGTAACTGTCGGCGCAAGGGCGGACATGGACATACGCCCTACCGCGTCCGTAAGTGCCTGGACGGCAGCATCTGTAGCCTGCGCAGCTGCGAGAGACCTCTCAAAGGTAGCAAGACGAGCCTCGAGCTGATGCACAAGCTGTAACAGCTGCTTCTCATCTGCCATCTCTAGCCAGACCCTGGCGCTAGTATTATGTTACGGCGGCGGAACACGTTTAAAAAAATATAAATAAACGTGTTCGCCACCCGGGGTCCACCGTGCGGCAGGTGATATGACCGCTGCTAGTGAGGCAGAGCACTGTAGCGGTAATGTGCACGGGGTTCACTGCACCCAGTGCACTAAAGCAAGCTCTGTTAAGATGACAGAGCTGCACGCAAAAAACTGCTGAGTCTGTTCTAGGTCACAGACTCCAGTGGAGCAGACATGGTATAAATAGTCACAGGAGTAGCCTTAGACGTCAGGACAACTCCGTCTAGACCTACCGTGAGAGAGAGGTGCGAGACGTCGCAACTGCGAACGCTCGAGGAACTGCAAACGCAGAGTGGTGAGAACGGAGCCTCAGCGGAGACACCACGATATCGCTGGCGCGATGCAGGTCGCTAGCTGCTAAGACAGAAGTAGCTGGTGGCTACCCAATCACTCACACAGTCGTAATATCAGAGGGAAGGGGTTTCATAATAAGTCAGCCACCAGTCCAAGCATCCGTCACCATACACACAGCAGCAGTATGAAAATACTAGCGCGTGGCATAGCGGCCATGTGCCCTTTTTATAGCGTACGGGACCTGCCGGAACTCTCCAGAGCCCTGAGCTGAACCAATGGAATCAGGAGCAGGACCTGAGCACCTGACTCCTGAACTCCAATGGAAACTCATTCCACGAGCATGCTCAGAAGCTGGCTGAAAGGACTTAGCCTCTGGAGACAAATGTGAGGATCTGGATCTCTGCATATGTATGGCAGGACACAGATTCCTAACAATTGGGTATCGGCCGATATTCGCGGTATCGGAGCTCCGATACTGAGTTCTAATACTTTTAGAATATCGAATACCGAATCGGAAGTTCCCATAATGCAATGAGCCAGTTTGATTTTATTCAGCCAATGAGGAATCTTAAGAAGTGTGGGCACATCCTGTTATGCATGTTAGGCATGTTAACTAATGGCATGGCTGTGATTGGCTGCTGAAATGATGTCATGATGCACTATAAAAGCCGCCGCCGCCATTTTGGGTTCACTCTGCTGTGAATTTACTTAGGGACAGGACGCTGCTGTTCTGACTCTGAGGGACAGTTTGAGCTAGCGATTTGCTTTATTGTGCTTTACCCAGGCTACTTATCAACCGCTGGGTGGGAAGCTTTCTTTTGTCTTGCAGCGCTGTTAATGGCTGTCTGCGAGGTCTCTGTGTGTGAGTGCAGCTCACGCTGTAGTGTGTTCTGCAGCCACCTCCAGTTGTAGTCCGCTCAGCGTGCGTCACTGCCTCATACATTGTCCTTTTTTGCATTAGTGCTGCTCATTTTTCCTGATTTCTCCTATTAGTGTGGTTCCATCCGTATCCAGCTAGATTGCTTGAAAACACTATATAGGAGTAGATAGAGGAGCTTTTCTGCAGCCTTGCAGCACTGTTCATGGCTGTCTGCGAGGTCTCTGTGTGTGAGTGCAGCTCACGCTGTAGTGTGTTCTGCAGCCACCTCCGGTTGTAGTCCGCTCAGCGTGTGTCACTGCCTCATACATTGTCCTTTTTTGCATTAGTGCTGCTCATTTTGATTTCTTCTATTAGTGTGGTTCCATCCGTATCCAGCTAGAATATTTGCAAACACTATATAGGAGTAGATGGAGGAGCCTTTCTGCTGGCTTGTGCCCTGCAGCCCCAGCCAGATTAGTATTAGCCTATTTTTTGGAGCCTCATCTATTGCATTGTAGGTTACCTTCCTGCATTGTAATAGCTACAAAAAGTTTGTGATACTATCGGTTTTACATCTTTGGGCACATCCAGTGTCTTTTTGTGAAAAAAAAAAGTTAATAAAGTTCACCAAACACTCCACTTTACAGTTGTGTAGGCCACATTAGCTCATATTAAAGTCCAGTCCACACTTTATAAAATTAGTGTTTCTTATACCTGTTAGCAGCTGTTCAGGAATAAGCACACTAAGCCCTTAGTACTTTTCTGCCTATCTTTGTCAGTCTACCAAGATGAAGAAGGCAGGGAGTAAGGCACGTGGTCGTGGGCGTGGAGTTTCTGCAGGGAGTGGACGTGGGGATTCTGTGCCTGCTGCGGGCACCAGTGACTCAGCATCCCCCAGTTTTACCAGGGAACAGTCCTTTATGCGCAGCTTTGTAGGAGCTCGCCGTACCCCACTGCTGCGGGACAAACAAATTGAAGCTGTTGTCGGATGGATGGCAGCTAACGCATCGACTTCATTAGTTCCACATCCTCTCAGGTCCAGAGCACTGAATAACACCCATCTGTCTCTTCACCACCTGCCAAATTGCCCAGGCAGTCAGAGAGCCCTGGACAGGAGCCATCTCTACTTCTGTTCTCTGAATCTGTTGGCTTGGAAAGAGGGGGCCAACCAAGCAGCATTCGAGAATTTGAAGAAGAGGTAGTATGCAGTGATGTGCAACAGCTTTGTCTCTCTGAATCTGAAGAGGCGGGTGGGCCAGTGCATATGGTCAGCACACCTCAGTACGCATCTGATGATGAGACTCAGGTGCCACTTTCTGGTGTGTACTGTGCTGTCGAGACTACCCAGGAGAAGCAGTCATTTGAAGAGGGTAGTGTAGATGATGAGGTCCTTGACCCATCATGGCGTGAGGTACAGGAAGGTGGTGGGAGCAGCTCTGAGGAAGAGAATCCCCGAACGGCCAAAAATGGAGGGAGAGGGAGGGGACAAACTCGGTTGCCTGTAGCCTCCACTTCGGCACCCATTAGGAGCATGCCTCTTCCAAAACCCAAAACGGGCGCTCCCAAGACTTGCAGTGCCTAGTCCTTTTTTGACACAGTTGCAGATGACATTTGCTTTGTCAAATGCAAGCTGTGTAATCAGAAAGTGAAAAGAGGGAAAAGTGTCAGCAACCTCAATACCACAAATATGTGGAAACATCTGCGGACCAAGCACGTGGTGGAGTTACAAAGACACACTGAAGACCTAGGCCAACCTACAGTGCCACCTACCACCTCTTCAGCTCATGTTGTAGCCTCTTCCTCCAGCTCACACACAGCTGGTTCGGCTTCCTCATAGGATCGCCATGGAAGAACCTCTGGCACTGTTGTATAGAGACACAGTGTCATTCCACTCACAGCACCACATTCCCTGTCATCCTCACACTCCCAGGCCAGTCTACAGCCATCGGTAGCACATGCATGGGAGAAAAGGCAGCCATACTCGGCAAACCACCCCCGAGCACAGGCTCTGAATGCTGGCATTGCAAAACTACTGTCCCTTGAAATGCTCTCATTCAGACTGGTGGAGACTGACACCTTCCGTAACTTCATGGCATTGGCAGTCCCACAATACAACGTGCCCAGCCTCTTTTATTTCATCAGGCAAGCCGTCCCTGCCCTGCAAAAGCATGTGGAGGGAAAAATTAAACATGCGCTACTAAACGTCGTCAGTAGCAAGGTCCACCTGACCACCGATGCGTGGATCAGTAACCATGGACAGGGACAATATCTTTCCCTCACTGCCAATTGGGTAAATGTTGTGGAGCCGGGTACAGATCTTGAGAGTGGAGCTATAAGTGTTCTGCCAACTCCAAGAATTGCAGGAATCCAGTCTGTACACTTTGACTCCTCCTCATACTCCAGTTCCTCTGAATCAGCGCTGCAGGAGCCGTCACAGTCTACCTCCACATGGACCCGTGAACGCTTACCTGTTACGACTGATATGAGCACAGCCGTGGGCAAACGTCAACAGGCCATATTGAAATTAATTTCTTTGGGGAATCGAACCACACAGCGCTGGAGCTCTGGAATGCCATCAAGCAGGAGAGCGACATGTGGTTTGTGCCAGCGAATCTCCAGCCAGACATGGTAGTGTGTGACAATGGCCGAAATCTGGTGGCAGCTCTGGGCCTAGGCAACCTCACTCACATCCCATGTCTGGCACATGTGCTCAACTTGGTCATGCAGAGTTTTTTGAGGGACTATCCGGATCTTGATGCACTGCTGCACAAGGTCCGCATAGAGTGCGCTCACTTGCGGCGTTCCAGCATGGCAAGATCGCGCATTGCAGCTCTGCAGTGCTGATTCCGCCTTCGGAACATTGAATCATATGTGACCTACCCACCAGGTGGAATTCAATGTTACATATGTTGGAGAGGTTGTGTGACCAGCAGGCAGCATTAATGGAGTACCAGCTCCATCCGGTGCAAACAAGTCGCACTGCGCGCCGTTCACACTTCACCACCACTGAGTGGGCCTCTATGAAGGACATCTGCCACATTTTGCGTGCATTCGATGATTCCACATGGATGGCGAGTGCAGATGATGCACTAGTCAGCATGACTATCCCCCTTATCTGCCTGCTTGAAAAAACACTGCAAGCACTAAGGGAGGAGGTTGTGGAAGAGGTGGAGGACGAGAAGTCACAAATGCCATCTGCTTCTGGACACTCTGCGCAATGCGGGGTGATGCAGAGCAAGCAAAGATGATGCCTCAAGCAGGGGACAGCATTTCTTGGCCAGTTGGCAGTCTGCAGCACATTGTTGATTTCATGCTGCAGTGCCTGAGAAACGACCGCCGCATCTCCCACATTCTCAACACGGCTGATTATTATAGGGTGTACACCGTCCTAGATCCTCGCTACCGGGACAACTTGCAAAGTCTCATAACAGCGTTGAACCGGGAGCGTAAAATGCGGGAGTACCAAGACACACTGGTGCATTCCATCATGTTCTCCATTCCACCCGAAAGCAGTGCTGCTAGTGCTTTACAAAGCAGCTCAGTGCGTCGAGGCAGTGGAGGAAGCTCTGCACAAAGAGGGAGCAGAAGCAGCACCTCAGCACAAGGCAAGACCAGTATGGCCCAAATGTGGCAAAGTTTTGTGTCCCCGCCACAAATGTCTACACCATCACAGACGGCTCCAGTCAGCAGGAGGCAACGTTTCCGTCAGATGGTGACAGACTATATGTCTTGCCCTCTCAGTGTTCTCCCACACGGCTCTTCCCCCTTCAAGTTTTGGGTCTCTAAGCTGGATACATGGCCAGAGCTTAGCCAGTATGCATTGGAGGTGCTGGCTTGCCCTGCGGCTAGTGTATTATCGGAACGCGTCTTTAGTGCCGCAGGTGGTGTACTAACAGACCGTCGCATGCGACTATCCTCCGATTACGTTGACCGGCTTACTTTTCTGAAAATGAACAAGGCTTGGATCTCGCAGGAATTTGCCAGTCCTCTTCCAGATTAAATAATTGGTTGGCAACAGTATCCAGGTCTCCTGCTGTGTTCATGTTTCTACCACCTGAACTGTAATCCCTGGGCTCCAACACCGCCAGTTGCTGCTCAGAAGTGCCATCTGCACAGTCAACACTTGCTCCTGTGTTATTGGGGTTCAGAAACGTCAGCTGATCCCCTGCTGTGTGTCCGGCAATTTCTCCTGCTCTGACCACACTCACACTACTACAGATATTAAACTTGCTCCAATTAGCCCTCTGGCTACACTCTGTTTCTCCTGTAATCCCTGGGCTCCAACACCACCAGTTGCTGCTTAGAAGTGCCGTCTGCACAGACAACACATGCTCCAGTGTTATTGGGGTTTAGTAACGTCAGCTGGTCCCCTGCTGTGTGTCCAGTAATTTCGCCTGCTCTGTCCACATTCACACTACTACAGATATTAAACTTGCTGCATTTAGGCCTCTGGCTACACTCTGTTTCTACTGTAATCCCTGGGCTCCAACACCACCAGTTGCTGCTCAGAAGTGCCGTCTGCACAGTCAACACATGCTCCAGTGTTATTGGGGTTCAGTAACGTCAGCTGATCCCCTGCTGTGTGTCCAGCAATTTCGCCTGCTCTGTCCACATTCACACTACTACAGATATTAAACTTGCTCCATTTAGGCCTCTGGCTACACTCTGTTTCTACTGTAATCCCTGGGCTCCAACACTGCCAGTTGCTGCTCAGAAGTGTCTTTGGCACGGGTACTCCCTCCTGCCCAGCCTGGTTCCAGCACGACAGCTGTTTCCGGGTAGTGTCAACGTCACTTTGCCTCCAATACGTTGTCCTGTCGTGTTGCGGTCAGGTTAGCCGACTCTATGGTGCCTGCAGTTTAGGTGCTTCCTATGTGGTCTGCGGGATCTGGCAATAATGAAGGCTGGTTCCATAGTGCCAATAGGACAAGCTCCCCCTGTAGGACTGTGGGTTTCGGTAACTCCGGCCGGCTCGCGGCCTTGCAACTTTTTTTTTCATGTGTACCTTCTGCTGCCTATCTGAGTTCCAGTACCATTAGCTGGTTCTTTGGAAGTCAATCTTGAATATGTCCCCCTGGGTTCCAGTAACGTCAGCTGGTTCCAGGCAGAGCCTTTGGCTTAGGTGCCTCCTTCTTGGTATCCGAGTTCCACCAACGTCTGCTGGTCCTTGGTAGTGCTTTCTGGCACAGCTACCTCCTGCTTAGTAACTGGGTTCCAGTACCATCAGCTGGTCCTCGGTAGTTCCATTGGCTCTTGTACCTTCGGCTACCCATCCAGGTTCCAGTACCATCAGTTGGTTCTCAGCAGTTCCTCAGCCTTCTTGTATCTTCTGCTACATTTCCAAGTTCAAGCTTTTTTAAAGGGTTTTTGGTAATCACTCTGGATCTCCCTGACGACGACCCTAAAGACGATGACCCTGAAGACCACCCCGAAGAAGACAACCCCGAAGACAATGACCCTGAAGACCACCCCAAAGAAGACCAAGAAGATGACCCCGAAGAAGATGACCAAGAGGACAAAGAACAAGAAGACAACCACCAAGATACAGAAGAACAAGAGACAGAAGACCAAGAAGCAGAAGAACAAGAAGCAGCAGAACAAAAAGCAGAAGAACATTAAGCATAAGACTAAAAATCAGAGCAAAAGATATTATCTAAATTATAAGCAGAAGAAGACTAAGCAGTGTATGGGGGTGAGTCTGTTCCTCCTCGTGGTGCCCCTGGAAAATACCTGCTGCTGCAGGCAAAACTGAACGCGGACAAATCCTGTTGTAAATCTTTTGTGACAGGCAGAACGGAAGGTGTAATCTTCAAACTTTTATAGATAACAACTACAGGAATGCCTGTCACAAATAAGAATATGATGAAGAAGAAGAATATGAAGAAGATGGAGAAGTAGAATATAAAGAAGAATAATAGCTGAATAAGAAGAATATGAAGAATGTAAAAAAAAGAATAATAGGAAGAAGGTGAAGAAGAAGAAGATGAATAAGGTGAAGAAGAAGTTGATGAAAAAGATGCTGCTGAGGATGATGAAGGAGAAAGTGTGGGAGAAGTAAAAAAGAAGGTGAAGAGCATGGAAGTAGTGAAACATAAATATCTGACAAAATATAAAAAAGCTTAACATGCTCAATATCTTTGTAACTCCGAACGTCTTAAAAAAAAAATTAATTCCTGCTATTCCATTTGATTGGGCTAAACCTCTATGCCTTTAATGTCTCCTCCACCTCTCCCAATACATTCTACATTATTCTTATTGTTTTCCTTCATGTAGAATTAACCTACAAGGAAAGTAAGGGTTTATTTTCATTCCGATATTTGTGTCCCATTGACTTGCATTGGTTTCCGGTATCGGAATAGGTGATATCCGATATTTTTGGGGTATTGGTCCGATCCAATACGATCCGATATTTACCGATATAGGAAGGTATCGCTCAACACTAATCCTGACAGAAAAAAAGGACCTGTCTGTCTACCCAAAATGTTGATGATCTAACATTCATTAAAATGAACCATTCATGGGTTTCAAAGGATTTTGTCCCACCTTCCCCTGATGACACATAGGTTGCCAGAAAACTGCCTCGCTATTGTCCTCCTCTTCCTCGGACTTGCCCAATTCTGCCCTTTGCAGCAGCTGAATGTCCAGCCAACACATCAACATATGCTATTTTTTAAACCTCCCTAAGTGGGCTGCCCACCCCCCAATGGCTCGGGTCAAGACCTGGCGCACCCGTGCAAGTGCCGTTGCTCTGAACAGGTGGATGGGCCCACAGATGGCCGACAGCACTGGCACAGGGCCCCTCATAGTACAATACAGTGTCTCTGACGGTGGGGGGGCCCACTCGCCGTCAGACACACCAGCGCACTATGAGAGGCCCTGTGCCAGTACTGTCGACCACGAGTGTGCCCCCCCTGCTTGGTCATGGCCACAGCACTTGCAAGTTGCAATACTTACCTCTCCCTGCTCCACCGCTGTGTAGTCTGGGCAGTTAAATCCTTGACAGGGATGGCCACTAGAAATTTGTTTTATTGATCGATGATGGGTAAGATGTAGCTATGGCCTGTCCTGCTGGCCTCTACCTCCAGATGATCAATGGCTACCATTTGTAATGGACGTCAACTTACAAGCGGATACAGTGGTGCTTTATGATCACCTTTCATAGTTGTGGTAGTCACAGACGTGTGACATTCCTGCCACCATTTTTCAATGTCTCCTCTCATGCCAATCCAATAGAATTGCCTACGGTCTGAGGCTTCTGTCTTTTGCACTCCAAAATGACCAGACACATCATGATAGGCAGTGAGGACCATGGGTACATCTCTCCCTGTGATCACAGTTTGATGGAAATGAGTAACGGTGATGTGATCCACGCTACTGCGATAAAGCAATCCTTTCTTCACAAAGAACCGTTTTCGCTGTCTCCACAGACACAGTAATTGAGGGTCTGCATCGCCTCTGCAACATGTACCGGGAGGTTTTCCCGCGATGAGTAATTCCCAAATTTCTGCTAACACTTGACTTTCCGTCTGTACTTGTATCCATGTAGTTTCCAGTAGCGGAGAGTCTGGACTGGCTTACTGAGATTGAAATATATACGAAGATTTAAAAGTACCACAACACTGTATACTATTGTACACTTCGAATACCTTTCCCTTTTTCTACTTGTTAAATTCTGGTGTAATACATACTGAGCCTGTGAGTGTCTGTGTCTGACTCCGGAAGTATAGACAGAAATTTAAAATTACCCCTAGACTGGATACACCTGGTTTGTGCTGA
Organism: Dendrobates tinctorius; assembly: GCF_039654945.1. Classification (NCBI taxonomy): domain Eukaryota; kingdom Metazoa; phylum Chordata; class Amphibia; order Anura; family Dendrobatidae; genus Dendrobates; species Dendrobates tinctorius. The sequence continues at coordinate 8,656,708 of NW_027361741.1, read as the reverse complement.
TACAGTACCTTTGTTCAAAATTTTGTATTACGTTATCATCCATTGTGAGTGAGCATGTGTGGTTTACGCCTTCTATACGTATATACGGTGAATCGGAGATACCAAATTTTACCCTATACTCGATACAGCTTGTATCTTGTTATACAGTACCTTTGTTCGACATTTAGTATTACTGTCAAATCCATACTGAGTAAGCGTCTGAGACTGACTATGGGATTATGTATACGGAGATTTCAATTGTACCCTATAATATATATACTTGCTATCTTGTTATCCAGTACCTTTTTTTCCACATTTTTTATTATGGTCAAACCCAGACTGAGTGACCGTCTTAGGGTGACTCCGGAAATATATACCGAGATTTCAAATTTGGCCAACACTGTATACAGCTGTATGCTTGTGTTACATTACCCATTTACAGCTTTTCATATTCTTGTGTAATGCATACTGGGCCTGAGAGCGTTTGTGTCTGCCTCCTGAAATGTATATGGAGATTCAGAATGTTTACACTATACTATATATACCTTGTATCTGGTGATACTGTACCCTTTTTATTTTATTGGGTAATCCATACTGAGCCTGTGAGCGTCTGTGTATGACTCATGAAATGTGTACGGAGATTTACTGTTATCCCTAGACTGAATAGAGCGGTACGTTTCTGATACAGTACCATATATCTACTGGTATTTTGGGTCAATTTTCTAAAACATGAGGAAGTATGCTGGAAGAGGACGCAGATGTGGGCGTGGGCGGCCACCTGGTACTGATGGTGGTAGTGGTGCATCTGCTGGTAGTGCCAAAAACACAATAGCAGCTAAGGCAGGAGGTGTTGTGCCTGCGTCATGGTGTAGCTCTGGAAGGCCTATAACGCTCCGTTTTCTGGGAGTAGGTAGACTACTTTTAAAGCCGGAGCATCAGGAACTGTTTTTGGCTTACATTGCTGAAACAGCCTCCAGCTCTATCGCCTCCTCTTCTGAAGTTTAAAAAAATGCAAGCACTGAGTCATAAGTCATATACTGGAGCATTCAAAATGGTGGACATCTGACACTGGAGCATCATCCATGAGGCCCATCATATACTGGAGCATTCTAAATGGGGCAGATCAGACAGTGGAGCAGCATCTATGGGGCACATGATACACTGGAGCATTAGAAATGGGGCCCATTATATATGGAGCATTGTTAGGGCCCATAAGACACTGTAGTATCATCCATGAGGCCCATCATATACTGGAGCATTCCAGATTGGGGACATCAGACACTGGAGCAGCATTTACGGGGCCTATTATACACTGGAGCATTAGAAATGAAGCCCATTATATGTGGAGCATTATTTGGGCCCATAACACACTGGAGCATCATCCATGGGGACCATCATATACTGTAGCATTATGTGGAGCTCATAATATACTGTATGGAACATTATATGTGGCCAAATATTCTATATGGAGAAATATATGGGGCTCATTATTCTGTATGGCGCACAATGTGGTGGCCATAATACTGTATGGAGTAAAATACTATCCTTTTTTTGAGCTATTGTACAATTTAAAATAGATCAGTCATGTCATGTAAGCAGTGAAGTATTTGACATTGTACTATACCTATATTTCTGTGCCATATCGGAGCATCATGAGTTGTGGTATGTGTTAAAGGGGCGCACTGACACTCTGGCTCAGGGCACACGAAAACCTGGAGCCAGCCCTACCCCCCACAACTTTAGCCAAATAACCCCCAGTTTTCAATGTGTAACTATTATTATGAAGTAAATTAAGGTTGACAAGCCTCAGTAATAAGAATTGATGTTTTTGGCATTGAAATGGACACTGTAGGTGTGTTTATTGTCCTCCACTCCCTGCCGACTTTGCTTCCCCATTGACTTGCATTGGGTTTCGTGTTTCAGTCGGCCTCCAACTTTTCCCTATAGTCGGCCGATTTCGTTCGACCCGACATTTGAGAAAGTCGGGTTTCATGAAACCCGACTCGACCATAAAAAAGGCAAAGTCGCTCATCTCTAGTTAACAGTACTTGTTTTATTCCTTGTTTGATATTTCGCTATTTACTTTACTCACCTTGGGATCTTTGCTTTGTTCAGCACACATCTCTTCTTGTAAGTAATCCACACTCTGCTATGCTCTCTGGTTCTTTAGGAGGAATGTGGAGCAACTCGTCGGCAGTTTAGGCCAGAGTTGCCATCTCCTAGTCTGTGGTTAGGTAACACTAAGGACTGCGGAGTCAGGATATCTAGTCTGTACAGCAACTGACATGGTCAATTGCAGTTTTTAGTGTATAACCTATTTTCCTTTGTGAGTTGCAACACAGGAATAGCTATACTAGGAACTGATATGAACATTCAGGGTGAGCTGCCGTTGAATGGGGGCACCATTGCGCTATCTTAGGGTGCCAACCTCGGTAGTCAGGTATTGACAGACCAGGATCAGAGTAGGGCTTTTACCAGACTGAACAGGGATATGTCAGGGTCAGGTACTTGTTCCTTTGGTTTGCTATTTATTATTTATTATTATTATTATTTATTTATATAGCACCATTGATTCCATGGTGCTGTACATGAGAAGGGGTTACATACAATTTACAGATATCACTTACAGTAAACAAACTAACAATGACAGACTGATACAGAGGGGAGAGAGGACCCTGCCCTTTCGGGCTTACATGCTACAGGATGGTGGGGAAGGAGACAGTAGGTTGGTGGGTTGCAACAGTTTCGGTGTTGGTTGAGGTGAGATCACCGGTAGTGGTGAGAGAGAAGGAGGTAGCGGGGTCATTGCAGGCTGTAGGCTTCTTGAAGAGGTGGGTTTTCAGGTTCCGTCTGAAGGATCCAAATGTGATTGATAGTCGGACTTGTTGGGGCAAAGAATTCCAGATAATAGGGGCTATTCGGGAGAAGTCTTGGAGGCGGTTGGGTGAGGAGCGAATAAATGTGGAGGAGAGATGGAGGTCTTGGGAGGACCGGAGATTACGTGAGGGAAGGTATTGGGAGATTAGTTCAGAGACATATGGGGGAGACAGGTTATAGATGGCCTTGTAGGTCAGTATTAGTAATTTGAACTGGGTACGCTGAGGGAATGGGAGCCAGTGAAGAGATTTGCAGAGGGGAGAAGGGGAGGAGTAGCGAGGAGAGAGATGAATTAGTCGGGCGGCAGAGTTAAGAATGGACTGGAGAGGTGCAAGGGTGTTAGCAGGGAGACCACAGAAAAGGATGTTGCAGTAGTCTAGGCAGGAGATGATGAGGGCATGCACAAGCATTTTAGTAAACTGAGGGTTGAGGAAAGGAAGGATTCTGGAAATTTTTTTGAGCTGGAGGCAACAGGAGGTAGAAAGTGCTTGGATGTGCGGTTTGAAGGACAGGGCAGAGTCAAAGGTTACTCCGAGGCAGCGGACTTCCGGTACTGGGGAAAGTGTGATGTCATTAATTTTTATAGCTAGGTCGGGTAAGGAAGATCTGAGAGATGGACGAAAAGATGATGAGTTCAGATTTGTCCACATTGAGCTTGAGGAAGCGAGAGGAGAAGAAGGAGGATATGGCTGATAGACACTCTGGGATTCTGGATAGCAGAGAGGTGATGTCTGGGCCAGAGAGGTAGATCTGGGTGTCATCAGCATAAATGTGGTAGTGGAATCCGTGGGACTTTAGGAGTTGCCCCAGACCAAGTGTATAGATTGAGAAGAGTAGGGGTCCTAAAACACAGCCTTGGGGGACTCCAACAGAGAGAGGATGGGATGAGGAGGTGGTGTGGGAGTGGGAGACGCTGAATGTGCGATTGGAAAGGTATGAGGAGATCCAGGCTAGGGAAAGGCCTTTGATGCCAAAGGAGGAGAGGATCTGTAGTAGGAGGCAATTGTCAAGTGTGTCAAATGCAGAGGACAGGTCTAGAAGCAGGAGTATAGTGTATTGTCCATTTGATTTGGCTGTAAGTAGGTCGTTAGTAATTTTGGTCAGGGCTGTCTCAGTGTAGTGATGGGGGCGGAAACCAGATTGTAGATTGTCAAAGAGCAAGTTAGATGATAGGTGGGAGGAAAGTTCAGCATGGACGTGCTGTTCCAGAAGTTTGGAAGCGAATGGGAGCAACGATATTGGGCGATAGCTGGACATAGCGGTTGGGTCGAGGGTTGGCTTTTTAAGGATAGGCGTGATTGTGGCATGTTTGAAAGCAGAAGGGAAGGTACTGAACATTAGTGATAGGTTGAAGAGGTGGGTTAGGGATGGGATAAGTGTGGTGGTGAGGTTGGAGAGGAGGTGGGATGGGATGGGGTCGAGTGCACACGTTGTGTGGTGCGATTTGGAGAAGAGACGACTAAGCTCCCCTTCAGTGATGTTGGAGAGTGAGGTTATGGGGTTTGGGCATTGGTCTGGTATACAAAGGAGTTGTTGTGGTTGAGTGATGAAGACTTGCCTTGTTTGGTCAATCTTGTTTTTGAAGTGTGTGGCAAAGTCCTCGACAGAGATGAGGGAGGTTGGACGAGGTAGTGGTGGGCGGAGGAGGGAGTTAAAAGTTTTGAATAGCTGTTTGGGGTTGTAAGATAGGGAAGATACGAGGGTTGTGAAGTAGGCCTGTTTAGCAGAGGTGAGGGCAGATTTGAAATCGAGTGTTGCCTGTTTGAATGTGGTGAAGTCATCTTGAAGCTATCCATATTCATGTGCTTGTTCGGTCATAACGTTTACAAAGCCATTAGGGACCACATCAAGTGATTTTGAAGGGCCTAAGTGACAGAAATGAGGAACAAAGACTTACAAATCAGAATAATAAAAATATTTGTCGAAAGAGAAACTGATCACAAACTGAAATGTTTTTATACAAATGCACTGAGCATGGGCAACAAACAAGGAGAATTGGAGCTACTAACAAAGAAACTTGGCGTTATTGGCATCACTGAAAGTTGGTGAATACAAAGATTGGAATACAAAGTTAGAAGGATACAACTTATTTGCAAGAAACAGAGTTGATAAACGGGGATGATGTGTCACATTGTATGTTGGAAAAGTGTATATATCCACAAAGATTGACGCTTCAGAGACTTGGAGTTCTGTGGAAACTGTTTGGGTAAGAATACAAGAATAGAACAACAGAAAGGACACCATTGTAGGCATTTACTGTAGACCACCAGTGTAAGTTGAAGATATGGATTAACTCTATGCATCATATGACCAAGTAATCAAAAAAAATGACGTTATGAATGATCATGGGAGATTTCAACTATCCAGACATTTGTTGGGACTCACGCTCAGGCAAAAGTAACAGGTACAGCAAATTCTTATCCTCTCTTGCTGACAACTTAATTTTCCAAAAGGTAGAAGAGAGAACAAGGGGATCTGCTACCTTGGATCTAATCCTTAAAAACAGGGAGGAAATGGTTGAAGAAGTAGAGGTGGATGGGACCCAAGGAGGCAGCAATCATGGTGTCATAGAGGAGAAACACCTGTGAAGACTCAGACATCAAAGTTGGATTTCAGAAAGGCAGATTTTAAGGGACTCATAAAGGGGATACAAGGGATCCAATGGCTGGATGTCCTTAAGGACAGAAATACCGAGGAAGGATGGGAAATTTTGAAAAATGACATTCTCAAAACAATCGTTAATAATCCCTAAAAGAGGAAAGAATAGGAAGCATTTAAGGAAACCAGGATGGATGAACACAGAACTTAAACAGATGCTAAAAAGGGAGAAATACATTTTTATCAATTGGAAAGAGGGAGGCATATCTAAAGAAGAATATAATGAATTAAGGCTTGCAAATGTAGCAAATTTTTAATTTTCACAAGGGTAGCAGGAGAAAATGGACAAAAGTTGTTTTGCAATTTCTCATAAGTACTCCTATACCCCACCTGTGGTGAGAATCTATAGTATGGGCACACTGCCAAGCTCTGAAAGGAAGGAGCAACACTTTTGACTGTAGACTTTAATGGAATTGCCTGTGGGCGCCATGTTTCATATGGAGAAGGCTCCAAATTTTTAATTCTCACAAGAATAAACAGGAGAGAATGAATGGTTCAATTTTTGGAGAAAATATCTCCTGCTTGGCCAATACCCTATATGTGGTCAAAAACTACTTTTCTGGCACAGTACAAAGCACAGAAGTAAAGGAACACCATATTATAGGTCAGATTTTGCTGTTTGGTTTGTGGGTGCTATGTCATATTTGCAAAGCCCCTGAAATGCCAGAATAGAACAACCCTCCCTCAAGTGACCCCGTTTTGCAAATTACACCCCTCAATTAATTCCTCTAAGAGTACAATGATAATATTGACACCACAGGTGTGTCACAGAACCTTATACCATTGGATGGTGAAATAAAATTAAATTATTGCCACATTTTGTTTTACCCCTGATATTACATTTTCACATGAGGAAATCGATAAAAATGGCACCAAAATTTGTGATACAATTTCTGCTGAATGTGACAATACCCCATATGTGTCTACTGCTTAGACATGTGGCGAAACTCACGAGGGAAGGAGTGCTATTTGACTCTTGGAGCACAGATTTTCTTAAAATAGTTTTTGGACTCCATATACAGAGCCTCTAAGTGCAAGGTCAGCAGAACCACCCCACACATGACTCCATTTTGGAAATTACACTCCTCTGGGAATTTATCTACAGGTGTATTGACAATTTTGACTCCATGGGTGTTTTCTAGAAACAAACAGAAATAGATGTTGCTGAGTGAAAATTACAAATCTGCCATTGAAGGGCCCAGTACATTGTAGTGCCTACTGTATACATTGTGCCCAGCTCGTGCTTCTGGACACGTAAATTAATCGCTACAAAAATGCCAAACATGTGGATGCTAAATGTGGAATAGGCACACTGGTCCTCAGAAGGGAGGGGGCGCTTTTGGATTTGGGATCACCAAATTCGCTGGACTTCTTGTTAGGAGGGACTAATTTAGCTTTTCCAGAACCTTTGTGTTACCAGTAGTGATGAGCGAGTATACTCGTTGCTCGGGTTTTCCCGAGCATGCACAGGTGTCCGCTGAGTATTTTGGCATGCTCAGAGATTTAGTTTTCATCATCTTATCCGAAAGATTTGCAACTTATAGACAGGCTGAATACATGTGGGAATTCCCTAACAATCAGGCATTGCACAAATGTATTCAGCCTGTCATCAAGTCGCAAATCATGCAGATAAGACTACGAAAACTAAATCTTCGAGCACGCCAAAATACTCGGAGGACACCCGGGCATGCTCGTAAAAACCCGAGCAACGAGTATACTCGCTCATCACTAGTTACCAGTAGTTTTCGTCATCTTATCTGCATGGTTTGCAACTGCTAGACGGCTTAAATACATCTGTGGAATGCCTGTTTGTTAGGAATTCCCACATGTATTCAGCCTGCCTACAAGTTGCAAATCATGCAGCTAAGGCTAGTTTCACACTAGTGTTCTTGGGCGCAGCGCAGGGCCACCGCTAAGCCCCACCCCCTCTGGTCAATTCCTCCTGTGATCGCATGAGGCTGCATGCGATCAGCGCATCCTATATTTAGCGTTGGATATGCTGATCATGCGCTGACCGTGCGCTGGTCTGATTTTGCTGGCGCTGCGCCCAGCACACAAAAACGCGCGGTGTTGCAGTTTTGTGCTCTGGGCGCAGCGCCAGCAAAATCAGACCAGCGCACTGTCAGCGCACGATCAGCGTATCCAACACTAAATATAGGCTACACTGATCGCATGCAGCCTCATGCGATCAGAGGAGGAACTGACCGGAGGGGTCGTGGCCAGGGGCGGGGCTTAGCGGTGGCCCTGCACTGCGCCCACGAATGCTAGTGTGAAACTAGCCTAAGAAGACGAAAACAAAATCTCTGAGCATGCTAAAATACTCGGAGGACACCCGAGCATGCTCGGGAAAACCCGAGCAACGAGTATACTCGCTCATCACTAGTTACCAGAAATGTGGAATCCCCCTATATTTCCACTAACAGATGACGGGGTTTCCATCTAAATTTCCCAATTACATGATTTAGATGAAAATCCCAACAGATCCATTCCTTCCCTTCTGAGCTCTGCCATGCACCAAAACAGTGGTTCCCCCCACATATCAGGTATCAGCATACTCAGGACAAATTGCACAATAACTTTTGCAGCCCAATTTCTCCTGTTACCCTTGGTAAAATAAAAAAATTGGACCTGAAGTAATTTTTTTGTGAAAAAAAGTTAAATGATCATTTTTTTTTTTAAATATTCAAAAAATTCCTGTGAAGCACCTGAAGGGTTAATAATTTTCTTGAATGTGGTTTTGAGCACCTTGAGGGGTGCAGTTTTTAGAATGGTGTCACTTTTGGGTATTTTCTATCATATAGACCCTCAAAGTGACTTCAAATGTGATGTGGTCCCTAAAAATAAAATGGTGTTGCAAAAATGAGAAATCGCTGGTCAACTTTTAACCCTTATAACTTCCTAACAAAAAAAATTTGGTTCCCAAATTGTGCTGATGTAAAGTAAACATGTGGGAAATGTTATTTATTAAGTTTTTTGTGTGCCATATCTCTGCAATTTAAGGGCATAAAAATTCAAAGTTGGAAAACTGCGAGATTTTTAAAATTTTCGTCAAATTTCCATTTTCTTCACAAATAAACGCAAGTTAATTGAATGAACTTTTACCACTAACATGAAGTACAATATGTCATGAGAAAACAGTGTCAGAATCACCGGGATCCATGGAAGCGTTCCAGAGTTATTACCTCATAAAGGGACAGTGGTCAGAATTGTAAAAATTAGCCCGGTCAAGAACGTGCAAACCACCCTTGGGGGTAAAGGGGTTAAGTAAAAATGAAAAAAAATTGTATAACAACTCTGATGAAAAGAATACTTACACCCCATCTTTCCTCCTGAGACACATGACCCTGTCAACCCTGGGAAGAATCATCTCCACTCGACTGCTCCTTCTCTTCATCATTGCCAGGTACCTGTAAAGAAATTACATGATTTAACACATGTGGAGTATTGCCAGTCAATACATACCAATCAGTATAGCAAATGTGATTACATAATCTTTATTGGGTCCACCCTGGGAAGAAGTCAGTTCTTCACTTGAGGACATTTTGAAAAGCAGGCAGCAGTAAAGGGAAACACTACAGAAAAGAACAGAGAAGAAAAATTAAACTTGTAAAGATCCGAAAACAATGTAGACAAAAAAATGGGCACAAATACTTACATTACAGGCAGTAGTTCAACAGCACAGCAGTCAGCACAGGCCAGGAACAGACAGCAGCAACAGGAGGCAACCACAGCACCAGGAGATGACCAGGAGAAAACCGCTGCACCAGGAGACATCCACTGCACCAGAGAGTTGGCCAGTCTACAAGGACCAGAAAAAGTATTCAGAGAGACAGACATTTACAAAGCTTCTATATTTACATAGACAGTGATGTCCTCATCACGACAGAAAGCAGCACCAGGAGACAAGCAGGAGAAAACCGCTGCACCAGGAGACAACCACTGCACCAGGACAGTCGACACATCTAAAAGTAAAACAGAAAAAAAAATTAGTAAAAAGTACAAACAGCAGTGAGAGAGATAGACATTTTCTAAGGTTCTGTTCTTACATAGCCAGTGTTGTGGTATCGGCCAGAGTGTTATGGTCTTGCAGTGTTCACACTTCCTTTTATAGAGCTATCAATTAGCAGGTGGTTGAATCACTTCCTGGACCAACTGATTAAAATTATGCATGCGTATTGAACGCATGTGCGTATGCATGTTCTTGCGTACGCATGCATTCCCATAGATAGTAATGCATTTTTTTACGCACTCATCCGCATGGTAATGACTGCGCATATTTGATGGATTTTTGCCGCTTCCAAAAATCCAACATTTTGCATTCGCCGGTGTAGGGTCGGTGGCCGAGCTGCGGGGGGTGGTCCCTCTTCTTACCGCACAGAGACGAAACAGAGACAAGATGGAGACAGATTCTGGGTGCAACAGGTCCAATCTTTATTCACTCACTGTCCGCCTGACAGCCTCACAGCACTCCGCAATTTTCCTCAAAGCTCTCCGGTTACAATACACCACAGAACACCGCACTTTCGCCAGGGACGTATATATACGTACCGTCCCTTTACCCTTGTTGACGCTTTTGACAGGTCCGTCACTGTGGCCACCTTAGGCCCATAAACCAACAGTAATTTCACTGGTCACAACGTCTTTCTTAACACAGTATCCGTAACCTCTGTGCCTCGTCCATATAACCTCTGTGTCTCGTCTATTTTGCGGTATTCCTGTCAGGACCACCCCCCTGATGTTCTCTCTCCTCAGTCCCCCCTGGTTTGGATTCTCTTCACAGCGCACAGACTGTCACAGTCCTCTTGTCACTGGAGCTCCCCCTGGGGACTGGAACTTTCTGGAACCCTCCCTCAGTATTTATAGCACTCCTGGTCCCCTGTCACTGTAACTCCGCCCCCATGACCAACGGTTTCTAAAGCCCTAAGCTGATGTCAAGTCCTTTGCTCACACTCCTCCCTGCCATCTAATGGTCAACCCAAGGTACTGCACGTCCACTACACTTTCCTAGCTGTTTCCCCACTGTAGTAACTGACACCTGTCTAAACTGTGCAAACCTATCTTTCTCTATACTGACACGTCCGTCCGTCCGTCAGGTCACCTTCCCTACACTTCTCTTTCCTTTGTCCATTGTCGTCCTCGACAATAGTCATCCCTGCCTTCGTCGTTCTGAAGCTTCACCTACACTCTGTTGTCGGACCAGCTGTTGGGCCAAACCCACTACCTGCAGGGATCGAACCATACTGGGAGCACTATGCTCTGAGCAGCCTACTGCTACTCACCAGCACGCACACCACATGACAACGTCTTTCAAATTGGGCTAGGTACACCCATATTCTCTATGGCGTGTACCTTCCCCTACTCTCCCCTACTGTCACCTTCCACTATTCGGTACGCCATGATCGAGGTATCACACCTACCAGATCATTGCCAGCGCCCGCCTTCCTCCTTCAGGGGTGTCCGTGGTGTTGGGAACCTGACCTAGGACGGCTGTCTCTCTCACGTCTTCCAACTCTTTTATCCATCTTTCAGTTACACGTCATGGTCGGCGTCTCGGTCTCCCTGACCCTCTTCACACATAGACCCCTCTTCGGATCTCACACTTCCCGTTGGTCCCTCAGACCTTCTCTTGCCCGGAACTGTTGCACTTACTTGTGCATATTATACAACAAAATAACTTTACAATATCACAAGTACCCCATTTTTTATATTTTTTTTTTCCATTTTCTTTTGCTTCTAAAACCAACATATAACAATACAACATCACATGTTCTCCTTCCCCCCTTCCTTTGTCATTGACACTTCCCCTCTTTTCCGCATCCCTGCCATGTCAGGTAAAGTAACTGCAACTAAAAAAAAACATTTTTCTGTAACCTGGACGGAAAACTGTCCTCGTGGCCTGCACAACGATGCAACGAAATTCTGTCAGTCCAGACCATCTCCTGATGGCCGGTAGCAAGGGGCCCCACCACCGTGGAGCTCCTGGGATGCAGGGAGTGTCCACAACAGTCCTCTTTATGGGGGTTCACTTCGGGCTCCGCAAGTACCTCCACCGCATAATACCCGCGGGGGCAGTACTCCTTATAGTAGGACACTAAGTCCCCTTCATGTAGAGGCCGACCATGGCGAATTGAAGCCACATTAATATAGACCTTCTGGCCTGTTTCATCACGGATAAACCCGTATCCCCGGTCCAGATTGGTATAGACCAGCCGTCCCCTAGATCTCTTCTTTTCCATGCTGGCCTCTCCTTGAGTGTGTAGCAGGTTCCACACTTCCTGCTCCCGGGCCTTCTTCTTCTTGATCACCTCTGCTACCCACACAGAGGGTACAGCACGGGCCCTGGAGTCCGGTGGGCGGGACTCCGCTGAGAAAGACCGCGAGACAGAAGCTGCTGATGGTCTCTGCGGCCCAGCAGCCACTGGGGTCAGAGGGCAAACGGGAACAACCGGGTCCTCGGGGATTGGAATCACAGGATCCGCTAAGCCGGCCGCAACCGACTCCAGCATCGGCATTACCGCTGCCTCAGGACAGGCCGCATCCACTACTTCTAACGGAGCCGGAGTAACGGCCGGTTCCAACAAGGCAGCTACTCTTGGCAAGGGGACCGCAACAGCGTCTTCTTTGGATGAGCGCCGTACTGGTGGCTCCGGGCGGGGGAACCCAGGGACTTGAGCGGGGGCCTCGCTCAGCTCTACATACACCAAAGGACCCGTGGTAACTAGGCCTTCCGGTGCGCAGGGGGCAGCGTGCTGTGGCAGAATGGTGGGGGCCACTTGCGGAGGCACTGGTGGGGCCGGGGGTACTCTCACCTTCCCCGGCGCTGCGGCCTCCATCACATCAACACGCCACTTCCCCCGCAGCCTCCGTCCCTCGCTCCTCTGTCCTGCGGGCCTTTCCCCCAGACTCGGGGGCTCCGCTGAGAAGTCCTCTGCCAGTATTGGTGGCGGCCGCTCTCTCTGACTCCGCTCAGGCTCCGCTCCCCAGCTCAGCATCCCGCTACCTGCCCGTGGTCCTGAGGACGACTTCTGGCACAGCTCCATATCCCGCCGCCATTGCCACTCTAGGCGGCCGATACCCCGACACCCGCATCGTCTCATACCGTCCGTTGGGCAGCAATCAAATGGTGCCAGACAGCTGCAGCCAAGCTTTTCTTCTGTGCCACTCCTCCTGCTGGGTGGGGTGTTGGCAGGCCTTTTCACCCATCTGCCAGGGTCCAGTACATGGGAGCGTTGGCCTCCGGGCACATACTGCTGTCCACGGGGGTACGTTGGAGGGGGCCCCATCCATTCAACATGACTGCAAACACCCGGACCTCTCCCCTGCACTGTAGAAATGCCGCCATCTTGCGCAGCACCTGGTACCGCCCCGGATCTTCTGTCGGCACCACTCAGTCACCACAGCGCTCCCAATTTGTAATCCACAGGTAAGCCAGTTGTAATCCACAGGTGTTTTCACTCCGCGCAGCATAGTCCAGATCTCTTTCCATTACTTGAGGCAGGCCTGCCGCAGAAGATGGGGTATTAGCGGCCGCGATCCTGCCGACCACGCCAAATGTAGGGTCGGTGGCCAAGCTGGGGGGGTGGTCCCTCTTCTTACCGCGCAGAGACGAAGCAGAGACAAGATGGAGACAGATTCTGGGTGCAACAGGTCCAAGCTTTAATCACTCGCTGTCCGCCTGACAGCCTCACAGCACTCCGCAATTTTCCTCAAAGCGCTCCGGTTACAATACACCACAGAACACCGCACTTTCGCCAGGGACGTATATATACTGTATGTACCGTCCCTTTATTCTTGTTGACACTTTTGACATGTCCATCACTCTGGTCGCCTTAGGCCCGTAAACCAACAGTAATTTCACTGGTCACAACGTCTTTCTTAACACGGTATCCATAACCTCTGTGCCTCGTCCATATAACCTCTGTGTCTCGTCTATTTTGCGGTATTCCTGTCAGGACCACCCCCCTGACGTTCTCTCTCCTCAGTCCCCCTGGTTTGGATTCTCTTCACAGCACACAGACTGTCACAGTCCTCCTGTCACTGGAGCTCCCCCTGGGGACTGGAACTTTCTGGAACCCTCCCTCAGTATTTATAGCACTCCTGGTCCCCTGTCACTGTAACTCCACCCCCATGACCAACGGTTTCTAAAGCCCTAAGCTGATGTAAAGTCCTTTGCTCACGCTCCTCCCTGCTATCTAATGGTCAACCCAAGGTACTGCACGTCCACTACACTTTCCTAGCTGTTTCCCCACTGTAGTAACTGACACCTGTCTAAACTGTGCAAACCTATCTTTCTCTATACTGACACATCCGTCCGTCCGTCAGGTCACCTTCCCTACACTGGTCCGCGCCGCACACCGAAAAACAACGCGTGTGTACGCTGACGCACGCAAACTGATGCAAACGCATGCTCCTGCGTACACTATGTTAAAGATAGGTACACATGATGCATTCGGATTGCCGCGGATGAAACACTGCGCAAACAGACGCAAATGTGAAACCAGCCTTACAAATACTGATGTGAAACACTGACCAAATACTGATAGTGTGAATATAGCCTTAGGAAGGGCTCAGGAGCTAAGGTCTTTCCACACGTGGCAGATGCCTGCTATATTAAATATCCTTCATTTGTCTCCAACAGCCACAGCCAGAGATGACCTTGAATGCCACGTGTCTCGTGTACCTGTCCACATCAGTGCCCTGTGACACAATTGTTATTAAAAATAAAAAAGTTCAAATCAAACCCCTTTTCACTCATTAGTAATAACAGATATTAAAGCTATAAATATATTTAATATTGACATAGAATCATAGAATCATAGAATCGTAGAGTTGGAAGGGACCTCCTGGGCCATCTGGTCCAACCCCCTGCTCAAAGCAGGATTCGCTAAATCATCCCAGTCAGATGTCTGTCCAGCCTCTGTTTGAAGACTTCCATTGAAGGAGAACTCACCACTTCTCGTGGCAGCCTGTTCCACTCATTGATCACTCTAACTGTCAAAAAGTTTTTTCTAATATCTAATCTGTGCCTCCTCCCATTCAGTTTCATCCCATTGCTTCTAGTCTTTCCTCGTGCAAATGAGAATAAAGTTGATCCTTCTAAAATGTGACAGCCCTTTAGATATTTGTAGACAGCTATTAAGTCTCCTCTCAGTCTTCTCTTTTGCAAACTAAACATTCCCAAATCCTGCAACCGTTCCTCATAAGACAGGGTTTGCAGACCGGTCACCATTCTGGTCGCTCTTTTCTGAACTTGCTCCAGTTTGTGGTGCCCAAAACTGGACACAATATTCCAGATGAGGTCTGACCAAAGAGGAGTAGAGGGAAATAATGACTTCACGTGATCTAGACTGTATGCTTCTGTTAATACATCCTAGAATTGCATTTGCCTTTTTTGCTGCTGCATCACACTGTTGACTCATATTCAGTCTGTGATCTATTAGTATACCCAAGTCTTTTTCACATGTGCTGTCACTTAGCCCTATTCCTCCCATTCTATATCTGCTTTTTTCATTTTTATTGCCCAGATGTAGTACTTTGCATTTCTCCCTGTTAAAAACCATTCTGTTAGTTGCTGCCCACTTCTCCAGTTTATTTAAATCTTTTTGAATCCTCTCTCTCTCTTCTCTAGTATTAGCTATCCCTCCTAGCTTTGTGTCATCAGCAAATTTAATCAGTTTACCCTCAATTCCTTCATCTAAATCGTTGATAAAGATGTTGAACAATACAGGGCCCAGGACAGAGCCCTGTGGTACCCCACTTGAGACATTCTTCCAACTGGATGTGCAGCCATTTACGACCACTCTTTGGGTCCGATCACTAAGCCAGTTATGAATCCACCTAACAGTTGCCTTGTCCATTCCATACTTAGTCATTTTTTCAATAAGGATTGTATGAGAGACTTTGTCAAATGCTTTGCTGAAGTCAAGATATACTATATCTACAGCATTTCCTTGATCCACCCAATCAGTAATACCTTCATAGAAGGAAATTAAGTTAGTCTGACATGACTTATTAGTTACAAACCCATGCTGACTCTGTTTAATCACTTCATTCTTATCCAGGTATTGACATACATGTTGTTTAATAATTTGTTCAAAGATCTTTCCTGGTATAGAAGTCAGACTCACCGGCCTATAGTTGCCTGGGTCCACCTTCTTCCCCTTTTTGAAGATAGGAACAACATTTGCTCTTCTCCAGTCTTCTGGCACTTCTCCTGTTCTCCAAGAATTTTCAAAGATTATGGAGAGGGGTTCAAAAATTTCTTCTGCTATCTCCTTCAGTACTCTTGGGTGTAATTCATCTGGACCTGGAGACTTGAATTCATTTAGGTTAGCTAAGTGTTTCCTCACTATCTTTCTGTTTATAGATATCCTGGATTCTTCTATTCCCTTAATAGGACAGTGAATAACAGTTGATGTTACATTTCCTTTCTGAGAGAAAACAGATGCAAAATAGGAATTTAAAAGTTCAGCCTTCTCAACATCCTGTCTTACCATTTCATCATTTTCATCCTGTAAAAATCCTATAGCATCTTTGACTTTTCTTTTACTTTTGACATATCCCCAAAATCCTTTAATATTGCTTTTGACATCTCTTGCAAGCCTCAATTCATTTTCAGCTTTAGATAATCTGATTTGTGCCCTGCAGGTTCTGCAGACAGCATTATATTCTTCTTTAGATATGCCTCCCTCTTTCCATTTTATAAACATTTTTTTCTTCCTTTTTAGCATGTGCTTAAGCTCTGTGTTCATCCATCCTGGTTTCCTTAAATGCTTCCTATTCTTCCCTCTTTTCAGAATTGTTAACAACTGTGCTTTGAGAATTTCATTTTTCAAGATTTCCCATCCTTCCTGGACATTTTTGTCTTTAAGGATATCCAGCCATTGGATCCCTCCAATTCTCTTTCTGAATCCCTTAAAATCTGCCTTTCTGAAATCTAACCTTGACGTCTGAGTCTTCACAGGTCTTCCGCCTCTAGTTATCCAAAATTCTAAAATAGCATGGTCGCTACCTCCTAGGGTCCCAGCCACTTTTACCTCCTCAACCATTTCCTCCCTGTTTATAAGGATTAGATCCAAGGTAGCAGTTCCCCTTGTTTTCTCCCTTACCTTTTGGAAGATAAAGTTGTCAGCAAGAGAGGATAAGAATTTCCTTGACCTGTTAGTTTTGCCTGAGAGAGATTCCCAACAAATGTCTGGATAGTTGAAATCTCCCATGACAACTATGTCATATTTTTTGGAGAACTTGGCCATTTGATGCATAAAGAGTTCATCCATATCTTCATTTTGCACAGGCGGCCTGTAGTAAATGCCTACAATGGTGTCCTTTCCATTGTTCTGTCCTTGTATTCTTACCCAAACAGTTTCCTCAGAACTCCCAGTCTCTGAAGCTTCAATCTCTGTGCAGATATACGCGTTTCTAACATACAATGCGACACCCCCTCCTCGTTTATCAAGTCTGTTTCTTGCAAATAAGTTGTATCCTTCTAGTCTTGTATTCCAATCATGTGTATTGTCCCACCAAGTTTCAGTGATTCCAATGACATCATATTTCTTTTCCTGTGTTAGTAGTTCCAATTCTCCTTGTTTGTTGCCCATGCTTTGTGCATTAGTATAGAAACATTTTAGTTTGTGATTGGTTTCTCTTTCTCCAATATTTTTATTAATTAGATTCTTTCGTCTTTGTTCTTCCTTTCCACTTCTAATAGCAGAGTTCTCAATAGCATTTGTCAGGTGTATGGCTTTTTCTGGTCTTTTGCTTCCCTTCCCATGTTTTTCTAGTTTAAAGCTCTCCTTACAAGTGTAGCAAGGCGACTTCCAAATACATGCTTTCCAGTCTTCGTAAGGTGCACCCCATCTCTAGCAAGTAGTCCATCGTATAAGTAGTTCACTCCGTGATCCAGAAATCCAAATCGTTGCTGACGGCACCATCGACGTAGCCAGTTGTTCACCTGCAGAATCTTATTCCACCTCCTTGTTCCTTGGCCATCCACTGGGAGGATGGAAGAGAAGACCACCTGCGCTCCCAGTTCTTTCACTTTCTTGCCTAAGTCTTCAAAGTCTCTGCAGATGGTTTCCAGGTCGTTTCTTGCGGTGTCATTTGTCCCCACATGTAGTAGCAGGAATGGGTAGTCATCTGTAGGTCTGAAGAGTCCTGATATCCTGTCAGACACATCTTTAATTTTTGCACCTGGAAGACAGCACATTTCTCTTGAAGTTATATCCGGTCTGCAGATAGTGGCCTCTGTTCCTCTCAACAGGGAATCCCCCATGACCACCACTCTCCGTTTCTTCTTCACAACATTTTTCTTTCTCCATCCAGGAGGACTCTGAAGGCGTACAAGGTTGCTGTTTGTTGGCAAAGTCTTATCCTGATGTATTTCTTCATCATTTTCCTGCGTGAGAGCCTGGTACTGGTTTCTGAGCAGTATGGGTGCTGACTGCCTCCTGATCCTCCTGCTTCTCTGGGTCACATGTCTCCATTCCTCTGTTTCTTCAGGTGCACTTCGAATTTCTTCTCTTTCTGTAACATGAAGAGATAATTCTGCTCTGTCCAAGAACTCTTCACCTTCCTTAATGATCTTCAACGTAGCTAACCTCTCTTCGAGATTTTGCAACTTTTCCTCCAACAGGGACACAAGCTTGCATTTGTGGCATGTGAAGTTTGGCTTTTCCACTGGTAAATCTGTGAACATGTAGCAAGAAATGCAGCTCACCAAATGGCTCCTGGCCTCTTCCATCTTGAGATTTCTTAAAAACGATGAAAGATGAGCCGATTTCCTCTTTTCAGCTGCAACGGCCAAAACCCAGTGATCGTTGAGCTCGCAGAGACTCTTCACTTATCCCAAAAGGCACTGGGAATATGCAAATGATCTCCTCAAGACTCTTCCCCTGGTTTTCCGATTTCCTCTTTTCAGCTGCAACGGCCAAAACCCAGTGATCGTTGAGCTCGCGGAGACTCTTCACTTATCCCAGAAGGCACTGGGAATATGCAAATGATCTCCTCAAGACTCTTCCCCTGGTTTTTCCGATTTCCTCTTTTCAGCTGCAACGGCCAAAACCCAGTGATCGTTGAGCTCGCGGAGACTCTTCACTTATCCCAGAAGGCACTGGGAATATGCAAATGATCTCCTCAATATTCTTCCCCTGGTTTTTCCGATTTCCTCTTTTCAGCTGCAAAGGCCAAAACCCAGTGATCGTTGAGCTCGCAGAGACTCTTCACTTATCCCAGAAGGCACTGGGAATATGCAAATGATCTCCTCAAGTCTCTTCCCCTGGTTTTAACATGTTAGTAAAAGTCCAATCTATCAAACAATAAAATTAATTGATAAACACCATTATGAGAAAACAAAAATCAAAATGCCAGAACTGCAGTTTTTCCGTCCATAGACCTCACTAAACACTGCAATAAAAACAGAAAAAAAATTTGTATATGCCCCAAAATGGTATCGATTAAACCATGAGCACACCAAATAAAAACCAAACCTTCAAACCACTCCATCAATGGGAAAATAAAATGTTATGGGCCTTGGAAACTCCCTCCCATCCCCAATTTTTTTTCAAATGTCTGATTTTTCTTCTCCAACTAAATGAAAAAAAGTCGATCAAAGTTTGGTATTGCCATAGTTGTATGGACCTGGAGAATCCTAATTCAGAGTAATTTTTACTACTTAATATAAGCATTTAAAGCAAAACCTAAAAGACTATGGTGGAATTGATGTTTTTTTCACAATTTCACCACACGTGGAAATTTTTTTATTGTTTTCCAGTACATTAAAAGTTGAAACAAATAGCGTCATTTGAAACTATAACTTGCAAAAACATAAGCGCTCATATAGCTATGTCAATGGAAAAATAACAAAGTTATTGATCTTAGAAGAAGTTGATGAAAAATCGAATGCACGAAAATGAAAATTGTTTGCGAAGGGAAGGGGTTAATACAAACTATAACGTTTTCATATCAGACTGAGTATTCTTCTAAGGCCGGAGTCACACTCAACGTATAAATTTTTGACGGCCGAGAATCGCAGGAGTGTTCTCCGTATGGTGATCCATATGTACGCATAATCCGTTTGCAATGCGATGATGCAATGTGATTTTAACATGAGCTTTTACATACAGCAGTTCTCTGTCATTGACACATCATTTTAAAAGGAAATATTCTTCAAAACACACACACGTATATATATATATATATATACTTACTTCCTGGCGCCGCTGGAGTGGCAGCTTGTTACAGTAGCTCCTTCTTTGATCTCCTTTTTTCTATTTTCTATTTTTCCTTTCTCTTTTTTTTTATTGTTACTCCAAAGGGACATTGCACTATGGAAAACCATAAGAGGACCTGGACCTTTGATGGACTTTTTACCTTGTTTTTACTTGGATCTATTGTGTTGGGAAATCCAGTAACTGAACAAGACCCTATTGTCTACTCCAGAGAAGCTATACTGCTGCTTAGGGATACAGCAAGGCAGCATGCTGCTAATAGACCAGAGGACATTCCACCAGAAATAAGGAACACTAAGAGAAGAGGTTGCAGAGCTGGAGCCCTCAGGAAAGCTAGAAGAAGGCGCTATAGACTTGCTCTTCCCTCCGTCATTATGGGCAATGTGAGATCACTCGGGAATAAGATGGACGAACTGTCGGCGCTGACCAGACATCATCGGGAATTAAGGGAGTGCAGCATGTTGCTGTTTATAATAATAATAATAATAAATTTTATTTTTATAGCGCCGACATATTCCGCAGCACTTTACATTTCAGAGGGGATTTGTACAGACAATAGACATTACAGCATAACAATAATCACATACAGTAGATTATAACAAATACCAAGAGGAGTGAGGGCCCTGCTCGCAAGCTTACAGTCTATGAGGAAAGAGGGAGACACGAAAGGTGGGTGGTAACAGTTGCTCTGATTGTATGGACCAGCCATAATGTTAAGTGTGTAACAGTACAGACACAGAGGGCTAATGGATGCATAAAGCATGTGGGAACATGATGCTGGGAACCTGGTTATGGTAAAACTTTTGGCTCTGCCACACAGGGATAGGTTAGGTTAATGTGTTGAGGCGATAGGCCAGTCTGAATAAATGCGTTTTCAGGACACGCTTAAAATTGTGGGGATTGGGGACTAATCGTATTGACCTGGGAAGTGCATTCCAAAGAATTGGCGCGGCACGTGTAAAGTCTTGGAGACGGGAGTGGGAGGTTCTGACTATTGAGGATACTAACCTCAGGTCATCAGCAGAACGGAGGGCGCGGGTAGGGTGGTATACTGAAACAAGGGAGGAGATGTAGGGTGGTGCTGAGCCATGGAGGGCTTTGTGGGTGAGGGTAATAAGTTTATACTGAATTCTGGAGTGGATGGGTAGCCAGTGTAATGACTGGCACAAGGTAGAGGCATCGGTGTAACGATTGGTGAGGAATATGATCCTGGCTGCAGCATTCAAGACAGATTGGAGAGGGGAGAGTTTGGTAAGAGGGAGACCGATTAGAAGAGAGTTACAATAGTCGAGACGAGAATGAATAAGAGAAACAGTAAGAGTTTTTGCAGAGTCAAAAGTAAGAAAAGGTCGAATTCTAGAAATGTTTTTGAGGTGCAGATGACAAGAGCGAGCCAGTGATCGAATGTGGGGGGCAAAGGAAAGCTCGGAATCAAGTATGACCCCAAGACAGCGGGCATGTTGCTGGGGAGTAATAGTGGAACCACACACGGAAATGGCAATGTCGGGTGTAGTTACATTAGTAGCGGGAGGAAACACCAGGAGTTCAGTCTTTGACAGGTTCAGTTTCAGATATAGTGAGGACATGATATTAGACACAGCGTTTAGACAATCGCCAGTGTTTTCTAGAAAGGCTGGCGTGATGTCAGGAGAAGAAGCGTATAATTGGGTGTCATCAGCATAGAGATGGTACTGGAAACCAAATCTACTGATTGTTTGACCAATAGGGGCAGTGTACAACAGAGATTACAGTGAACAGAGAACAGTGTTTACAGAGACCTGGCTCACCGAAGGTACTCCGGACACTGTTGTCTCGTTGGATGGCTTTAAACTCATTCGCGCGGACATGACAAGGGAGAGCGGTAAGAGGAAAGGCGGAGGGCTGGCGATATTTGTGAATGATAGATGGTGTGACTCTAGGCACATCGTTGTCAAAGAGCAAACATGCTGTAAGGACATTGAGCTATTAGCTGTGGACATGAGACCTTTTTATTCACCAAGGTAACTATCGCATGTAATCATGATAGCTGCATATGTCCCCCCTTCTGCGAAAGCTGATGCCGCCACTGAGGTCCTACAATCCACAGTGAGCATGATGAAGTCCCTTCACCCCCAAGCACTCCTTCTGGTTTCGGGAGACTTCAATCATGTGTCTCCGGCATCCATACTACCCAGTTGCACACAGCATGTTACCTGCCTCACTAGAGACAACAAAACATTGGACTTGTTCTTTGCCAATGTGAGAGGGGCATATGCCTCGTCAGCCCTACCGCCGCTTGGAAGATCGGATCACAACCTAGTGCACCTCGAACCCGTGTACAAGCCACTTGTACAGAGAGAACCTGCTGTCACTCGCACAGTGAGGATATGGACTGAGGAGAGTGATGATGCTCTGAGAGACTGCTTTGAAACAACCACTTGGGAAGTGCTGCAAGATTCCTATGGTGATGACATGGATGGTCTCACACACTGTATAACGGACTACATTAATTTCTGTGTAGACAACACGGTACCCACAAAAGTAGTGAGGTGCTTCTCTAACAACAAACCATGGATCAGCCCCGGAATAAAGGCTCTTCTCAAAGAGAAGAAGTTGGCCTTCAGATCAGGTGACAAGGGCAGGCTGCGAGAGGTGCAGAAAGATCTGAAGAATCTAATCAGGCAGGGAAAGGCTAATTATAAGAGAAAAATTTAACTGAAACTGTCACAGAAAAGGATCCATGAAGTCTGGGAGGGTCTAAAGTCTATATCTGGGCATAGACAGACTGTCTCCAGGATGGTTGTAGATAAAGAGGGGCTTAATGAACTTAATCTATTCTTTAACAGATTTAATCACACACTGGCTGCTCCTGCCCCTGCATACCATTCACACCTCTCTGCTACAATAACCTCACCCCCTGCTGCAACTTGTCAACTGACCCAGGGTCTGTTCTTCACAAGTACCCAGGTTGCAAAAGAACTGAATAAGATCAAAGTTTTGAAGGCTGCAGGTCCTGACGGCATCAGTGCAAGACTAATCAAAACCTGCGGGCACCAGCTGAGTGAGATCATTACATATCTGTTCAATATGAGCCTGAGAATGGGTATAGTACCACAACTGTGGAAATTATCGTGTGTGGTACCGGTTCCGAAGAAACCTTATCCGAAAGACCTTAATGACTATAGACCTGTAGCATTGACATCACACCTGATGAAGGTATTAGAGAGATTGGTTCTCACACGTCTCCGTCCTCTAGTGAGCTCGGATATGGACCCTCTCCAGTTTGCCTACAGGCCGGGCATTGGTGTGGATGATGCCATTATCCACCTTCTAGATAGGACTCTCTCTCACCTGGAGAAACCTGGGAACACTGTGAGAATAATGTTCTTCGATTTCTCTAGTGCTTTTAACACCATACAGCCAGGTCTACTGAGAGATAAGCTGGGCCTTGTTGGTGTGGACCTCCAACTCTCCACCTGGATCCTTAACTACCTCACGAACCGACCTCAGTTTGTAAAGGTTCGGGACAGTGTGTCAGACACGGTGATATGCAATACAGGGGCACCTCAAGGTACAGTTCTTGCCCCTTTTCTCTTCACACTGTACACTGCGGATTTTAGGTGCAACTCATCTAGCTGCTACTTGCAGAAGTATTCTGATGACTCTGCAATAGTAGGCCTCATCACAGGAGGTGATGACAGAGAGTACAGAGACACTAACCAAGCTTTTGTGGAGTGGTGTCAGAGGAACCACCTTAGGATTAATTCCGGGAAGACCAAGGAATTGGTGGTGGACTTTCGCAATGGCAAAAATCCACCAGTAGTGGTGAACATTCAGGGAAATGACATTGAGATAGTCAACACCTATAAGTACCTTGGTGTGATCCTCAATAATAAGCTTGATTGGGCCCATCACTTGGATGCAGTGTACAGGAAGAGCCAAAGCAGGCTTTATCTGCTCAGAAGGCTGAGAGCCTTCGGAGTTAGAGGGGCACTCCTTGCATCCTTCTTCAACTCTGTTGTGGCATCAGTCATCTTCTTTGGTGTGGCGTGCTGGGGTAGTGGCATATCAACCAGGGATAGGAATAGGCTGGACAAACTGATTAGAAGGGCCAGCTCTGTCCTGGGATGCCCCCTTGACCCAGTTCAGGAAGTAGGCGACAGGAGGATACTGGCCAAGGTGAGCTACATGGTGCAGAATGATTCCCATCCCATGCATGAGACCGTGACAAAGATGTGCAGTACTGTCAGTGACCGGCTACTTCATCCTAAATGTGAGAGGGAGCGCTATCGAAAGTCCTTCCTTCCTGCTGTAGTTAGGCTGTATAACCAGCACTGTCCAAAACGGAGAACGACCCAAACAGTGAACTGATAGATCCAAAGTTGTGACAGTCCGGTTACATTTTTTTTTTTTCCCCGTATATGTACCTACCTACTGTCAATGTAATGCCTTTATGCATCTGTATCTGTACTTGTTCCTGCCTTGCTGCTGTAATGCTCTGAATTTCCCTGTGGTGGGACGATTAACGGATTATCTTATCTTATCTTATATATATATATATATATATATATATATATACTGTATATAGAGGGGTTGGACAAAATAATGGAAACACCTGGAAACATCAACAAAAGTTAGTTTAATATGGTGTAGGTCCACCTTTTGCGGTGATTACAGCCTCAATTCTCCGAGGTATGGATTCATACAAGGTGTGAATTGTTTCCAAAGGAATTGTAGCCCATTCTTCAGTTAAAACACCCACTAGTTCTTTGAGTGATGATGGCGGCGGAAATCGGCGTCTAACTTGATTCTCTAAAATCGACCATAAATGCTCAATAATGTTGAGGTCTGGGGATTGTGGGGGCCAGATGAGATGCTCAACTTCATTAGAATGTTCCTCGTGCCATGCTTCAACGATTCTAGCTGTATGAATTGATGCATTATCATCCTGAAAGATGGCGTTCCCCTCTGGAAACAGTGCTTGAACCATAGGATGCACTTGGTCGCCCAAAATGCCTAAATAATCGCGGCTGTTAATTCTTCCTTGAAGGGATATCATTGGCCCGGCGGATCTCCACGAAATAGCACCTCAGATCATCACAGAACTTCCGCCATGTTTTACGGTTGGGAGAAGGCAGTCTGGATGGAATTCTTCTTTCGGCTGTCTCCAAATGTACACTCAGCCGGAGGTCGGAAATAGGGTAAACGATGATTCGTCTGAGAATATCGCATGTTTCCACTGCTCGAGGGACCAATTCTGGAGGTTTCTACACCACTCTAAATGCTTGGAAACATTTGTCATTGAGAGCAGGGGTTTTCAAATTGCAGCTCTTCCGTTGAATCCAGATTTGTGCAGCTCCCAATGAACAGTTTTCGTGGAAACTGGGTTCTGTAGGTGTTTATTGAGCTCAGCAGTGATTTTCGGAGCCATGGTCTTGCGATCCTCTCTCACAATTCGCTTTAGAGTCCGACGGTCTCTCTCAGTCAACTTCGACTTTCAGCCGGACCTGTGCTTTGCTGCGGATGTTTTTCCTTCTCTTTCAAACACAGTCATTACTTTGGAGACAGTACCTCTTGACACGCCAAGCATTCAGGCACCTTCTGTTACACTAGCGCCTGCCATAAGAGCACCAACAATTTGGCCTCTTTGAAAATCCGAGAGGTCTGCCATTGGTATCAGGTTCTCATCAATGTTTTTACAATTCTGCAAAACAAACTTGTTAATTTACATACACATATCACATAACACAAATGATCAACTACAAAACATTAAATGTCACGGTTTGCATGTTTATAACATGTTCGAAGATTATGATGCCAAAACGTTAGGTGTTTCCATTATTTTGTCCAACCCCTGTATATATATATTAGATTGATAGCTAGATAGATTAAAGGCCGACAAATGATCTGCCGCATACAGTATAATCAGAGAGTGACAGGTTGGAATAGATAGAATGGATATATACGCATAGAATAGGTGTGTATATATATATATATATATATATATATATATGTCAGTGACACATATATATATATACAATATATATATATATATATATATATATGTCTTTACATTTCATAGAGGGATGGAAGAATAGCCGGTAATTCATTTGTTGGCTTCTGTAAAATCACTGCAGGAGCCGACAGGATAGGAGAGATGTATTACATACAGTAAAGCCATATAGAATAGGTAGATATATAGATGTCAGTGACAAATACAATTAGTATAGTGTGTGTGATAATTATGGACATGTAATAATAATCTTTATTTTTATATAGCGCTAACATATTCCGCAGCGCTTTATCATCACTGTCCCCGATGGGGCTCACAATCTAAATTCCCTATCAGTATGTCTTTGGAATGTGGGAGGAAGCCGGAGTACCTGGAGGAAACCCACGCAAACACGGGGATAACATACAAACTCCTTGCAGATGTTGTCCTTGGTGGGATTCAAACTCCTTGCAGATGTTGGCCTTGGTGGGATTTGAACCCAGCGCTGCAAGGCTGCAGTGCTACCACTGAGCCACCGTGCTACCCCAATCCCCCTACAACAACAAAAAAATTGTTTTTGGTGCACATCTCAGATTAATGTGTGCGGGAACATACAAGATTCAAATGCAGTTTTAATTTGCCATCTACTATTTTTCAGTGGGTGCTTTTTTTGTCATCAGCATTCTGCCTTTACTATTAGTACAAGACCTTCCTTTCCCTCACTTCTAAGCAAGCATTACTAGTCACTGTCCAAAAGCTTGCCTCTATCAAGGCCATATTCTGGGTCACAGGCAAGGAGCTGCCCGCACTTCCAGCAGACAGGCAAGGAGTCGCCCCTGCTGCCCGCAGACAGGCATGTAATTAATAAAAGAATATTTCACTGAAAAAAATTGGCATAGGGTTCCCCTATAATTAATAGTCAGCAATGGCTCTGCAGACAGCTGAGGGCTGATGTTAGGGACCATGGATCCTGCCCCCCCAGCTAAAAACATCAGCTCTCAGCCGCCCCAGAAAAGGCGCATCTTTTAAATGCACCAATTCTGGTATATAACCTTGTGGGTCACCCCTCACACCCAGGGCAGTGGGGTACTCGGTACCAGGCCGGTGTCAGGGGGAGGTGTCACAGCAGCAGTGACCCGGTCCGTGGCCCTGGGCGCCCAATATCAATGGCGGTGATGTTAATGGTGTTAAGGTTTAATTGAATAGTTCGTGATGCCACCCGTGGTGTTTGGCAAGGTAGATGGTAAGCCAACGCTGCATGCAGATCCGCTGGGACTTATGGTGTGGTGCAGCAAAGATGGTATAGCTCCCCACAGGTGGAGCTGTAGTCCCAGGGCAGTGTAGGTGCAATGGATGAGGAGAGGTGCAGAATGGTATAGATGCTGGTACCCAGATGTAGCGGTGCTGAAGGTGTTAGCGGCGAATGAATGGAGGACACCAGGGCTTGCAGTTTCAAAGCTTTACTCACAGTTCGTGGTACCCAACCTCCCGGGTAAGTCAGGGTTCTCCTCTCCAACACTCCGCCAATGTGTGCCTTTCCTCAACGACTCCTCTATTGCGCCTTTTAGTATGAAGAACTCCAGTACCGTAGTTCTCTGGAATTCTTCCTGTCAGATGTTCCTAGAACCTTACTTGTATGACAGACAGCTGTAGCCTCTATCGGGGACTCCTCTCAGAGTCCTGGCTCACAAATCGGTTGCTGTTATGTCCCAAGTCTTGGATGGGAGTGGTGCATTTACAGCCAACTACTCCACCAGTGTCTGCTGCAAAACCATAAGTGTCCGTACAACCTCAGGGACCAGGCCCCGGCCTTGCGCTGAGAACCTATAGGCAGGGTTCCTCTTCCAACCCACAACTCCTCTCTGTTCTCTTACTCCTTTCATTCCACGCTGTTCCTTCTCTCTCTTATGGAAGCTCAGGTTGCAGGTCTACGTCTTTCTCCTTCTCTTCTCTTTCCCGTGCCAGCTGGCTCAGATCATTGAGGCAGTTGCAGCACTCTTTCTAAACTAAACTCAAACTAACTTCAGAACTGAACTCCTTCTCGCTTGACCTCCTGTCAGACTGACCGACCCGAGTGACCTCCCAATCTAAGCTTTCCCCCTTTTTAGACTAACTCCACCCACCTCCCAGCACATCTCATGTTACGAAGCAGGGTTCCACTAAGGGTACTCTGCTACCCCCAGCCTGAAGCTGCTAGGTGGACCTACTGAACTATCCTGTGTGTGGGATGCAGGTGCTGGAGTGTGGAAAGGAGCTCCCAACTTACGTAGTTGGTGGGGCACCACACCTTAGGAGAAGGTGCAGTACCTCTGTGGCGACTGAGCCTCAGGGGCACCACACTTGCTCATCCCGCTGCCCTGTAGCGGTGGCATATGGGGTAATAGTTGGGGGGGTTGGTGTCACCTTTCAGGTGACATCAAGCCTCAAGGTTAGTAATTGAGAGGCATCAATAAGACGCCCCTATTACTAACCCCATAGTCACACTGTAAAGAAAATACAGACACCCAGTAAAAAATCTTTTATTTGAAATAAAGACACAGACTCCTTTATTATTCTTAATTAAACCATGCTTACATACTCACTTAATCCATTCAAAGCCCTCGATCTCCTTGTCGGGATCCCTCAGATTACTCTTTCATCTGAAGGACCGATGTTCTTAGGTGTGAAGCACCATATGTCTCTAATCAATTGCTCCGTCGAGAAGAATAACACAGACACGGCTGTATGATACCACTCGGGATGCCTCCAAGACGCCTCTGGCTTATCAGTTAGGCTTCCGTCTTTTATAGTAAAGAATTTAAACATTTTACAGACATGCGCAGTACAAATGATTTTACAACTTGTTTTCGACAAAGAAAGTCATTTAGGCGAAAAAGCAGAGGTATTTGACCTTGGTTCACAAGGGAGATGTCTGAGACATCTCCTCGAAGAACAGATAAGGTTTTTAATAAGAGAATGCAACATGGACAGAACTCAATTTAACTCCTTCAGTTCCTATCATTCCCCCCTTTGACATCTTCATTTTCCACAATCTGGAACACTGGATCCTGCAACAACAGCGGATAGTGGCTCGTTCACCAGGTACTATCCCAGGCCGACGGGTTGCCCAAGGGAGACAGGTCTTCTACCTTCTCCATCCCCCAGATACTGAAGCCACGTCCATCATTGCAAGAGTACGCTCCTTCATGCCAGAAATGAGATGTCAATCTAGGACTCAAAGGAATAATAGTTAAATTCTTGTTGTTTACAGTCAAACTTCCTTATCTATTTCTACATCTTTTCTTGCATACAGAGATACACCAAAAAACAAGTTTCAATAGCACATATATTACGAAGATACAAACAACAATGATTTTGGACAGCAACGGTGGTGTTCAATATATCCAATATATCCCATATTTGGTCATCTAAGTAATCTGTAGCCCTGACTAATTTATCCCACATTTGAGTAATCATAGGATAAATAAAAATAGAGCTGACAATTTTATTAGCCACACTCATCTGCACTATATGTGGTCTCCCAGAGAAGCGAGGTGTATTGTCAGCAGCTCTTTTGTACAACGTGTGTTTAGGTATGCTCTGAGTATTCAACTGGTCATTCGGAATAACAAAGGTAGCTGGAGTCAAACGACCCAGAGTACAAGCACCTTTTACCCCTACTGGCAACCATTTATATGCATTGTCTCCACATATCCAGTACATGTCACTAGGTAGGTCCCATAGGGCTGAATGTTGTAATACCAGTCTATGAACTAAATCTATGAACGCAGATACATTCTGAAGCATACACCAATTTGGAAGTTGTCCTAAAGGGCTACAATACCCTACATCGGGATTTCCACAGGTGGGAGTTCCTTTCTCATATCCAGATGACTCGTTGCAAGGTATATTACCTGAAATATTAAAACAAGTTTCATTATTGCCCTGGGGAAATAAATTGGAATACTCCCAGGACGTGTTATGCAACCTTCTTTCTAGCAGTATTGGTTTGAAGGCATCAGTAGAGTGGGAAGTTACATTAAAACTAACTTGTAGGCCATACATTGGAATTTGCCCCAGGTAGGTTAATCGAGTTCTATTCCTGGGTACCCAAGCCCCCCCTTTATATGCCAGATATTGAAGGTATGTATTACTTCCTGAAAGATTACCCTGCCACCAAGGGTATCCTACCCATCCCACAATAGGTATTCCAACAGTTGTGTTCCATAACTTCACATTATTTGTGGCATTATTAGCAAGTGTATCAGAACAACTGGTCCAGGCAAATAATTCCTCGGGTGGCATAGGAATAACAAGGAACGGAATACTAGTGGCTGATACTGGTGAACGTGTGCAGATCCAGCAAATGATTTGACCAATCATTCAGTAATTTTTCATGATGTTGTATAAACTTATTATTCAAGGACATTGGAGAATTTAAACTATCCCACGCAGCTACCATTATTACAGATAATGCAACAAAACCAAACCAAAACATTATGCACTCTTATGCTTTGTTAATTCCTGTGGCTAGTTTGCAATGCGATGCGTGGATCCAGGTTGGTCGTCCTTCCAACTTAACAGAAGTAGGCGTTGTTAGGAGTACTTGGTAAGGTCCTTGATATCGGGGTTCAAGGGTCTCTCTGGAGTGTTTCTTGACATATACGTAATCACCAGGTTAGCAAACAAATGACCACAGCAGAAAGAAATAATAAAATGAAAAAATGTATAACATTGCACCAATCTACATATAATCCACATATAAATTAACTTGTGCAAATATTCATTCAGCTCCAATCAACCAGCCTTCCTGATATGTCACAAAATTTGAATGGAGACCATTCAATTCTATGGTAAAACAAGCCACTGTGTATGGACAATTCAATAAAACAATAGGACACAATGTATCTAAAATTCTAGATAATCTTTAATGAATCAGATTTGGGCAATTATAAACTTGTGCAAACAAGTTCCAAGGACATACAAAATATTGATCTAAAATCATAACATATATATGAAACATTAATAATAAAAAAGAGAGGCCTGTCAAAAGATTATTAATCTATCACAGCATCGCACACATATTGATGTAACAAATGTGCATAACTGTAAACAGTGATATATTTAAACAAAAATTATATGTAACACAAAAGTGATTATACCCACAAATGGGTTGTAAAACTAATATAATTCCAATATAATTCCACATCAATAATATGCCATTGTGGTAAAATCATATCCCAAAGTGATAACCCATGACATAACACTCAATAATGTGTGAGCCGATTAAAGATATTACATACCCGTGATATAATGACAGCCTCTAAAGTAATGCCAGGCACTCCCCGACGCGCGTTTCGGAACTGGCGTCCTTCGTCCTTCCCCCTGACGAAGGACGCCAGTTCCGAAACGCGCGTCGGGGAGTGCCTGGCATTACTTTAGAGGCTGTCATTATATCACGGGTATGTAATATCTTTAATCGGCTCACACATTATTGAGTGTTATGTCATGGGTTATCACTTTGGGATATGATTTTACCACAATGGCATATTATTGATGTGGAATTATATTGGAATTATATTAGTTTTACAACCCATTTGTGGGTATAATCACTTTTGTGTTACATATAATTTTTGTTTAAATATATCACTGTTTACAGTTATGCACATTTGTTACATCAATATGTGTGCGATGCTGTGATAGATTAATAATCTTTTGACAGGCCTCTCTTTTTTATTATTAATGTTTCATATATATGTTATGATTTTAGATCAATATTTTGTATGTCCTTGGCACTTGTTTGCACAAGTTTATAATTGCCCAAATCTGATTCATTAAAGATTATCTAGGATGTAATCACCAGGTTGTAGACAGTGAGTTCCTTCCACACTATCTGGATCTGGAATGGAAGAGAAAACTAGAGAATGCATTTGAGTTAAATGCTTTTGCAACTGGATTACATAACTTGTCAAATTATCCACATTGAGTGTTAAGACCTGTGGGTAGTACAACCCTGTGTTCGGTGGTCTTCCAAACAGTATCTCGAAGGGTGACAGTTTAGTTTTCCCCGTGGGTGTGTACCTTACTGAGAATAATGCTAATGGGAGACACTCTGGCCATGGTTTATGGGTTTGTTCCATGGTTTTCTGTATTTTCAATTTTAGTGTCCCGTTCATTCTCTCTACCTTCCCTGAACTCTGTGGGTGGTAGGGTGTATGAAATGCTTGTTCTACACCTATCATTTGCATTACATTTTGCATTACCTCAGCAGTAAAGTGTGTACCTCTGT
This sequence comes from Dendrobates tinctorius, assembly GCF_039654945.1. NCBI lineage: Eukaryota > Metazoa > Chordata > Amphibia > Anura > Dendrobatidae > Dendrobates > Dendrobates tinctorius. The sequence continues at coordinate 8,624,730 of NW_027361741.1, read as the reverse complement.
CTGATTCAATTGTTTCAGGGACACCGAATCGTGGTACTAGTTCCATCACCAGTGTCTTTGCAGTGGCTCGAGCTGTAGCCGTTTTCACCGGGTAGGCCTCTGGCCATCCAGAGAAGAGATCTACACATACTAGGATATTTGCATACACTCCTACCTTGGTATCTGTATGTCGTCAATCTGCCGTCTCTGAAACGGGTAGAGAGGCCTAGGTGTCGCTTTCTTAGGGACTTTTACTGTTTTACCTGGGTTGTGCTGTGCACAGATGAGGCATGATTGTACAAGTTTCGCGGCTGCGCAACTGAAGCCAGGAGCGATCCAGAAGGCATCTACCATGGCACACATGTGACTTTTTGAGGTGTGATTGGGGCCATGTGCTGCTTGCGCCATGATTGGGAACAGGGACTTTGGTGGGCACATTTTATCCTTATTCTCCCATACTCCATTTGAGTTCAGCTCAGCTCCCAGTCTCCCCCGGTGTACCTTCTCTGTTTGGGCAGCCTTTTGCTGGAGGGATTTCAGGACATCTAGACCCAATGTGGCTGGAATACGCTGACTCCCCGCCACCGTCCACTGCTCTCTCTAGGCCGCCTTGTGCTATTTTAGCAGCCTCGTTCGCCCTTCTATTGCCCTCTACCTCCACGGAGTCACCTTTGTGTGTGCTTTTACCTTGACAATGCCAACCTGGACTGGTAACATCAATGCCTCCATCAATTGTTTCACCAGCTCTGCATTTTTAATGGGCTTCGAATCTGTGAAAATATTAGCGACTTTACCTGCAGCGGCTCTACACGCCTCAGTGAGTGCCTTCAACTCTGCCTCCTGCGCCGACATGTGAGGAGAGAGTGGTTCCGCTCGGATTACCTCATGTGAGGATACTACTGCATATCCAGTGTAGAATCGTCCATCCTGGTGGTATCTGGGGCCATCTACAAAAAAGAAACTCAAAGTCTGCATTAGGAACAGGTTTTTCATGAATGTGTGCAAACCCAACTGTCTCCTGACTCATCAGTTCTATGCAGACATGTTCATGCGTCATGTCAAAGTATCCTTCCTCACTTGCCAATACGGTCACCAATTCCCCCTTTTCTGAATCCACAGGCAGGAGGGTGGCTGGATTCAGAACGTTACATCTTTTGAGGAGTGACATACTCAGGAATTAGTAGAGCACACTCAAGTCGGAGCTGTCTGGCCATAGACAGATGTTTTGGTTGAACTTGTAGGAGTATGGCATGGATGTCATGTGGGGAATAGATTGTGAAAAGAAACGTCAGTGTCATCTCACATGCCTTCCCTATTACGTCTCCACTTTTTTTCTTGTGCTCCAGCATACATGACAGGTCGTTTTATTGTCCTTGTTTGCTCAATTTCTTTAGCTACCTTAAGGAGGTCTTTCGGATCTACATGTCTCCATTCAGGTCTGGCTGTCTGTACTGCGTCTCGTAAGTCTTTGTTCATACCGTCAATGAATGCATTCACCAGTATTCTAACATCAAGTGGATTTATGCAAATGTACCCCATGTCTGCCCATTTCAGCTGTAACCGTCCAAGGTATATCTCTACTCTCTCTCCTCTTTGCTGTGTCACATTAGTCAGGAGTACAGACTGCTCTGATTGTTCCACTGCAGCCCATTGTCTTAGTGACTCACAGTACGTCTCCCCAGATCGTGCAGATTTATCATCCATGCCCCAAGCCTGATTCTTTGTCACATCTGTGTGTGTCTTAATTATATGATCTAGTGCGTCACCTGCCTTTAAACTCACCAACCTCTCTAGGTCTGCCCAGGTACACTTATATGTCTGCTGTACTTCCTTTATGTGTCTGTAAAACGGGAATGGTTGGTCTTCAGGGTCAGGCAGCTGCTTCAGCAAAGCTAGCTGGTCAGAGGGGCTCCAGGGATAATAAACCTGTATCTTTCTTATTCTAGTCACACTTCTAGGTCCTGATGGGGTTGGTCGTCTGATGTCTACTGTCAGCTTACTCCTCAAGGGCCAATGTCCCCACTACCCACTATCCACACTATTATGTCAGCTTCTTATGATCTTGTCTGGATAGGATTTAGTGCAATTCTCTTAGGTCAGTAGCACAGGTCACACAAGTAGCTATTCAGTCTGGATTTGTCTGAGTCTGACCACAGTGTTTACAAGTCCATCTGTTTTGTCTGGGTCTCTGGTTACACTTTGTCAATCAAACATTCATAATACACCTTCCACACTGCTGCACATTCTCAAGCATCATTTATTCACTTGCTATTTTCTTCCCTTGTCTGTGCCTTTTTGTACATCCAAACATTCACACTCTGGTATTTTTGCCTTTTTCAATATTTGTCCCACTTATTTTACTGCTTCCTTCCTTCTCTGTCTCTTGTAATTTGACACAATTTGCTATACAAATCAATCACACAACTAGAAGCAGGTTCAAACACATTAATGACCAAGCAATCACTTACAATTCCCTTCTAAATTAGGCACCATAACTTACTTTTAACTTCCAATCTTCAATTAAGTACTGTTGCTTTAAAATGCACAAATCTTTCAGAGTGTACCTTACGGATAGAATTACAGAGAATTTTGAGCACAGCTCACACTCAGCAGAGATAAGAGCGAAGGGAGAAGAAACTGCGCAGCGGTATCATTCCTCCCTCCCATCAGAATGCAGCGTCGTCCTTCACAGAATTCTGTAGTTCTTTAGACTTATCAAAATCAATTTCTACAAAGAAACTCAAAATCACCGGATTTCACTGTAAGGGCAGATAACTGTATAATGAGATTAACCATGCCTTGCCCTTTTTCTGGCCAAATGCATTCAGGAAACTTTACAATGTAATGCCACATATAACACGAACTATATCATTACTCAATTCATTCAGTCTCAGATGTAGATTTGAAATATCTAACGCATCTGTCCGGGATTCCACCACAACTAGAAAGGTCACAAATCTCTTGACACAAAAATGACGTGTGATGATTCATTCATACGTGCTCATTCACTGATTTTTATTTTTTTTTTTTTATACTCAATTACTCATCTCTCATCTTATTCAGAGGTTCTCATAGACATATATACAAGGATTCACACAGCCTGACTATCTTGCACTTTGGATTTGATTAATACTTTTTCCAGGTTCTTTGCTGCACTACTTCCATATCTATCCTCAATTATATCACATAACCGATTTCCTTCTTCAGGTGTCTTTCCCTGACTGTTCCCCATTTTATCTTTTATTCTTATCCTGTTTCTCTTGTTGTCTTCCTGTTAGTCCCCTGCCTTAGGTGGTGTATTGGGTAACCTCAAGACTAGGCTCTACTATACCTCGTTACCTTCTTCCTAAGGTGCTAACAGGCTAAATGGAGTGTCTGTTCCTCAGTGTACTACGTGTTTCATGTACTTATATGCTATGTAGCATCCGAACAGAAATACTCCCACAACACACAGGATTGTAAACAAAGTGTCCATCTATCGGGGTTCTTCAGTCATATCCTGTCACAGGCTCATTTCACGGTCCTGTGCTCATTCGGTCACACTCTTATCTGTCACAAGGTTTATTCGTAAAGGGTGTTGATTTAAGCTTAGGCGGTGACCTCCCCGAAAGGACGCTGTCACATGACCCAGTTAGGCAATATCACCACTCTTTGAACGAATACCTACTGTGCAGCTTATTTGTCTACTTTTCACAGTCCTTCAAATCAAAGTAGCCATTCAACAACCTCCTCTATTCCTAGTGCGGAACCGTCTAGTGTGAAAAACTTGTCCGTCCGGGCTGCGCAGTATGAACTGTTCACCCAGCCTTATATGCCATAATGTCAGACCTCTCCCATTTCGATTTGCATCAGCTCTTTTTCTAAAAATAGCTGTGCACAGACAGAACCTACAGTAACCTCTCATTCGAGCAGAAATTACACATGCGTGTCACACCCGATTTCCTCAGAGTTCTTATATGGACCTGATTTTACGGCCCCCTCCTCTACTAGATTCCCCTTTATACGGACCTTAGTTATAATGATAGATTATGAAGAGCAGAGAAGAGAAAAATTGATCTCTTACCTGGCCAGGTGTTTAGGTCTGCTGTTCACAATTTCATCAGTAACTGGAGTGGTCTGTAGATCGGGTAGTCTTGGAGAGGTGCCTATATCAGGTCCCTGTTTCGGGCGCCAGGAAACTGTCGGGATCCCTCAGATTACTCTTTCATCTGAAGGACCGATGTTCTTAGGTGTGAAGCACCATATGTCTCTAATCAATTGCTCCGTCGAGAAGAATAACACAGACACGGCTGTATGATACCACTCGGGATGCCTCCAAGACGCCTCTGGCTTATCAGTTAGGCTTCCATCTTTTATAGTAAAGAATTTAAACATTTTACAGACATGCGCAGTACAAATGATTTTACAACTTGTTTTCGACAAAGAAAGTCATTTAGGCGAAAAAGCAGAGGTATTTGACCTTGGTTCACAAGGGAGATGTCTGAGACATCTTCTCGAAGAACAGATAAGGTTTTAAACAAGAGAATGCAACATAGACAGAACTCAATTTAACTCCTTCAGTTCTTATCATCCTGTAATAAATCTAAAATAAAAAAGCAGCAATATACCATACCTGTCCGTCGTTGTGTCCCACACCATAATCCTTATCTGGGGGATATACATTTTTGAATCTGGATGGTGCTAAGATGTGACCGTCCCGGCTGAAAAACCACTGGTGAATGAGATGTTGCCAGCGCAACCTCAGTGACTAGCGCTGACGTCAGCGCTCCCTCAAAGAATGACCCGCGCTGAACTCTGTAGCGTGGGAAAATGCCAGTTCATTTTCCCACGCTCTAGACTTCAGCACGGGTCAGGCTGTGAAAACAATTTGAATGGGCAAGTAGAACTGGTTGACAACACCTGCAGGTTAATGGGATGAGTGCAAGCGTCAGAGCAGAGGGATTCACACCCTCTAAATAAGATATACAAAAAACCTTACCAGCACCTCCTAAGTGTGAATAGGTGCAAGCTGCAGTGACTGCAAAACATGTATAAAAAGGCACAGCAGCACCCTGTGTTTGCCAAGACATATAATGTCAATGGAAATAGCAATTTCCAAACTCCTTGTCCCACAGCAAGAGGCTGCTGCTGTGCCTATATAGGAGGTGCTGGTCAGGTTTTTTTCTTTTGTAATATACATATATATACAGTATATATATATATATATATATATATATATATATATATATATATATATATGTTCACTTGTTAACCCATTACTGGATACTACATCAAAAGTAGAAACAGATTATGAGTATGCATGTGTAAGCACATCTTTAATCCATTAGCTCCACTATGCCCTGCATGCATCTGAGGTCGGCTAATTAAAATCATTCACCCTAATTAAATTGCTAGTGACTCTCCTGTGTTCGTAGTCAATAGTCACTTTTGCTACAGATGATAGAGTCGACTTCTACTTCTGCTGCTGTCTGCTCCATTTGGACTCATGACTGATGCTTTTTCATGTATGTTAGAGGGGAAGCCTGGGGGACTTTGCTGCTGTCTGCAAATGGATACACACAAAAGTGCATTTGCTGTTGTTAGCAAGATGACAACCTAGGAAGGACAAAGATGCCAGCTGGAACCTTTCTTCTGTTCTATAACTTAATAGACCTGGATCACATTGGTTTATGTTATTCTGAGGAGAACTATTGTAATTAAAACTATATAGATCAGCCATCTCATTAATAATCTTGGCCCAAGCACAAACAACTGAGCTCATTTAAAGAAGAGGTCTGACATTTGCTGAACCCTGATTGACCATTTTCACTCAATTTGGGTAAAAAGAAGATCTAGCAAGTGCACTTTAATCATGTAAGTAAGAATATTAATTCTCCCCTGACAACGCTCTCCTCTTATATATGCAGACTGGTTTAAATGTGATTAGAACAAGTATTATAAAAGTACAGAATGTGAGCTAAAACATATTTTAAAAAGAACTCATTAATAGAGCTATATTATGGATCAGAGTTGAATAAAGCCATCATATTTCACCCCTCAAAATCTATCCACCATGCTGGATCTGTTTGAGGTCCTTTGTAAGGAGATGTACATACTGCCCATTTGCCCCCTTGAAGATATGCAAATTGTTGTAATGTGTGTAATGTGTATTGTGTGTTTTGACTTGCATTAGTGACAATGTTGTAGTTTTATCGACAGTAGGGAGAGTTAGGGTTAATGATTGGGACTAGCCCAGAGGGGGAATGGCTAAAGTGAAGGGACAGAGACCAGTCAGCAGAGCCGCATGACATAGCGGACCTTGATGTGAGTGGAGATCGAGGCAGTGAATAGCAAGATCTGGAGTAGAGACAAGGAACACTGACAAAAAGAGTGATGCACTGGAGACGGGTCCTGGGATAGGACACCTAGCGGTATGGCCTGAGTTTTCAAGTTAAAGAGATAACGGGCAAGGACGGAACTGGGAACGTGAGGCAAAGAGAGTGACCCAGGCAGGAGTTCCAAGGCATCAGCAAACAGAGTATCTAAATAAAGGCCATAGCGGCAATCTATCTCCCCTAAGGGGAAAAGAGGAAGCAAAATCAAGGGGTGAAGAATAAGGCTGTGTTCACACGTAGCGTTTTTCTGCATTTTCGCAGCGTTTTTAAACCCGCGATTTTGCTGCAAAATCGCAAAAAAAAAGCATCCCATGCAATCCTATGGGATTCCGCAATGCTGTGCTAATGCTGCGGATTTTTCCGTTGCGGAATCGCATCGTGGAAAAATATGCAGCATGCTCATTAATTTTGCGGAATCGTGGCAATTCCGCCCACATAGGAATGCATTGTTCTGCTTACTTTCCGCATGTGGCTGTGCCTACCATGCAAAAAGTAAGGAGAACATTTGCAGATGGTACCCAGGGGGTGGAGGAGAGGAGACTCTCCTCCAGGCTCTGGGTACCATAACCCTGTAAAAAATAGGATTAAAATAAAAAATCATCATATTCTCACCTTCCGATGTCCCGCGTAGCATCCCCAGGCCTCACCGATGCTCCCACCAACTCCCGATCCCAGTGATGCATTGCGATAATGACATTTGATGATGTCGCGGTCTCGTGAAACCGTAGTGGTCTCGCGAGACGGCAACGTCATCAAAGGTAATTGCCGCAATGCATCACTGGGAACGGGACCTGCCGGGAGCATCGAGATGATCGGGAACGCTGCGCGGGACACCGGAAGGTTAGGAAAACATTTTTTATTTTTTTTATTATTTTTAACATTAGATCTTTTTACTACTGATGCCGCATAGGCAGCCTCAATAGTAAAAAGTTGGTCACACTCGTCAAACACTATGTTTGACGAGTGTGACCAACCTGTCAATCAGTTTGCCAAGTGATGCTCCAGATCGCTTAGAAAACGCTAGCATTCTGCAAGCTAATTACGCTTGCAAATCGCTAGTTTTTCTGCGGGAAATAGGCGGAAATTAAAATGCGATTTGCTCGCATATTTCCCGCGGAATGGAATTCAGGAATTCCTTTGGAAATTTCCGCGGCAATACTGGAACGTGTGCACATAGCCTAAGACTCTCACCTACTGGACTGTGGTACCATTAGTGGGGACTAAGGAAGTTCCCCAACAACTGTGATGGGTTGTGGTGAAGGTAATGGATCTAGTTGAGGTAGCAACAAGTGAGCCTAGAGAAGGAAAGAAAGAATGTGCGTCAAGATACTCCATGTTCTTAAAGAAACGTTCTTGAGCTTACGCATCCGCTATCTATTGTATGTAATGCCAACAAAGTTGATATTCAGTAAAAGGCTGTTTGATTAGTGGTCTCCCTCATTGAACTTTCACCATCTGGTCCTTGCCAACTGAAGTCATTGGTATCATGCGGCATCATTGGTATGAAATGGCTTAGCGCCCCCATAGATTAAGCCCACACTACCAAGTGACCCCATGCCACGTTACACTACTGTACATGAAATCCAACATAATTGCAGGGTGTTCCATTTAACGGTGTATTAGATTACACTATCATGATACGTTTTTAGTAAGTTATTGACACCCTGTATTTTCGCTGTGCCAAAAAATGCAACATCTTAGAGCTTGTCTACACATTACGTTTTTGCTGCACAAAAAGCAATGTTTTACAGTCAAAGTGAATGAGATCTCTGAAATGTCATGCACATGTTGCCTATTTTTTGCTTGCAGATTTGAATCATGGACACTTTTTTAAAATTTGCAGTGTGTCAATTATTTCAGCATTTTTCACCTATTATACTGTCCTCATACACGGTGTGTAGAGAGACATGTAGCTAAACCCCCTGTCTTCTTTAAGAAAAAGGAGGCTGTAAGTTGTAACCTTCTTTTATTGATTGCAGATGTGACAGGAAAGGGTGAAACTATAGGATGCAATAACAGGAGCATTTCAGAATATATAAAGTGGGGCAAAAAAGTATTTAGTCAGTCAGCAATAGTGCAAGTTCCACCACTTAAAAAGATGAGAGGCGTCTGTAATTTACATCATAGGTAGACCTCAACTATGGGAGACAAACTGAGAAAAAAAAATCCAGAAAATCACATTGTCTGTTTTTTTTTTCATTTTATTTGCATATTATGGTGGAAAATAAGTATTTGGTCAGAAACAAGCAATCAAGATTTCTGGCTCTCACAGACCTGTAACTTCTTCTTTAAGAGTCTCCTCTTTCCTCCACTCATTACCTGTAGTAATGGCACCTGTTTAAACTTGTTATCAGTATAAAAAGACATCTGTGCACACCCTCAAACAGTCTGACTCCAAACTCCACTATGGTGAAGACCAAAGAGCTGTCAAAGGACACCAGAAACAAAATTGTAGCCCTGCACCAGGCTGGGAAGACTGAATCTGCAATAGCCAACCAGCTTGGAGTGAAAAAATCAACTGTGGGAGCAATAATTAGAAAATGGAAGACATACAAGACCACTGATAATCTCCCTCGATCTGGTGCTCCACGCAAAATCCCACCCCGTGGGGTCAGAATGATCACAAGAACGGTGAGCAAAAATCCCAGAACCACGCGGGGGGACCTAGTGAATGAACTGCAGAGAGCTGGGACCAATGTAACAAGGCCTACCATAAGTAACACACTACGCCACCATGGACTCAGATCCTGCAGTGCCAGACGTGTCCCACTGCTTAAGCCTGTACATGTCCGGGCCCGTCTGAAGTTTGCTAGAGAGCATTTGGATGATCCAGAGGAGTTTTGGGAGAATGTCCTATGGTCTGATGAAACCAAACTGGAACTGTTTGGTAGAAACACAACTTGTCGTGTTTGGAGGAAAAAGAATACTGAGTTGCATCCATCAAACACCATACCTACTGTAAAGCATGGTGGTGGAAACATCATGCTTTGGGGCTGTTTCTCTGCAAAGGGGCCAGGACGACTGATCCGGGTACATGAAAGAATGAATGGGGCCATGTATCGTGAGATTTTGAGTGCAAACCTCCTTCCATCAGCAAGGGCATTGCAGATGAAACGTGGCTGGTTCTTTCAACATGACAATGATCCAAAGCACACCGCCAGGGCAACGAAGGAGTGGCTTCGTAAGAAGCATTTCAAGGTCCTGGAGTGGCCTAGCCAGTCTCCAGATCTCAACCCTATAGAAAACCTTTGGAGGGAGTTGAAAGTCCGTGTTGCCAAGCGAAAAGCCAAAAACATCACTGCTCTAGAGGAGATCTGCATGGAGGAATGGGCCAACATACCAACAACAGTGTGTGGCAACCTTGTGAAGACTTACAGAAAACGTTTGACCTCTGTCATTGCCAACAAAGGATATATCACAAAGTATTGAGATGAAATTTTGTTTCTGACCAAATACTTATTTTCCACCATAATATGCAAATAAAATGAAAAAAAAGCAGACAATGTGATTTTCTGGATTTTTTTTTCTCAGTTTGTCTCCCATAGTTGAGGTCTACCTATGATGTAAATTACAGACGCCTCTCATCTTTTTAAGTGGTGGAACTTGCACTATTGCTGACTGACTAAATACTTTTTTGCCCCACTGTAACAGCACAGTGCATAAAATACAAATAGTCTGCAATACACAGTAACATGAGGTAATGCATAGGTAACATGATGTAATACAGTAACATGAGGTAATACATAGGTGATGATTGCCTACTTAGTACAGCAAACGTGTTGATAAACACAGGACTGTAACACATAGTGCTTACCAACTATGCTTAGAGCAGGTTCTTTAAGGAGCATGAAGAAAATGAATGGTGAGGTTTCTCCTCAGATGCATGGAGGAACAGTGGCTGCTGTTCCCTTCACAGTATCATAATAAAACTACAATGCAACAGGAACAATCCCACAATGCCCTAGGAACTTCCCATAATACATTGCAAATTAAACTAGAATCTATACATTAAACTGCCAGCAAAGGATGTCGTTACCTTACAATATAAAATATAAGAAGGATTAATCCACACAAAATATACAATGTCTGTGATAACGGAGACATACAAAAATATGACTAATCTTTCTAGACAGCAATTATATGGCTGGACAGAACACCTATGCTAATGAATTTTGTAAATGCATTAAAAACCCAGTAAAAACCCATACTTGTGCAGCATTTTTCTTGCCAACAATCTGTTTTTTTTCAGCTGCAAATATGAAACAAGTGCACATCCTACCTACAGTTCCACTAAAGTGGATCAGATTTATAGAAATCTCATGCCTCTGTGGGATTTTTTAGCGCAACATTAACTGATCTGTGGTGCATGTTTGAAAGTCCCAACGGTAACTTCTTTTGGGGATACTGAGTTTTATGAGTGGACTTTCTTCATAGAATTGCACTGGTTGCAAAAAACCTACAGCTAAAAACACATATCGTATATACTCGAGTATAAGCCAAGTGTTTCAGCACATTTTTTTGTGCTGAAAGTGCCCCCCCTTGGCTTATACTCGAGTCATTGTCCCAGAAGATGGCAAGGGATGGGGAGCTTTTGTAGCAGCGGGTCACAGGAGGCAGTTGCCGGTTGCTGCGGCTAAAGCCTGTGACCTCTGCTAAAGAGAAATGAATATTCACTGCAGTAGCACTGAATATTCATTTCTCTTATAGCGCGTACAGTATCAGCCGCAGCCGCCGACTTCAAGCAGTTACTGGGCTATCAAGGATGCATGCTACTTAAGAGTTATGAATATTCCCCTCTCTCCAATCCTATAAGCATGGAGTGGAGTGAATATTCATTACCTTAATGAGCAGGGACACATGATCGCCCAGCAGCTGGAGCTGCGGGCATCGGAACAAGATGCAGCTAGGGCGTGCAGGGAAGGTAAGCAGGATTTTTTTTATGCTTTTTTCATCCAAGGATGGGTATGAGGAACCATGCATACCAGGATAGGGATGAGGAACCATGAATACCAGGATAGAGATGAGGAACCATGTATACAAGGATAGGGATGAGGAACCATGCATACCAGGATAGGGATGAGGAACCATGCATACCTGGATGGGGATAAGGAGTCATGCAGACAAGGATGGGGATAAGGAGCCATGCAGTCAAGGAGGGAGATGAGGAACCATGCATACCAGGATAGGGATTAGGAGCCATGAAGATAAGACAATGCACACCCTGCTTATACTTGAGTCAATAAGTTTTCCAAGTTTCTTGTGGCAAAATTAGGTGCCTCAGCTTATACATGAGTATATACGGTATGTGGTTTTGGTGTGTAAAAAAAATTGCACTCAAAAACGCAATGAAAAACCACAAGCAGCCTAATTTATCTAATAGGTGCAGAAATGCTGCAGAAAATCTTCAACATTAGAAACTCATCAAGGGAATGTAGCCTGTAAGACTAGGGATGAGTGAGCACAAACTGTAAAGTTTGGGGACTGTTACTGAACCTCAAACACAGATTTTTAATGTTCATCCGGTTTCCTGTTCAAGTCCACCAGTCTAATAAAGATTGTTTGAAAGGCTGCAGCACAGTGAATCAACAAGCTTTTAGACTAGGGGCACTTCTGAGGCCATTACAGCCATGCCAAATATTCCTGAGGCTGTGATTGGCTGGCGCAACACATGACTCAGTCTGTTTGAAGGCTGGAAAATGAGTGCCGCCTCCATTCTGCTCTCATTTGTGTAGGGATAGGATGCAGCAGGAGTGAAGAACAGATTTTGACTGAGCACTCTGCAAAAAACGCTTTGTTTACACTGCAACCCATATCTGTCGGAGTACTGTGCTAAAAGCTGCTGTGTATACTCTGTCCCCTCTGCCTATGTGAGTACTGTGCCTTTAAGCTGCTGTGTGTACTGTGCCTGTGGAGTACTGTACCCTTAAACTGCTGTTTGTTTTCTAGTAGTCTTGGAAATAAATAATTGGAATCAGTCTTGTTACCATTTCTAGGTCAAAGAAATAATTTTTATGGACCAGTATATGTTTTCAAGTACAGTAGTATGGTAAATAAATACTGTATTTTTTGCACTATAAGAAGCACTGAACCATAAGACTCAAATATGGCACCATAGAGTCCAGTTGCCAGGGTGACATTGCCTCCCTCTAAGGGGTGATGTCATGCCTGGAGGCAGGGGGTAACCATGCCAGGTAACACAGTGTACATGACAATTCCTGCTCCAGGTCAGAAAGGGGAGCTTCCTTATAAATTCTGGCCAGCAGGTGGGGTTAGTGAGTCAGAAAGAAGTCAACTGAGAGAGTAAACAGGAGAGTTGCCATGGAAACGGGAGCCGGCTGGAGCTCGTGACAGGACTGTGAGAGAGGAGAGTTGGCAGTTGGTCTGTGGAGAGAGAAGGGACAGGAGCAGAGACAAGGGCACTGGGGAACTAAAATTGCATATAGCTGACCCCAGAGCAGAGCACTGACAAAAAGGGACGCCAGCTGGGCAGTCCTTGGCTGGGCAGGTGCTGTATGCCCTGACAGCCGAATCGAGGGCAGGGGACTGCAAGCTCCCTGGCCACACCGAACACCTGAAGGCATGGCAGCAGACCAAGAGCCCAGGGCTGACAGTGAAAAGGACAGTGCCCGTGATATAGCCTCACACTGTCTGCCATACAGGTTAGAAATCATCACGCAGGAGAGGGCCACAGCTTAGCTACAAGCAGCAGGGACCCAAAAAGAGAGCGCAGAAGGAATGTCCTCAACCCCACTTGGCAGGGTGGATCCCCTGAATGCCTCCAGTCAAGCTGGACTCAATCCGTCATCTGTAATTGGCACCTCAGATTGCATCTACTTTCAAGTAAAAGGTAAAGAAAACTGAACCGCTCTATGTCCTTCACTTATTCGCTGCACCCCAATGTTCACAACCATCTAAACAATCAAATATATTTGCCCTGGGGTCCCGCACTACCCGTGAGGAGCTGAACCATCTTTGCTGCGTCACATCAGCCCCAGTGGACCAAAACCGCAGCGTCGGCCACACATTGCCGAACACCACGGGTGGCGTCACGATTAAACACCACATAACTATTCTCTATTTTATGACACGGCCATGGCCACAGAAACAGATCACGGCCCAGAGACTTCCCCCATAGAACTGTCCGGTCAGATTCCAGGTACCCCACGGCCCTGGTGAGCGCGTCACAACTGTCATGGTTTGGACAGGGTTAATGCCCTGCCCTCTCAGGGTTAATTGTTGTGGCCTCCTTTTGGATCTGGGAGGGATATTTATACCCACGCTGGACTAGGATTCTCTATCAGTTATACTCCTGCCCTCGGCTGAGTTAAGTTGACCCTGGTGTTTTGTGTGTTTGTGCCTTGTGCCTGCACTGCATGTATGTTCACTGGTTGTGATCCAGTCTGTCCCTCACTTTGCTATTGCCTGTCGATTCTGTACCCCATTGTTCAGCTCTTTTGGTAATTGACTTCGGCTTGTCTCCTGACTACATTTTTGTCTCACTCCTTTTGTCCTGTTCTGTCCTCTTGCTACTGACCTTGTTTAGTCTGACCCCGCTCCCGGCATTGCCGGTTCTTACTTTCTGCTTTGTGATCCCCAGTTCGTACGAGTACTAGTTCTAGCCTTTAGGACCTTCCTGCTCTGGTCACATGACCCACCAGGTCCTTGTCTGTGTCTCTGTACACCATCGATTCTGCCTGCTACTTTCACTGTCCCTCCCCCTCTGGATGGTGTGCTCGGTAATCACAGTCTTCTTCGGTACTGTCCTCTCTCTAGTGTGTATGCACCTCACACACTGTCTGTGTCCTGACAGCACCTAGGTTTCAGAGGAGGAAAATAGAAAAAAATTGAAGCAAAAATGTGGTCATGACACACTGTTATGGGGAAAGGGTATCTGCTGACACTGTCACTGTTATAGGGGTAATGTCCCCCAATTCTGTACTAATATTCAACATCCTGGTATATTTCCCCATCCTGGTATATATGGCCCCCACATCCTGGTATACACCCCTCATCCTGGTATATATGGTCCAATCCTGGTATACATCCTTGTATACATGGTCCCCATCCTGGTATGCATGGCCCCCATCAAGCTGCACACATAAAAAATAAACAATTCTACATACCTTCCCTTCTCTCCCTCGCAGCGCTGCATCCTGTTGTGATGCCAGCAGCTTATTTCAGCATGTAAGCAGCGCATGGTCTCGCTGCCATGTGCTCCTTCATGCCAAGGTCATCTGCGAGAATATTCACTGCTTCCCATGCCCGGGACTATGGGAAAGAAGAGTAGAGAATATTCTTCAATAGGAGGCGCACTGTTAACCGCAGCCGTCAGCTTCCTGCAGCTGCTGGAGGACCACGTGTGCCTGATATTAAAGATAATGAATATTCTCTGCTCTCCACTCCCATGATCATTGGCAGACGTGAATATTCATTCTCTTTAATAGCGGGCACACGGGATCGCCCAGCTGCTGCTGGAAGCAGCTGCGAGCTAACAGTATACCTGCTATTAAAAAAGATGAACATTCACTGCTTTCCACTCCTATAGTTCCTCCCACAACTCAGTGGCAGCTTCAGTGCATAGAGGTGGGAGGAACTATGGGCATGAGGAAGCGGACAAACATGATAGCAGCTGGCACCTGCTTCCTGTGATAATAATAATAATAATCTTTATTTATATAGCGCCAACATATTCCGCAGCGCTTTACAGTTGAACAGTTTCAAACACAACAGTCATAAGTAACAACATTAACAATACAATAATTAAAGCGAAATAAGACGACCCTGCTCGTGGAGCTTACAATCTACAATGAGGTGGGGGAGATACAAAGCACAGGTTTGTATTTACAATGATGTATTTACAATGATGGTCCAGCCATCTTCAGGGGGTGGGGGTTAGATGGAGATAGTGAATGGGCTACACACACACAAACATGACTTTGATTACTGAATGTGATAGGCCGCTCAGAACAAATGTGTTTTGAGCGAGCGCCTAAAACTATGCAAATTGTGGATGGTCCTAATATCTTGGGGTAGAGCATTCCAGAGGATTGGCGCAGCACGGGAGAAGTCTTGGAGTCGGGAGTGGGAGGTACGGATTAGGGCAGAGGTTAGTCGAAAGTCATTTGCAGAGCGCAGCGGTCGGTTAGGCCGATAGACAGAAATGAGGGAGGAGATGTAAGGGGGTGCCGCACTGTGGAGAGCTTTGTGGGTGAGAACAAGTACTTTGAATTGTACCCTGTAATGAATTGGCAGCCAGTGTAATGACTGGCGAAGAGCGGACGCGTCTGAGTAACGATTAGCCAGATGGACAACCCTGGCTGCTGCATTGAGGATAGACTGGAGAGGGGAGAGTCGAGTGAGAGGGAGGCCAATTAATAGAGCATTACAGTAGTCCAGGCGGGAGTGGATCAGGGCGACAGTGAGAGTTTTTGTTGTTTCCATGGTGAGAAAAGGGCGGATTCTAGAGATGTTCTTTAGATGTAAGCGGCATGAGCGGGCAAGAGATTGTATATGGGAGGTGAAGGAGAGATCGGAGTCGAACATAACACCCAGACAGCGCGCCTGCTGTCGGGGTGTTATTATCCCACAGAGAGGGAAATGTCAGATTTAGGGAGGTTAGTAGATGGTGGGAGCAGAAGAAGTTCAGTTTTGGAGAGGTTGAGTTTCAGATAGAGAGCAGACATGATGTTGGAGACTGCAGACAGACAGTCAGTGGCGTTCTGTAGTACAGCGGAGGTAAGGTCAGGGGATGATGTGTGTGTCATCAGCATAAAGATGGTACTGAAAGCCAAATCTGCTGATGGTCTGTCCAATTGGGGCCGTATAGAGAGAGAAGAGAAGGGGGCCAAGGACTGAGCCCTGAGGTACCCCAACAGTGAGAGGAAGAGGAGATGAAGTGGAGCCAGAAAACAGAACACTGAAGGAGCGGTCGGAAAGATAGGAGGAGAACCAGGAAAGAGCAGTGTCCTTAATGCCTAGTGACTGGAGCCTAGAGAGTAGGAGAGGATGGTCAACAGTGTCGAAAGCTGCAGAAAGGTCGAGAAGAATGAGCAGAGAGTGGTCACCATTACGTTTTGCTGTCAGAAGGTCATTGGTCACTTTGATGAGTGCAGTTTCTGTCGAATGTAGGGGGCGGAAACCGGACTGTGAAGGGTCTAGGAGGGAGTGAGTGGAGAGGTAACGGGTAAGGCGTGAGTATATCAGGCGCTCCAAGAGTTTAGAGATGAAGGGGAGATTGGAGACTGGTCTGTAGTTGTTTGTGCAGGATGGGTCGAGGGTGGGTTTCTTTAGTAATGGAGTAATGATAGAGTGTTTGAAGGGGGAGGGGAAAATGCCAGAGGAGAGGGAGAGATTAAAGATTGTAGTTAGGTGAGTTGTGACGACTGGGGAGAGAGATTGGAGGAGATGTGAGGAAATGGGGTCGGTTGTGCATGTAGTCGGACGAGAAGAGGAGAGGAGCCTGGAGACTTCTTCTTCTGTGATGGGAGCAAATGTGGAGAGTGAGCCAGGGGAAATGCAGGGAGGGATGGGAGTCACTGAACTTGGTGATTGGGAGCGGATTTCCTGACGGATATTGTCTATTTTCTCTATAAAGTGGGAGGCCAGGTCATCAGCGCAAATGTCTGTGATAGGGGCTTGTGCTTTTGGCCTGAGGAGGGAGTGAAATGTGTCAAAAAGTTTCTTGGGGTTGTTGGATAGTGAGGAGATCAGGGTGGTGAAGTAGGTCTGTTTGGCGAGGTGAAGGGCAGAGTTATATGTCCTTAACATAAATTTGAAGTGTATGAAGTCTTTTGGTGTGCGTGTTTTCCTCCATAAGCGTTCAGCACACCTAGAGCATCGCTGGAGAAATCGGGTTTGCGATGTGAGCCAGGGCTGTTTCACTCTGTGTTTGGAGGTTCTGAGGGTGAGGGGAGCTACTTGGTCAAGGGTGCTTCTAAGAGTGTCATTGAAGTGATGTACAGCCAGATCAGGACAGGACAAAGAAGAGATTGGGGACAATGATGAGTGTAGGGAGTCTGAAAGTGTATGAGGGTTAATGGCTTGTAGATTTCTGACTGAATGGTAGGTAGGAGGGTGCTGGGGTGAGCGAGGATTTGTGAGTGTAAAGGAGAGAATGTTGTGGTCAGAGAGGGGAAGCAGTGAGTTATCTAGGTAGGAGATTGAGCAGAGCCGGGCGAAAACCAGGTCCAGGGTGTTACCGTCTTTGTGTGTTTCAGAGGTTGAGAGCTGAGAGAGGCCTAGAGAAGTGGTTAGTGATAGAAGCTGGGATGCAGATGTGGAAGTGGGGCTGTTAATGGGGATGTTGAAGTCTCCCAGGATAAGGGTTGGTAGTTCTGAGGACATGAAGTGCGGCAGCCAGGCAGAGAAATGGTCCAGGAAGTGGGTAGGTGAGCCTGGGGGCGGGTATATGACCGCTACTCTGAGGGAGAGGGGACGAAAGAGCCTGATGGTGTGGACTTCAAAAGAAGGGAATGAGAGTGATGGAACTGGGGGGATGACCTGGAAAGTGCATTGTGGGGACAGGAGTATGCCGACTCCACCACCAGGTCTGTTTGTCGGTCTCGGGGAATGGGAGAATTGTAAGCCACCATGGGAAATGACAGCAGGAGAGACAGTGTCAGAATCCTGAATCCAGGTTTCCGTGAGGGCCAACAGATTCAGAGAGTTTTTCAGAAAGTAATTGTGTAGGAAAGGAAGCTTGTTGCATACAGACCGTGGATTCCAAAGGGCACAATTGAAAGAAGGAGATGAAGGAGTGCAAATAATATTAGTAAGATTATTAAGGTTTCGATGTGAGGTAGGGTAGGGGTTGAGGTTGGGGGATGGTGGACCGGGGTTGGGGGAGATGTCCCCTGAAATCAGTAGGAGCAGGAAGATAAAGAGCAAGTAGTTTTTGGAATTGTATGAAGATTTTTTGTGCAGTGTGTTTGGGCAAGATGGGCTGAGGTTTTTTAAGAAGGTGAGAAGTGCATGGGAGCTGTACATGGGAGAAGGAAAGAGAGAGGAGCTGATGTATATGAGTTGTGATGGAGGGGGGATTGGTCGGTGAAAGTGGATTGCAAGAGAACATAGGAGGATAGGAATAAAGCACATGGATAAATGGGACAGCAGAGTGTGGGTTACCTGACTCCAGCCCTGACTAACTGTGATCCGCTCCTCCCTCCTCAGCCAGAGTCACAGCTGGACTAAGGTACATCCGGACCATAAGAATCATCCCCCACTTTGATCCAAACGTTAGGATGAATAAAGTATGTCTCATAGTAGGAAAAATATGGTAATTTTGCATCAGCCGTATTGCTGCCATTTCTAGGGCAAAGAAAACATTTTTTTGACCGGTATGTTTTTTTTTAGTAGTCTGGGAAATAAATAATTGGCATCAGCCGTCTCTTGCCATTTTTAGGTCAAATAAATATTTTTTCTAAACCGGTGTGTGTTTTATAGTAGTCTGGGAAATAATTGGCATCAGCCATCTTGTTGCCATTTATAGGTCAATTAAATATATATTTTTTCAGAACCGCATTGTGTTTTGTAGTATTTTTGCAAATAAATAAATCTACTCTTCAGTCATCTCTTTGCAAGTTGTGTTTAAAAAAAATGCTTCCAAAGATGAGGAGTGCATCAAAGAGGAGATGTGGCCATGGTATAGCTGCTAATGATGGTGGTATAGCTGATGCAGGGAGAAGGCATGGTCGTTTTGAACCTGTTACATGCCCAAATAAAACACTTTCCTCTGGTGCATGCAGGCGGCAGGACGTTATGCGTCCTTTCATAGGTGGCTTCAGTTCCTTCACATTTTCTTCCACCTGGATAAGGATTAATATGTAAGGGAGGTCCAGGACCATAGTCATGGTCGAGCACTCTTGCACCTCTGTGCCCTGGCCTCCTCTTACATGAAAACAGCACTCTCTATTGCTAAGGTACTTACTCGAGTAGTACACATGGTATTTCTTCACATTGCTGTGGCGTCCTGGGCCTAGAGCCCATATGGACTGTTCAGGCGCCCTCGCCCTTCTGACTAACTAAAGGAACATCCCTAGCTTACCACACAACAGCTCCTCCTATTGTTAACTGTTTCCTATCCTAAATCCTACTAAAAGCTCTATACACTAGGATTCCCCCATCTAGTGGCCAAACATGAGCACTACACTTTCCCTATCAAAAGTACGAATAAAATATACAGTATTACAACACTAGATATACATTACTGCACTAAGGAACTTATTACAATATGTACATTTTTTACAGGAAACGGTAATATTAGTATTAGTGTAGCAGTACCATTATTCATAAACGGTAATACATATAATCATATAGCAGTACCACAATATAGCAGCAAATACACACTAACTTATATTACACTAAAACATACGGTACCAGGACCTACTAAGGAATAAAAGTAAAGCAGTAATTTTAATATCAGTGGATCACCGCAGGACATGCCAGATGATGACGAAACGTAATTGCCAACTGCAGCTTCTTTCCACAGTGTGCAGACCAACAAGGAGGGCAAGGTTCAGGAGTCAGTGGAAGATGATGTGGGGGATGAGGAGGTCCTAGATCTCACATGGAGTGGAGGCCAACCTAGTAACATGCCCAGTTTGGAGGAAGAACTGGCCACAAGCACAGCAAAAAAGAGAGCAAGGTGCAAAGGCACTGCAGGGAGCCCCTAACTGGTACACGGCTGCTACTGCCCACGGTGCCGATGAAATCCGCACACCAAATACAGTTCAAAAGAGCTCCCCGATGTGGCGTTTCTTCAGGGAATTTGTTGCCGAAAAGAAACAGGTGGTATTGCATCCTGTGCAGCCAGACCCTGAGGTGAGGCATAAATGTTCTAAACTTAAGCAACACCTGTATGATGAGGCATCTGAATTCCAAGCAAGAGCTGCAGTGGAGTATACACCTTATGCTCCCTCTTCTGCTGTGGTCTCTGCCTTCCTGCAAAGAGAGGATGGGAAAGAATCACCACCACCACAACCAGGGTCACAGAGCATCTCCACACCGTCCTATGAAAATGTTCAGTTTTCCTTCCCACAAACCCTCTAGAGGATGAGGAGATAAGCCCATTAGCCACCCACAAGCCATGGTCCTGAAAGACAGTTTTTCCAAATTACTGGCCTTTGAAATGCTGCCATTCTGGCTGATGAAGACAGAGTTTTAAAAAACTGATGGTGGTGGCTGTCTCGCAGTAAGTGGTTCACAGCTGCCACTACTTTACCAGGCAGGCCATCCATGCCATGCACAAACATGTTGTGGACAAAACCACGTATCACTGCATACTGCAATCAGTGGCAAGGTCCACATAACCACCTATATGTGGACTTGTAATCACCATATATCTCTCTAACTGCCCACTATGTAAATGTAGGGGAGGCTGAGGACAGGCGCGGAAGGCAATGTAGCCCATGTCCTATCACCATCGAGGCTTGCTGGGCATTTATATGTTCAGGTTGCCTCCTCTTCATCCAATCACAGTAAGACCTGCACCCCCAACTTCAGCACAGACATTGGGAAATGACAGCAGGCTCTTCTGAAGCTCCTTTGTTTGGGGGACAAATCTCACAACGCACAGGATTTTTGAACTGGGATCAAACAGCAAACAGATGAGTGGTTTCAGTGAACTTCAAGCCTGGCCTGGTGGAGTACGATAACGGGCAAAATCTCATAGCAGCTCCGAGCCTAGCTGATTTGATCCACATCCCTTTCCTGGGGCATGTGTTGAACTTGGCGGTGCAGACCTTCCTGAAAAATTGCCCACATATGTTGGATATGCTACTGAAAGTGTGGGTAGTGTGTGCGCACTCTTAGCACTCTCACACTGTTGCTGCTCATCTGTCTGCGCTGCAGCATCACTTCTGCCATCCCGCTCACCAGCTGATATGTACGTACTAACAAGGTGGAACTCCACCTTGCATATGCTGGAGAGACTGTTCGAGCAGCAGTAGGCAATAGTGGAGTTTCAGCTACAGCATGCGCGGATGAGTCGCTCTGCAGAACAACATTAGAGATTAGCGAAACCGAACAGTAAAGTTCGAGGTCCATACCAAACACCTACTGTTTGGGCATGGACCCCCAACCCAGACTTCACCAAGAAGTCCATTTTACTGTTGGAGTTCAGCACCCATCCAGATGACAGCACAAGAAACATTGGCAGCAAGATAAATACCACCGGTCAGAGCGCTGCAGTTCTGATGGGACTACTACACCCATCAGCCTGTGCCTGTTGCACTAATGGCAATTAGAAAAGGCGACAGCTGATGAATACTCCCATTACCCGCCGCCTACACTGTAAATAAATAATTACAACAAAACCTTGTGTGGGCTCCTCTGTATTTTTGATAACCAGCCAGGCAAAACTGACAGCTGGGGGCTGCAACCTTCAGCTGTCAGCTTTAGCAAGATTGGTTATCAAGAATGGAGGGGTACCCACCCCATTTTTTAAAATAATTTAAATAAAACATTTTAAAAATGACATTGTTGATAACCAGCCAAGTTAAACCCGACAGCTGAGGTCTGGTATTCTCAGGCTGTTAAGGGGCCATGGATATTGGCCCCTCAGCCTAAAAATAGCAGCCTACAGCTGCCCAGAAAAGGTGCATCTATTAGATGCACCAATTCTGATGCCTTGCCCAGCTCTTCCTACTTGTCCTGGTGCGATTGTAAGTGGGGTTCATATTTGTTGGGTTGATCACTTTCAGGCTATGTGCACACAGAGTTTTTTGGCTCTGAGGATTTTGTAGTAAAAACCGCAGATAAATTCGCAGTATCTGCGGTTTTGCCCTCCGGTTTTACACCTCATAATGGATGAGGCGTGAAACTGCAGCGTTTCTGCACTAAAGAATTGACATGCTGTGGATTGTAAACTGCAGCAAAACCGCGTGGAAAAATCCGCAGCATGTGCACTGCGTTTTCCAGTTTACCATTGAAAACAATGGTACTGTACAACGCACCTAAATCTGCTGCGGACCCGCAGCAGCAGAAACGCTGCGGAACCGCAGCAGAATCCGCACCGTGTGCACATACCCTTACACCATTATGAGGTGTAAAACCGCAGGGCAAAACCGCAGGCAAAACCACAGATAAACAGCAGGACTTTCGGATTTAACTGCAATTTTTACTGCAAAATCCGCAGAGCCAAAAAACTCCGTGTGCACATAGCCTAAATAAACACACAGGCAGAATAAAGTCCTTTATTTGAAATAAAAAAACGCACTTTTAATTTTTGTTTAAAAATATCAAACACAGTTATACGCACCTAACGCCCATTCCACTGAAGCCAATGTCTCCTGTAAAAAAACAAAAATAGTAAACTCTTTAACCCATATTCTGTGGAGGCACTCTACCAAAAAGTGTCTGTGTACTCTGCAGCCGTGTCTGTACAAGTAGTGCGCCTTAAAAATAATTTTACTTTACCTTTGTTGCCGGGCCTAATGCTCATTAAAGGATTTAAACTACACATCCTAACTACTGAGCCTCTAAATTGTCAGAGGGCCGCAGCTCCCATGCTGTTAAATGACAGCATGACCCTGCAACTGTGACTGGAGGTAAAATGTTTACTTCCAGTCACTAGCATCAGCTGATGGGACTACTACTCCCATCAGCCTACACCTGCTGCACTAATAACAGTGAGAGCAGGCAGCAACTCATTCCCCAGTGGTTCTCAACCTGGGCGGTCACACCTTGGCAGATTGAAAACTGCTTATCCCTAGACATGGATTATGGCAAGTGACAGAGCAATGGACAGGTGAGGGATATGTTTTGTTTTTTTTACAGGAGACGTTGGCTTCAGTGGAATTGGGCATTAGGTGGGTATTTTTATTGTTTATCATGGAATAATGGCGACCGCAAAAAATGTCTGATTTCCCATTTAATTTCTCTTTCTTGTGTTGTGATCGCACATCAGAGGAGAGAGAAATGGGGTCCCCCAATTTTTCCCCCTGTACCTCTGATGTCCCTGGACCTTCCTGCATCCCCGGTGATGTCCCCCGGCCATCAGGATCTTCTTCTGGGAAGAAAATGGTGGGCGCATGCTCAGTACACCCGCCGAGATCAGCTGGCTGGCACCCGGCAACAATAGGAAATTTTTCCTATTGGTTCATTTTAATCACTGTGATAAAAAAATGGTAAATCATCCGCCCCTTTATCACCACCTTAGTTAGGTAAAAATAATAAAATAAAAAAAATGTATTTATTTCCATTTCCCCATTAGGTTTAGGGTTGGGGCTGTTGTTAGGGTTGTGGTTAAAGTTGGAGTTATAGCTAGGGTCAGGGTTATGGTTGGTGTTAGGGTTGGCGGATCGCACTAAATATAAATTATGATAGCGTGCATTCGCAACCCAGGGTCCACCATGCAGCGATGATATACTGCTGCTAATGAATAATGGCGGAGCCGTGCAGTGAGCATTCACAAAGAAACACGCTGTGTTAACGCCACACAGTGTGAACTGAATGCAAGATACTAGTCTCTGATAATGTCTCAAAGAGGTGCACACAGGAAGAGGAATACCTGCTCAGCTAACTGCCGAGTGGCAAAGAAAATATAAATAACTAACTCAGCAGACCACAGAGTGGCGCAAAAATATAAGTACCAACTTAGCTATCCACCGAGCAGTGCAAAATAAGGTGTGTACAATACCAAGTAAAAACAATAGGGTTTAAGCACATGTGTTGACTGTGCCCTGTAAACAGCAAATGCTACAGTAACTGCACTCGTGGCTGAGACAGACGCTAGGTCAAGCAAAATGAAGAACGTGCCTGTCTGAGGAAAACTAGGCATTTATACAAGCCGACAGAGCGGCAGAGTCTCCACCCACACACACAATGCAAATTATGCTAGCGCACAGGCGTGCACCATTGAGAATCTTTTATACCATAAGCTCATGTTCAGACCAACAGGACCTTGCCTGTGGACCAATCTGAAACTGCCACATCACCTAAGCAGCTGACGTCCAAGCACCAATGAGAAGGCACCACATCACAGACATGCTCAGAAGGGTGAAAGCTGGACTAAGAGTGCAATGCTGCATGTGTATACCAGTAGTCACTATAGGATTAGCGGGCGAGCCAGCAGCAACTACACATCCAGCATGAGCCTGGGCAAGGCGCTGGGTCCGAAGTCTGTGCTGAGCAGTCCCAGTGGCCAAGCTTGAATGGGAGACTACAGCATCAGACAAGGCTTGAGATCGATCTCGTGCAGTGGGAAAATCTTGGCACCTAACAGTTGGGGTTACAGTTGGTGTTATAGCTAGGGTTGGGTTGGATTTAGGGTGTTGTTGGGGTTAGGGTTAGGGATGGGAATAGGGTTAGGGGTGTATTGGGGTTAGGGCTGTATTAGAGTTGGAGTTATAATTGGGAGGTTTTCACTGTAAGTACATCAAAAGGTCTCCAAACATGACATGGCACCCGCCATTGATTCCAGCCAATTTTGCGGTCAAAAAGTCAAACAGTGCTCCCTCCCTTCTGAGCCCTGCCATGTGCCCTGAAGGGTTAATAAACTTCTTGAATATGGTTTTACGGACCTTGAGGCATGCAGATTTTAGAATGCTGTAACTTTTGGGTATTTTCTGTCATATTGACCCCTCAAATCACTTCAAATGTGAGGTGGTCCCTAAAAAAATGGTTTTGTAAATTTTGTTGGAAAAATGAGAAATCACTGGTCAACTTTTAACCCTTATAGCGTCCTAACAAAAAAACGGTTTCCAAAATTATGCTCATGTAAAGTAGACATGTCGGAAATGTTATTTATTTACTATTTCGTGCGCTATGACTCTGATTTAAGGGCACAAAAACTAAAGGTTTGAATATTGCAAAATTTTCTACATTTTTGCCAAATTTCTGTTTTTTTCCTAAATAAACACAAGTCATATCAAAGAAATTTTACCACTAACATGAAGCAAAATATGTCATGAAAAAACAATCTCAGAATCAGTGGGATTCGTTGAAGCGTTCCACAGCTATAACCTCATAAAGTGACAGTGGTCAGAATTGTAAAAATTGGCTTGGTCATTAACTACCAAATTGGCTCTGTCACTAAGGGGTTA
Source organism: Dendrobates tinctorius (assembly GCF_039654945.1). Taxonomy (NCBI): domain Eukaryota; kingdom Metazoa; phylum Chordata; class Amphibia; order Anura; family Dendrobatidae; genus Dendrobates; species Dendrobates tinctorius. The sequence continues at coordinate 8,599,337 of NW_027361741.1, read as the reverse complement.
AAGGAGATCGGTATGTAAAAATCGGACAACATTCGCATGGTCCGAGTGGTGTGCGATTTATTTCTCACTCGCCTCTATTGCCGAATGTGATCCGATTTCCAGTCCAATCATGATCCGATCCGAACTGGAAAAAAGCCGCAGATGAACACACAATGATACAAAAACATTGGTTTGAATGCAATCCGATTTTTAATCCGATTTCATGGCATGTGAAAAAAGTTAAAGGGAACCTGTAACCTCATTTTTGAGCTATGAGTTGTGGCCACTGCCTTTTGGTTCTTATCTACAGCATTCTAGAATGGCCTCTCTGACCTTTCCCAGCACCTGCACACTGCAGTACTTGGCTCTGCCCTCAACAGGGCAGATGAGTACACCTGCACAGGAGCCACGACACGAAGCAAGGAAGATGACGACATCGCAAGAAGATGGGAGGCGTCGGATCTGGACCTGCAACGCCCATCGGACCGGACCGCCCCCGGGTGAGTATAATATAGCTTGTTTTTCTTATCTTTCAGGTTAGATCGGGGCTTATTTACAGCATTCTATAATACTGCAGATAAGCCCCGAAAGGCAGTGACCGCAGCTCATAGCTCAAAAAGGAGGTGACAGGTTCCCTTTAAATGTAAGTTTTTCCTTCCACATTGCTTTAGTTCTCGTGAAGCAACTAAAGGGCTACTAAACTTCTTGAATGTGGTTTTGAGCACCTTGAGGGGTGCAGATTTTATAATGGTGGAATTTTGGGTACTTTCTGTCATATAGACCCCTCAAAGTCATCTCAAATGTGAGGTGGAATCTAAAAAAAATGGTTTTGCATATTTTGTTGGAAAAATGAGAAATTGCAGGTAAACTTTTAACCCTTATAACTTCCTAACAAAAAAAATGATGCTTCCAAAATTGTGCTGATGTTAATTAGACATGTGGTAAATGTTATTTATGGGCTATTTTGTGTCACATAACTCTCTGAGTTAAGGACACAAAAATGAAAATTTTGAAAATTACTATATTTTCAAAATTTTTGCCAAATTTCCATTTTTTAATAAATAAACGAAAGTCATATTGAAGAAATGTTACCATTATCATGAAGTACAATGTATCACAAAAAACAATCTCAGAAATCAGTAGGATCTGTTGAAGTGTTCCAGAGTTATTACCACATAAAGTGACAGTGGTCAGAATTTCAAAAATTTACATGGTCATTAAGGTCAAAATTGGCTCAGTCACTAAGGGACTAAGGGATTGCAAGCATATAAGGGAATACCCACTAAAAAAAAATGAAAGGACAAATTAAGTAAGACAATACTTGTATTTAAAAAGAAAAATGGTTGTGAATATAAGGGAGAAGGAGACAGAGGGGAGAGGAATTCAAAGAAATAGAGCAAAACTCATAATTTCATTCAAGCTATCAGGGTGTAGAGAATGTGTAAGGGGTTACAGAGACTGACTTATGCCCTAAACATGTCCCGATTAAAAGGCAGAATGTATTACTACGTATATCTAATTTACTTGTATATAATATGATGTTCCACAATGCTGCTAAATGTATATTGTATTATAGGGAAAGTGTAGTGATAGGTTTAGCCCACTAGAGGGGGCACATTAGCACCAAGTAGTAATAAGATAGGAACTAGTTAAAATTAGGAGGGGCCAACTGGGGTAAGGCTGAGAATTTCCTGCATTTGAAAGATGAAGATACCCTGGATGTGACTCGAAAGTGAATGACGGTCAGAGAAGCGTAGGAATAAGACCAGGACAATAAGTTCAAAGTTTACCACAACGCGTTTCAACGGTAACCCGTCTTCATCAGGTGGAGGACCACCTGATGAAGACGGGTTACCGTTGAAACGCGTTGTGGTAAACTTTGAACTTATTGTCCTGATCTTATTCCTGAGCTCCTCTGACCGTCATTTACTTTCGGTTCACAATCATCCTCTTTGAAGGCATACGGTTGGAGCTGCGGTGGACCTGCACTTTAAATCACCTTCCTGACCACATCTACAGTGCTCCTGTTCGACCGCTATTCTTTATCAATCACCCTGGATGTGACTGACACTTTTATTGTGGCAAAGATAGCAACTCTGAAGATGGAGGAAAATGGTGCGAAGATGGAGGACGACGACTTTAATCCCACTCCTTCTGGGAGTCCTAAACTAAAGATAGCATGAAAATCTGCCTTGTAGAGTTGGCGGCCATGGTGAATGGTGCCCTCCCATGGTGGGCGTGATGGAAGAGAAGAAGGCCTCGCCCCTTGCAGCAGATTCCACAGGGATGGGCGGAGTCCAACGCAGAACAGGTGGAGCAGACAGAAGTAAATCCACCTAAGAATGGGTGGAGTCCAGAGGAGAAGGACATCGTATCCAAAAGAGCGACACCACTGTTGATTGAGTTACCTGTCTTCATGCAGCGGTGGGGAATCCTGAGCCGGAGCACCGCGGATGCAGAGAAGCCTTAATTGGAAGAAGAATGTGAACTGGAAGAAGCTGCCTGCTGGAGCCTGAGCCAGAGTGACATCATCTCAAGCAGAAAGCTGGTGAACTGGAAACAGAGACTGCCCCAGGGGAGCCCGCACCAGAAATGGAGGAGTCCAAGCCGGAGAGCGCAACAGCTGTGCCAAAGGAGTCTGACAGTTGCGGAGTGACTGTGGCCGGGGTGCTGGAGTGGCAGGAGCAGGACGATGGGCAGATGGTGGTGAGTGAACCTCGTCTCCAAGTCCCAGAGCGCCGGCCAGTGTTCGTCAAGGTCCTGTCCCTTGGTCCATCTCTCTACCCACAAGTAGCAGAGGGCCTTTTCCCATTCCCGGGGCAGGCTGCATGAATTGCAGAGGATGACCGGGAGCTATATGCGGGCCTGGAACAGGCACAGTCGGCCCCCTGTTCCCTGGTCACTGAATGGCAAAGGCCTGCCCCTCTCCTGTCATTGCAGTAGCAGGAGGACACGACACCTGCGGCCGCAGGGTCATCTACTGCAGCACAGGCACGGAGCCCAATGTGGAATAGCGTGGCACAGGATGCCTGTCGCTAAGCAGTGGATTAAACTGACAAGGAAGAGTAGTGCCTGTTGCACAAAATGGAAACGGGACTGTTCCGCATCCCTGTGGGCAAAGGAACCTTGTAGCACCAAAGAGTCGGGTGCAGTGTGGCCGGTATGGGACACGGTAGATTGTTGAGTGTTGTTTTTTCCCATTGAACTGTCTATCTCCACTGCTGGATAGCAGGAATTAACCCTGTGGGGTTGTGGCCCCGTTTACTGAATAATAGCCTGTGTGTGACTCTTGAAGGTGCAACGCACACGTACTTGGAAGGGCCGTACTCCAGACAACAGACAAGCAAGCAAACATATTGTTAGGGTTGGCAGATTGCACTAAATAAAATATAAATTAAAGTGCAATCGCAACCCGGGATCTACAGTGCATAGATGTATAACTGCTGCTAGTGTGAACAATGACAGAAAGAAGCAGTGAGTGTTCACCTTAATCAGACTGCGTTAACTCCACACAGTATGAACAGAATTCAGAATACTCAGCTCTGTTAACGTCACAGAGAGGTAGTGCAAAAGGGTCGAGCATGCTCTGTAACACAACTGTGTTAACGGCACACCAGAATGGAACAGATGCTGAGTCAAGAGAAATAACTCAAATGATGGTAGGTACAAAACCCTGTTGGCTTCACAGATAAGTGCAGTACATAGGTTGAGCTTGTTATGTAACTGAACTATGCTAACTGCACACATGGACGAGACAGATGCTAAGTCAAGCGGAATAACACATAAGAAGCTCAGACTCAGAAGGTAGACAAATACACACATTTGCAGAAAGAGTGGTAGAGTATCCACTCACGCGCACTGAACCTGAATGATACTAGGGTGCCCACGTGCGCCACTGAGAGCTTTTTAAACCCAAAGCTCGACCCCAAACAGCCAGTTGTGACATCGCCCGCGGGTCAATCCGGAGCTGCCACTTCACCACAGCAGCTAACGTCCGACCACCAATGAGAAGATGCCACATCACAGACATGCTCAGTAACGTGATCTCCGGACTTAGACTCCAGAGAGCAAGGCTGCACCTGAATATCACTAGTTACCATAGACTTGGCTAGAGGACCAGTAGTAACCAAACGTATACCAGGAGCCTGAGCAAGATGCCGGGATCGATGCCTGTGCTAAGCAGCAATCCCGGCGGCTGGACCAGAATTGAAGACCACAACACCAGACAATGCTTGGGATCTATCCCGCGCAGGGAGAGAATCCTGGCGCCTAACATTATCCCCCTCCCTAACATCCCCCTGGCGATGTTTGCCACGCTTGAAAGTCGCCACATAGTCCAGTCAAAATACGGAAAAATAATCCTTTACCCTGAACAAATTCCAAGAAAGCGTTTTATTGTTTTTTTTGGTAGTGTTACATGTAGGGAAAAACATACTAAAAGTTTACCAAGATAGGGTTACCACAAAGGGTCCAAATGTGACGTCAAAGAATATGGCTGCCAAAGCTGTAAAATGTTAAATGCGACTCGCCTTTCAGTGTCTATCACATTTCTTTTACAATTACTACTATTATTATATTTATTATTTATCTATTTATTTATCTTCTTTTACAGAGCTGAGAATGATGGAAAGTCAAGAAACTTGCCCGTTATGCAGCCATGAAGTAGAAGATGACGGAGAAAGAGTGGTGATTGGTGCGAAAGGAGCTGAAGGGATCAATAAAGCCAGTATTGAGAGAGGCGTTAGCACTGTGGTAGCTGCTGGAGCAGTGGTGCACAAGAGATGTCGTATGAACTACATAAACAAGAAGCAAATAGACTAGCATAAGAAAGCTACTTCCTTTCATCGTTCACCTGCCAAGAGAGGTACACGGGTGTCTACTGGATCCTATGATAGCACGACGCAGTGTTTGTTCTGGACATGAAGTGGTGACGACAAGATCTAGTAGTGATTTTGATGACTATAGCTTTGTTAAAATGGATGGATTGTTAGGTCCGCTTGTCACATTGCAAACAGCGTAATGATGACTGGGCAATCACCATTCAAGGTAGAATGGCGTACTTTGGGAAGGACTTACATGCTGCAGACTGTCTGTATCATCGTTCATGTGACATTAACTTTCGGACAAATTACGTAATTCCTAAGCGTCATGGTGGTGGATCTACTACAAAGAAACCGCGGAAGGTAGGGAGGCCGATGAACATGGACCAAGAGCAAGCGTTCTTGAGAATGTGTGCATTTCTCGAGGACAACGATGAAGAGCAACTGACTGTCACAGATCTTGCAAAGAAAATGATGGAGTATCTTGTAGAAGGAGACAGTGCTGCCTATAGTAATAAATGGCTGAGGTATAGGCTGGAGGAGAGGTATGGCGATTCGCTATTCATAGCAGAGTGTAAAGGGTTGCCTAACATTGCAACGTTCCGTGAAAAGACCAGAATAATCCTGAGGGACTATTTCCATAGTCAGGAAATGGATGAAGAAGCCCAGAAGAGAGCCATTATAGAGACTGCGGCCAAATTAATCAAGAGCGATAGCAAGTCTAAGATCCAATCTTCAACCGATGAATATCCGAAGACTTCTTCGCTTGAATGTCAGTCTGCCTTAGATTATCTCCCCCTGAGTTTGCTTTGCTTGCTTGAAACCCTCTTCGTTGGAAAGGACATTCACAGGAAGGTCGCAAGCATTGGACAATCAGTTGTTCAGGCTGTACGTCCCAAGGCTGTAGTAGCTCCATTGCAGCTTGGGTTAGCAGTCCAGCTCCATCATCATTTCAGGTCTCGATTTCTTGTAGACAGTCTCTCAGCCATGGGATATTGTTCATCATATTTGGAAGTTCAGCGATTCGAGGAAAACGCTGCCGCTTCTGTTGGCCAGGATGTACTCTGTGGTACCATAGACAGCCTCGATACGGCACTGCTGTTCGCTGCGGACAACGTCGATCATAATATCATCACGTTAGATGGGAAGGGGACTTTCCACGGCATGGGGATGGTAGCTACTGTGACTCCAGGAAGGAAGGTCAGTCGCACTGTTCTCAGACAGAAGACTGCGGACTTGGAGATAGTTGAACAAAGCAGAGTTGATGTAAAGGAATACCGTTTCGCAAAACACACTCACCGAAACATAAAATTTAAGCCCTTGCCATTTCTCGACGCCATTGACCATCGTGTTGATGTATTGTGGGAGATGTCTTTACGCTTCAAACAGCATGCACAGAACTGGAATGGAATGATGCACATGCTGCATAAAGACTGTGATCATCTGGGGTCGTCTTCGGTAATCTTCCTGCCCATCATTGACATGTATTCTGGAAACAAGTCATGCATCTTCTCTACTTTTGAGTATCTGTGCAACCTTGCTGATAAACACTGATCCACTGCAGTTGTTACATTCGATCAGCCACTCTACTGGAAAGCGTCAGAAATCAAACACAAGGTGCCTGAAGACAGTCCAGTTTGAGATGTTGTCCTGATGCTCGGGAGCTTCCACACATTGATGAATCTTATGGGTGCCATAGGAACGTTGATGGATAGCAGTGGAATCAAAGAGATCTTGGGAACAATTTACGGTGACAATGCTGTGCAACACATCATGACTGGAAAGGCAGTTCAGCGTGTAGTTCGTGGCCATTTCCTCTTTGATCAGTGTCTTACTCAGCAAGTTGCAGACAAAGTACTTTGCGACCTTCCTGGTTTTGCAGATCTGTTGCAAGAACTTGAGCAGTTGTATGCTCGGACACTGACAGGGGAGAGTGACTTGAATTCGGTCATCGCTTCTACCTGCCTTGGTGAAATTGTCCACCTCTTGTCCACCAAAAGAAACAGATTATCCGCTCACTCTCGCACCAGTAAACTATGGCTGAATTACCAACAGATGGTTGGAATTGCAAAGGAGCTTATCGAGGCCGATCGTACAGGATCCTGGCTGATGCACCTTCATGCTGTAGACGAATGTTTGCCCATTCTTACAGCTGCTGGGCATGGGAACTATGTGAAGGCCGCCTACCTTTACCTCCAGTCCATGACCACTCTGGAAGATGATATGCCATCAGCTTTCCATAGATTTATGAATGGCTTGCATGTTGTAAGGTGGACTGATCAGTACTGGGCAGGCCTGGGTTGCGACCTAGTCATCGAGCAAGCTCTGATGCGCTCCCTAAAAACTGCAGGAGGACTCACCAGAGGAAGTGGAATGTCCGAGGGCCTTGTGGACTCTGTCTGTGCCAGTGTCCTCTTCCTACAATGATGCAATGCAGGGTTTCACTTGCCAGAGCTTTGTCACCAGTAGAGTTGAGCGAAACGGGTCGACAAATTTCAAAAGTCGCCGACTTTTGGCAAAGTCGGGTTTCATGAAACGAAACCCGACCCTAGGATGAGGTCGGCCACGAGGTCGGCGACTTACGCGCCAAAGTCGCGTTTCAAAAGTTTGTTTTGCGCTCTTTTTCAGCCAATCAGGATCCACGGACACTGTGGGCAACGTGATGACATAGGCAGGGGTCACCACCATCTTTCAGAAGGGCATGCAAGTGATTGGCTTGCTTTGGTGGGCGTCACAGGGGGTATAAAAGGGCATGCACGCCGACCGCCATCTTACTTCTGCCGATCTCAGTATAGGGAGAGGTTGCTGCTGATTCTGTAGGGAGAGCGTTAGGCAGGGAAGAAGACAAAAAAACTGCTTCTGCTGCTAGCGATTTGGCCTGCACAACACACCAGTCACTGTGTGTGCAGTGCAAGGGGAGGCTATATAGTGGTGTATCAGTGGTGTTGGTTGTTGGGCTGCCTTCTAAGGCTTCCTGACATTCCTGCATTGCTGTTTACCCACTGCTCCGCAAACTGCTTTTTTAAAAGCAATCCCAATTTTTTTTTTTTGTCCTGCTGAGAAGAAAAAAAAACTGCTTCTGCTGCTAGCAATTTGGCCTGCACATCACACCAGTCACTGTGTGTGCAGTGCAAGGGGAGGCTATATTGTGGTGTATCAGTGGTGTTGGTTGTTGGGCTGCCTTTTAAGGCTTCCTGACAGGCTGGCATTGCTGTTTACCCACTGCTCCGCAAACTGCTTTTTTAAAAGCAATCCAATCTCCCTTATCCTCTAGTCACTTTTGTCACAGCTGTGCCATCGAGCCTGTCACATAGCGCTCAGATATTCATTGGGCCTCACACAATCCAAAAGTGTCCAGTGTCCAAAAATGTGTGCAGAGATTCAAAATCTCCCTTATCCTCTAGTCACTTTGGTCACAGCTGTGCCATCGAGCCTGTCACATAGCGCTCAGATATTCATTGGGCCTCAACAATCCAAAAGTGTCCAGTGTCCAAAAGTGTGTGCAGAGATTCAAAATCTCCCTTATCCTCTAGTCACTTTGGTCACAGCTGTGCCATCGAGCCTGTGACATAGCGCTCAGATATCAGTGGGCCTCACACAATCCAAAAGTGTCCAGTGTCCAAAAGTGTGTGCAGAGATTCAAAATCTCCCTTATCCTCTAGTCACTTTGGTCACAGCTGTGCCATCGAGCCTGTGACATAGCGCTCAGATATCAGTGGGCCTCACACGATCCAAAAGTGTCCAGTGTCCAAAAGTGTGTGCAGAGATTCAAAATCTCCCTTATCCTCTAGTCACTTTGGTCACAGCTGTGCCATCGAGCCTGTCACATAGCGCTCAGATATTAATTGGGCCTCACACAATCCAAAAGTGTCCAGTGTCCAAAAGTGTGTGCAGAGATTCAAAATCTCCCTTATCCTCTAGTCACTTTGGTCACAGCTGTGCCATCGAGCCTGTCACATAGCGCTCAGATATTCATTGGGCCTCACACAATCCAAAAGTGTCCAGTGTCCAAAAGTGTGTGCAGAGATTCAAAATCTCCCTTATCCTCTAGTCACTTTGGTCACAGCTGTGCCATCGAGCCTGTGACATAGCGCTCAGATATCAGTGGGCCTCACACAATCCAAAAGTGTCCAGTGTCCAAAAGTGTGTGCAGAGATTCAAAATCTCCCTTATCCTCTAGTCACTTTGGTCACAGCAGCTGTGCCATCGAGCCTGTCACATAGCGCTCAGATATTCATTGGGCCTCACACAATCCAAAAGTGTCCAGTGTCCAAAAGTGTGTGCAGAGATTCAAAATCTCCCTTATCCTCTAGTCACTTTGGTCACAGCTGTGCCATCGAGCCTGTGACATAGCGCTCAGATATCAGTGGGCCTCACACAATCCAAAAGTGTCCAGTGTCCAAAAGTGTGTGCAGAGATTCAAAATCTCCCTTATCCTCTAGTCACTTTGGTCACAGCAGCTGTGCCATCGAGCCTGTCACATAGCGCTCAGATATTCATTGGGCCTCACACAATCCAAAAGTGTCCAGTGTCCAAAAGTGTGTGCAGAGATTCAAAATCTCCCTTATCCTCTAGTCACTTTGGTCACAGCTGTGCCATCGAGCCTGTGACATAGCGCTCAGATATCAGTGGGCCTCACACAATCCAAAAGTGTCCAGTGTCCACAAGTGTCTGCAGAAATTCAAAATCTCCCCTGTCCTATAGACACCTTGTTCCTTGTTTTACATTACTATATAGTTTGTTGGATTTTGTCTACATTTCTGCCAAAAATGAGGAAGGCTGGTGGAAGAGGCCGTGGAATTGGGCGGGGGTTGGCAGCTGGTAATGATGGTGTTGGTGGTGGATCTGATGGTAGTGGCAAGAGCAAAATAGGACCGAATGCAGGAGGTGTTGAGCCTGCGTCATCGTCTGGCTACATAAGGCCTCGAATGCTTAGTTTTCTAGGAGTTGGCAAACCGCTTTTAAAGCCAGAGCATCAGGAAAAAGTTTTGTCTTACATTGCTGACTCAGCCTCCAGCTCTATCGCCTCCTCTTCTTCAGTTGTAAAAAGTAAAAGCACTGAGTCGTCATTGGAGGCTCATGTTCATGAACCACACCTTTCCTTGTGTCCTTCACCCCAACCAAGATTGAAGGATGACGCAGGCCATACTACTGATTACTCCATGGAGCTGTTTTCACATACCATGCCTGGATTATCAAGTGAAATGGTGAATTACCCAGGCCAAGATGAATCTGACATGGAGTGCACTGATGCACACTGATGGATGATTCTGCTGGTACATTCACTCAGAGCACTACATTGTCCTCGCAGTGTACAGAGCCAGATTCTGACCCTGATGAGACTCAGGTGCCCCTTCCCGCACACTATACCACCATACACGGTGACACAGAGGAAGGTGCACATGACATAGAAGAGGAGGTGATGGATGACCCAGTTGTTGACCCAGATTGGCATCCATTGGGGGAAGAGGGTGCTGCTTCCAATAGCTCAGATGAGGAGCATCCACAGCAGACATCGACATCGCAACAGCTGTTATCTGGCAGGCCCGGAGCACTCCAAAGACAGGTTCCAAACATCAAAAGAGTTGCTGGACAGCTTGTCCAGAGGGTCAAAAGATCACAGCGTGCTAGGCCGCAAAATGTCTGCCAAAGTAGGAAGAGTGCAGTGTGGCACTTTTTTGAACAAAATCCTCATGATCAGGCCAAGGTTATGTGTAAGAAGTGCGCAAAGACCTTTAGCCGAGGGAAAAATCTGAAAAATTTGAATTCCAGTTGCATGCTTAGACATTTAACCAGCATGCACTTGCAAGCGTGGACACAACACCAAACCTCAAGTGCCACATGTGCAACTGATCACAACGAAGGTAGTCAGCAACACTACATTGTTTCCCCCACTGTAAGCCCACCGTTTAGCACAGCAGCAAATGTTGAGGTGTCGTTGCAAGGCCACAGCAGTCAGGGAATCCCACTGTTATATCAACGAAAGACTGATTCTAGGCCATCAGAAAGAACACCAACTCCATCACCATCATCAACCCTCTCTCAGTCCGCCCTGTCCACCGCTACTTCCACCATATGCAGCTCTCAAGTCCAGCTCACCCTCCCTGACACTATGAGTAGGTCAAGAAAGTACTCAGTCTCTCATCCGCGTACACTGGGTTTGAACGCCCACATTGCCAAACTAATCTCGTTTGAGATGATGCCCTTTCAGTTGGTGGAAAGCACAGCTTTCCGCGAACTCATGGCCTATGCAGTACCACGCTATGACCTACCCAGTCGCCACTTCTTCTCTCGCAAAGCCATCCCAGCCCTCCACCATCATGTGAAAGACCGCATTGTCCATGCACTCAAGCAGTCAGTGAGCGGAAAGGTGCACCTCACAACTGATGCATGGTCCAGTCGGCATGGCCAGGGCCGTTACGTGTCCATCACTGCGCACTGGGTTAATGTGGTGGATGCAGGGTCCACAGGGGACAGCGGTGGTGGGACAGTGCTGCCTAGCCCACGGTATAGGAAACAGTTGGCTGTAGGCGTTCGACCCTTCTCCTCCTCCTCCTCCAGAAGCAAAAGCTCGTCCACAGAGCGCAGTCGTACGAGCACTCCATCTGCAGCTGCCACTGTTGCACACGAGGTGTCCCCCTATCGAACAGCTAGTGGAAAGCGTCAGCAGGCTGTGTTGCAGATGATGTGTTTGGGCGACAGACACACCGCCGAGGTGCTGGCCGAGTACTTGAAGCGACAAACTGAGTCATGGCTGGGCAGTGTACATCTTGAGGCAGGCAAGGTAGTTAGTGATAACGGCCGTAATTTTGTGGCAGCCATAGCCCTTTCAAAACTCAGCCACATACCTTGCTTGGCTCACACCTTGAACCTGGTGGTGCAGTGCTTCCTCAAAAATTATCCAGAGTTAACAGCCCTGCTCCAGAAGGTGCGAAGACTGTGCGCGCACATCTGCCGGTCGCCTGTACACTCCGTTCGTATGCAAAAGCTGCAGCGATTGCTCCACCTTCCCAACCACCGCCTCATTATCGACATTGCAACAAGGTGGAACTCCACCCTGCACATGGTGGAGCGGCTGTGCGAGCAGAGGCAGGCCATAATGCATTTGTGGGAGGATACACGGCCAGGCACTTTGAGAGCAGACATGGAGTTGACAGGTGTGCAGTGTTCGAAGCTGAAAGACCTCTGTAAAGTCCTTCAGTGTTTTGAGGAATGCACACGGCTGGTAAGCGCAGACGACGCCATCCTAAGCATGAGCATCCCACTTATGCGTCTGCTCATGCAAACTTTGACACACCTTAAGGAGCAGGCGTCTGCAGCCAATGTTGATGAGGAGGAAGAGGAGGAGGGAATCCTTGATGACATTCAGCCATTGTCTGGTCAGGGACCTCTCCTGGACGAGGTGGAGGAAGAAGAGGAGGAGGAGGATGATGATGGGGATGATTACTTAGGGGAGGAGGATGCATCTCGTGAGGCAAGTGAAAATGTTGGCGTGGCAAGGTCTGGTACAGGGTTTGTGCGTGACTGGAGGGATGTGGATTTGCCAGAAAGTGCTCCTCCACCCAGCACTCGCAGTGCATCATTGACACCGAGAACATTGGCCCACATGTCAGATTATGCCTTGCAGATCCTAAAAAGGGACCCCCGCATTGCCAAAATGATGAACGATGACGACTACTGGTTGGCCAGCATCCTGGATCCACGCTATAAAGGCAAATTACAAAACATCATGCCACAGGAGAACCTTGACCTAATATTGGCTAATAATCAAGCAACTCTGGTAAATCGGTTGCTTGAGGCATTCCCAGCACACAGCAGCGGTGATGGTTCTCACACGAGCCATACGGGCCGGGGGCAGCTTGGCAGAGGTGTTCGTGGTGCACACAGCAGAAGTGGCGTTGGAGACAGGGGTTTCATGACAATGTTGTGGACTGATTTTTCAAATACCGCTCACACAACTGGTAATACTGCATCGATGGAAAGTGACAGGAGACAGCAGTTGTCAACTATGGTTACAAACTACTTTTCCTCCCATATCGATGTTCTCCCACACAGGTCATTCCCCTATGACTATTGGGCCGCTAAACTGGACACCTGGCCTGAATTGGCCCAATATGCCTTACAGGAGCTCGCTTGCCCAGCTGCAAGTGTGCTATCGGAAAGAGTCTTCAGTGCAGCTGGATCAATCCTGACAGAAAAAAGGACCCGTCTGTCAACCCAAAATGTGGATGATCTAACCTTCATTAAAATGAACCATGCATGGGTTTCCAAGGATTTTGTCCCACCTTCCCCTGATGACACATAGGGTGACAGAAAAATGGCTTGCTTTGGTCCACCTCTTCCTGGGACTTCACCTATTTCGCCTTTTGCATCAGCTGAATGTCCAACATCAACGTATGCCACTTTCTAAAACTCCCTAACTGTGCTGCCTCACCCCCCATGGCCGGGGTCACCACCTAGCGCACGACACCGTGCGAGTGCCGTTGCCCTGGACAGGTGGGTAGGCCGACTCTTGGGCGCGGGCACTGGCACAGGGTCCCTGATAGTGCAATCAAGTGTCTCTGACGGTGGTGGTGCACACCCGCCGTCAGACACACCGCTGTACTATGAGGGGCCCAGTGCCAGTACCGACGCCCACGAGTGGGCCCCCCTTGCTTGGGCAGGGCCCCAGCATTTGCAATCTTTACCTCTCCCTGCTCCTCCGCTGTGTAATCTGGGCCGTCAAATCCATACTGTGCCTGACACCGTCTGAGACTGCCTCCTGATGTATAGACATATATTTTGAATGTGTACACTATCCATACATGTTATCCGGGGAAACGGTACCCTTTCTAACCTTTGTGCAATCACGTGCAATCCATACTGGGCCTAACACCGTCTGAGCCTGCCTCCTGAGACATATATTTTGAATGTGTACGCTATCCATACATGTTATCCGGGGAAACGGTACCCTTTCTAACCTTTGTGCAATCACGTGCAATCCATACTGGGCCTAACACCGTCTGATCCTGCCTCCTGAGACATATATTTTGAATGTGTACGCTATCCATACATGTTATCTGGGGATATGGTACCCTTTCTAACCTTTGTGCAATCACGTGCAATCCATACTGGGCCTAACACCGTCTGAGCCTGCCTCCTGATGTATAGACATATATTTTGAATGTGTATGCTATCCATACATGTTATCCGGGGAAACGGTACCCTTTCTAACCTTTGTGCAATCACGTGCAATCCATACTGGGCCTAACACCGTCTGAGCCTGCCTCCTGAGACATATATTTTGAATGTGTACGCTATCCATACATGTTATCCGGGGAAACGGTACCCTTTCTAACCTTTGTGCAATCACGTGCAATCCATACTGGGCCTAACACCGTCTGAGCCTGCCTCCTGATGTATAGACATATATTTTGAATGTGTACGCTATCCATACATGTTATCTGGGGATACGGTACCCTTTCTCACCTTTGTGCAATCATGTGTAATCCATACTGGGCGTGAGAACGGCTGGCGAGCTGTTAAGCAAGCTACAGCACCTGTGGTTTGCACACGTAAGTTTTTCATTTTTTCAGGAATGACGGTTAGGCCTAATTCCGGAACTGCGGTTGACCTGCACTTACTGGGAAATCATTGTTCGCGGGTAATAATTGTAATCAGTGATCCCCATCATTAACGTTGTTCAGCGGGTTATCTGCACCTGTAAGCGACAAACGCTGGCCTTTTCAGTGTAGCGCACATGCAGCCACGGACATGTAAGGGCATGACACACCAGTTATTGGCCAATCTCATGTGCCAGAGCCTCACGTGTCCCTCTAGTAAGCCGGACTCGGACCACGGGGCATGACAGAGTCTCGTTCGTTAACGGAATTAAGCTTGCAATGTGTGCATCTGTTCTGTAGCTGGCATGGTTGAGGTTTCCCAGGTGGAGTCGAATTTAACCGTAGGCTCCACTCCTGGTGGTGCCCTTCTGGACATTCCTTTAAGGTTCAGCTTTGCAACCATACTGCCCACGTAAAACAAACACTTTGCCTTCATGAACGCTGTTTGGAGGGTCATGACTCGTGGGAATAACGCCGCCCAATCAGTTAACCTGCTAGAGAGATCCTTCTTTGCTCCCAAGCATGACATCACACTCCCTAGGAAGAAGGTAATGCCACTGTGGTGACCGTACTCCTGGGGGCGACACAAGTGCACTGATGCCCAGCCACTGCTCGATGAATCTGCTGGTACATTGACCCAGACCACTACATTCCCCTCGCACGCTACACGACCTGAATCTGACCCTGATGAAACTCAGGTTACCCTTCCCATATACAGTTCCATCTTACACGGTGACAAAGAGGAAGCTGCAGATGAAAGTGCAGGTTCGGCCCACCCGCCATCAGACACACCACCGTACTATCAGGGGCCCTGTGCCAGTGCCGTCGCCAACGAGTGGGGCCCCCCCTGCTTGCCCAGGATCACAGCACTTGCAAAGTTGAAATACTGTGCAGTGAGATGGAAGATGGGGACGACGAGGAGTCCAGACAAGTACAGGGATTCCCTAGCGAGGAGACTTATTTGATTGTTTTCAATGTTGGGACAGCAATTTTTGGGGAGCACTATACTCTGGAGAATGATAGATGGGGCCCACCATACACTGGAACATTCCAAAGGTGGACATCAGACACTGGAGCAGCATTTACAGGGCCCATTATACACTAGAGCATTAGAAATGGGGCCCATTATGTTTGGAGCATTATTTGGGCCCATAAGACAGTGGAGCTTCATCCATGGGGACCAACATATACTGTACCATTATGTGGAGCTCATCATATACTGTTTCAAACATTATATGGGACCAATGATTCTGTATGGAGAAATAGATGGGCCTCGTCATGAGATGTAAAAAGTGAGGTATTTTTCATTGTACTATACCGCTATTTCTCTGCCGTATCGGAGCATGATGAGTTGTGGTATGTGTTAAAGGGGCGCTCTTTCGCCCAGGGCACATGAAAACCTGCAGCCAGCCCTCCCCCCCCCACAACTTTAGCCAAATAACCCCCATTTTTCAGTGCGTAACTTGTATTATGAAGTTAATTAAGGTTGACAAGCTTAAGTAAGAAGAATTGATGCTTTTGGCATTCAAATGGGCACTGTAGGTGTGTTTCCTGTCCTCCTCTCACTGCCGACTTTTATTCCCCATTGACTTACATTGGGTTTCGTGTTTCGGGACGACCCCGACTTTTCCCTATAATCGGACGATCTTGCTAGACCCGACTTTTGGAAAAGTCTGGTTTCACAAAACGAAACGCGACCCTAAAAAACCAAAAGTCGCTCAACTCTAGTCACCAGTGAACAACAAAAGGAGGCAAGAACGTCAAGGACGAGAAGAGATCGTGAAGACCTGGAGAAAATTGCAGATAAACTCGAGACCTTTTCACCTTTCTCTGATGAAGTGTCTCTTCGCAACATTATCACCGGTGTCAATGCAAATAAGGATGTGAATGTCCATAACCTGCTCACCATTGGCAGAGAAATAGTGGCAACAATGGAGGGTCAATCATTGTTTTCAGTTAAGTACAAGCGGTCAATGAAAGCCAAGACCCTGGCATCCAGTGAGGCTATTGACGTTGCTAAGGACAAAACAATAGACCGTGCTCTTTGTTCCAAAGGTTTCTTGTTGTGTCTCAAACTGCTGATCTTTCCCTTGATGAGGTGATGGCCTATGAACTTTCACCATACCCACCATCCCTCTTTGAGGCAAAACATCTCTTATGCAAACCAAACAAAGCACAACTGATGGCTGCTATAAAAGAACAAAGTTCAGATGACGTGGTACTCAAGGATGTACCAGAAGTGGAACATTATGTTCTTGACGGAGGTTCTCTTCTCCATCATCTGAAGTGGTCAGAAGGAAAGGCATATTGTTCAATCGCTGAAGACTATGCATCTTTCACACTAAAGCACTATGGTAAGGCTATGATAGTATTTAATGGTTACATTGGAGGACCAAACACTAAGGACATTACCCATAAGCGACGGCGCAAAAAACGAACAAGTAACAAAGTGAACATTGCTGAAGGAACAAAATTTGTCGGGGAAAAAGGACTTCCTTTCGAATGTGGAGAACAAACAGTCTCTTATCAATCTCGTTTCACAGTGCATGAATGACAGAGGTTGCCACGTAATACAATCAGAGGGGGATACAGATGTGGAGATTTTTAAGGCAGCAGTGTCAATGTCATCCAACAAAAGTACTAGTCTCAGTGGCGAAAATACAGATCTTTTGGTGTTGTTACTTCATCATGCGTCAACCAGCGATGGCAAGAAGCTTTATTTCTACTCAGATAAAGGGAGTCCTGCAACAGTATACGACATTAAGGTTATGAAGAAGTTCCTGGGAAAACATGTCTGCAGCAGTCTTCTGTTCCTTCATGCATTCACGGGTTGCGATACCACTTCTGCGGTTTTTGGAATCAGAAAAATCCTCGGTCTACACAAGGTTTTGAAGGGAGACTCGGTCTTAAACAGCTGTGCTAAAATCTTTTCCACACCTAACAAAAACAGAGCTGAGATTGAAGACGCTGGGTGTAAAGCAATGGTGGCATTGTTCAGGGGCAAACCTGGAGACAATCTGTCTGCAATGAGGTATTCTACTCTCCGCAAAAAAGTTGGTTCAGCCAAAAGCTTTGTTACACCTGAAAGACTGCCACCGACCTCCTCTGCAACGAAGTATCATGCCCTTCGGAGTTACCTCCAAGTGATGCGTTGGATGGACAATGGTGAGGCCATGGACACTACTGAATGGGGATGGGAATTGCAGAACAACAGTCTAGTTCCAGTGATGATGGATACCTCACCCGCGCCAGAAACACTGCAATTGTTCTCGTGGTTGTAGTACTCTTCGGTGCACTAGCAAAAGACACGGACTTATCTGTTCACAGGTATGCGGACCATGTCAAGAAGGGCATTGTGACAATATGAGTGAGGAAGCAGTGTCTGATTATGAAAATAGTGACTATTGACCTGACACGCTTATTCAGTGAAGAAGTAGGTCTTAAAATGCACTGTGTATTAATTCTATAATTTCTAGAAATGTACATATATGTCATGACGTCATTGATGACGTCATGACGTCGCCTGTCCATGTAGTTAGTATAAAACTTTGTATAAAAATTGTTATATGAAAATAAATAGTATACAAAATGCAAACTCTTCTGTAACCTAAAGCTACAGCTTTGAAATAGGGAAATATTCGTTATTTTTAGTGCGATGGCTGTCATCGTCTTATGACGTCATAGTTAGGACCTTTGTGGTGATCAATTTTTGGAAAACTTTTAATATGTTGTTCCCCACATATAATAGTAATTAAAAAAATCCTAAAACGCTTTCTTGGAATTTGTTTCGGGTCAAACCGTATTTTGACTGGACTAACAGTCTGGGGGGTCATGGATGTGCTCTTGCTCATTGGCCGAAGCTCTCGTTCGCTCAAACCATTCAGTGGTCCTTTTAGTACAAGAGAGACCACCCTGTTTGAAGATATGTGGCCCAGAGTGATCCTCTGACTGAAAATTAGATGGTACATAGATCTCGCCCAGGGGCACCGGGGCCTTAAAAAACAGACTCTCACAGAAACTGCCCCATTTCTGTATGCTCCCTATTGCCCAATCAATCTGGTGAAAATGGAGGTGCAGCCAAGGCATCCTCATAAGTACCTCATCCATACCCTCAGAGATAACAAGAAAAGAGACTATCTCCTGATGTTTTGGAGACATAGTGAGAGTAAGAGTTATAGTCTGATGGGAAATCGGGTTTGGTAAAACAGACCCATTAGCTACCCGAATGGACATCATCTTAGGAAGCATCACTAATGGAATTGCGTGCCATTGGGCGAAGGTAGCAGACATGAAATTGCCCTCAGCCCTGGAGTCCATGCAAGCCTCAGCATTGACAGTAGTCGACCTAAACATCAAGGAAACCCCAAAGGCTAATTTGGAAGACACATCAAGTGGAACTAGTGAGCCTCTCCCTAAAGTCAATGGATGCTGTGACTCCCTCTGACGCTTGGGACATTTATTGACAAAATGGCCAGTTTGCCTGCAGGCAAAACAAGTCGGTTGAGAATATACAAAGTGGGTGATTGATTCCGCTCAGGAGACATCCATGGGCTATACAGGGTCATCAACCTGAGTTGTAGGATTCATGGGACTGGCAAAGTTCGGAGCCAGCCAAATCCCAGATCTTCTCTGTGCTCGATCCAATCCCCGCTCAGCATGCTGAAGATCTATGCCAGTGGACACAGATATTAATTCCTCCAGAGTAGTGGGAATCTCCCTAGTGGCCAAAGCATCAATGACATGATCTGCTAAACCCCTCCAAAAGATAGGCATTAGGACCTTATCAGGCCACTCCAACTCAGAAGCCAGAGTACGAAATTGGATGGCAAATTGACTAACCATGGACGAACCCTAAGTTAATGCCAGAAGTTGGAGTGCGGTATCATGGGTTACTTGTGGCCTCAAAAAGACCTCATTCAGGGCACCCAAAAAATGAGAGGCGTTAAGAATCAGTTGGTCATCTCGCTCCCATAATGGTGCAGCCCACTTCAACACTCTGCCTGACAAAAGGGAAATCACAAATCCCACCTTAGTTCACTCAGTTGGGAATCGTGCAGCAAGTAACTCCAGGTGAATTGAGCACTGATTCATGAAACCTCTGCAAGCCTTGCTGTCCCCGGAAAATTTATCAGGCAGTGAAAAAACGTGGTACAGGTGGAACAGGCTCCGCAGCAGAAGCTATAGAGGCTATCTTGCTAGCTGCCTGATCTACGGCAGGGCGGCGTCCGGTCTCTTATACCCCTGATGATGCTGTGCGGCCAGCCAATCACTGCAAGACCACAACAAAGATGGCTGCGGCATTACAGTGCCTGGCAGACAATCCCTGCTTGTTGATTGGGTCTCTAAAGACCGCCAAAAATGCAGGGTGGAGGCCCAAGCTCCTGTCGAGTAATCCTGGAAATGCTCGGTGCTCACCGAGTACAGTGATACTTGGGCGAGTAACGAGTAGTGGCGAGCACGTTCGCTCATCACTATTCAGCAAATTAATTGTAGAAACCAATGGCTGAATATCATTCAGCTTATCCTTACAATTATTATCATGTGTTCCCCACTGTTAGGCTTCTGCTGAAAACATCCTATTTTTAAGGATTGTGGGTTTTTTCAATCTTAGTCCAAGAAACAGTTTCATGTTCCATTATAATTCAATACTTTGCAGCAAAAATTAATATATCTACCAGAATCCATTTCGCTTCCACTGTAAATCCATCCATTAAACTCCCCATTAAAACCCAGAAATATTCACACGGTTCATATTGTTCTATGTGGATAGCAATATCCCCACTGCTCAGTGCATGCTCTTTATTGGAGTTATAATACAGTTTTATAGTCCTATTACACGTGCCGTTAAATTATTTAAAAGACGCTGAATTAAAGCAATTCAGAGACATTCGTTAAAAGGTGCAGATATTTAGAGGAATGGATGCTGCTGAGATGTTTTCCCATAATCAGCATCTGTGTGACAGCTTTTGGTTTCAATTAAACCTGCAGGTTTTCTTAATACAATGTCAATTCTTAGAAGAGGTTATACACTTGTTTTTTTAGGTGTGAGTAGTATATACTGTATGTATGTATATAAATAATAGCTAAACTCAGCTTTGCTTTACTCAATTACTGGTGGTAGAATTGATAGCACAAATTGCTTCTAGACATAAGTAACTTATATGTGATGGTGCACAAGCCATATTCTTCCACTTTATTTCATGTAATTTTCTTCTATGGTAAAGACAAGCAGCAAGTGATCATAGATAGCAATATGTGATGGTATGATACTTAGGTCTCATGCACATTGATATCTGCAGAGACAGGAGTGAGATTTATTTTTTTTACAAAGGGTACCCTACTTGAATTACATATATTAAATCTGGGTGCATGCTGTATGCAGGCTGAATGGTGGTCATTAACTGGACTGTTTAGAAGGCCAACAAACATTCTGCACGCACAGGACGATCATTTATATGCAGAATATCATGTTATCGGCAGCACATCACCATTTTACACAGGATGATTTTCTGTTGATGATGGTAATTTTTAAATTTGCTGCAGATTAGTGCACCCACTTGGAATGAAGGTTCCTGCAAATGCTTTTTTCACAAATTTTGCCACATCTAAATGGGCCTTAAGTTATTGGATTAAAGTTTCAACCCTCCGAAAGGTTTCCACAATGCTGGCTGGGTATCTAGCTAGAAAATACTTTTCAGTGCTCAGCAGTAGAAAAAGCTATTTCACAACATTTTCCCAACATGGGCATGTCTAGCTGCTTGTAGAAATTGCACTAAACCAGTCCTTTTCTTTTGATTTTCTTTTGGAGATTTATTTTGTCCAGCATATGTCCAATGCACTCACAGTCTTGGGGGTGGGGTGGGGTTACTTTATTTTAAATGGTGTTCATTTAGTGTACACCATAAAAAATAAAAAAAAAGGTAAAAAAACAATGCTTTACCATCATACCACCAAGCAAAAAGTGGAATAAAACGCGATCAAAAAGACAAATATAAATAAACATCGTACAGCTGAAAACGTCATCTTTTCCCCCAAAAAACAAGCTATCATACAGCTCCATCACTGGAAAAATAAAAAAGTTATAACTCTCAGAATAAAGTGATGCAAAAATATTTATTTTCTCTATAAAATAGTTTTTATTGTGAAAAAGCGCCAAAACATGAAAAAGTGATATTAACTGTGGTATCGCTGTAATCGTACTGACCCGAAAAATAAAACTGCCTTATCAATTTTACCACACGAAGAAAAACATAAATCACCCCTCAAAAAATTCCTGAATTGCTGTTTTTTGTTCATTCTGACGCACAAAAATTAGCAAAGAAAACAATCAAAAAATATCATGTGTCTGTAAGGCTACTTTCAAACTTGTGTTATGAGGCGCAGCGCAGGGCCACAGCTAAGCTCCACCCCGGCCGCACCTCCTCCAGTCAGCTCCTCCTATGGGCGCATGACCCTGCATGTGACTGGCGTACCCTATATTTAGCGTTGGGTGCGCTGGCCGTGTGCTTGTCTGCTTTTGCCGGCGCATGCGCCCTTTTGGCACTGCACCGAGCGCACAAAAGTGCAACACGTTGCAAAAGCAGACCAGCGGACGGCCAGCGTACCCAATGCTAAATATAGGTTATGCCGGTCGCATGCAGCGTCATGCACCCATAGGGGAGGAGCTGACCGGAGGAGGCATGGCCGGGGGTGGAACTTAACGGCGGCCCTGTGCTATGCCTCATAACGCAAGTCTGAAAGTAGCCTAAGTGTGTGAACTATAGCGGCATCAGGAGAACATCAGGGTGGGGTCTAGTGTCTGCTGTGTAGGAAGCTGAGGAGTGATGCTGGAAGAAGGAGAGAGACTGCTGTGTGAGACGCAGTGTGAGAGAGCTGATGAGAAGTGAGGAGTCTGGACTCTGTAAAGACTGTTTGCTGCCAGCATGTTTGTGAGGGTGGTAACATCTTTCTCTTGTGAACCTGTGGTTCTGCTGTGGAACAAGTATAGAGCATATTTGAGAGCTATGTGACTTTGAAGCTCTGTGGAGTCCCTGCTGTACTGGGCTGGAAAGCCAAAGAAGACATCTTTCCTGTGCGGATTCAAGCAGTCTGCTCCCAGGGAAATTGTGTGACTGTTAGAGGAGAGACGGTATCCTGTACCATCCATATCTAGAGTGATCCTGACAAGCCCCGTTGAAGTGCTATGTCGGACCGTACCCTGAGGTTACAGAACTGTAAGTCCCAGGCATGTGGGCTCAGCATCAGCTGACAAGAAGCGGATCCTTGTGTTTGTTGAAGTTTTTGGTGCTGAAGATTTTTGGGACTGGCTGCAGCCAATGCAATTCAGAGGCCTGTGTGCACTCTGTCCAATAAGTGAGGTGCTGGTGTAACAGACTGTGAAGCCCCACAGACCTCAACATTATTGATCATTTATGGCCGATTTTAGAGATTCAAGTTGGACGTCGATTTCTGCCGCCATCGTTGCTCAAAGAAGTGTGTTTTAACATAGGAATGGGCTACAATTCCTTTGGAAACAATTCACACCTTGTATGAATCCATACCTCGGATAATTGAGGCTGTAATCGCCGCTAATGGTGGACATACACCATATTAAACTAACTTTTGTGGATGTTTCCAGGTGTTTCCATTATTTTGTCCAACCACCGGATTTCAGGAGTCACCCTCAGATGCTCACTCAGTCAGTATGGATTTAACGTTCCAAAATGTTGAAAAAAGGTACTGTATCAGCAGATACCAGATGTATCCAGTCTAGGGGTAATTGTCAATATCAGTCTATATTTCCAGAGTCAGACAAAGACACTCACAGGCTCAGTATGGATTAGACAAGAATATAAAAAGTCAGAAAAGGGTAATGTATTACAAGCGTACAGCTGCATACAGTGTAGGGGTCATTTTAAATCTCCTTATAGTTTACCAGAGTCAGACACAAACTCTCACAGGCTCAGTATGGATTACACCATAATATAAAAATTAGAAAAAGGGAAATGTATTTGAAGCGTACACCAGTATACAGTGTTGTGGTACTTTTAACCCCTTAATGACTGTCAATACGTCTTTTAACTGATCTGAGATATAAGAGAATATCTTCCTCCTACAGGTGACCATCCAGCATCTGTTAGCTGTGCACTATAGCTGACAACTTGCTGCATCAGCCACAATCTATGTTGTCACCGTCCATATCTGTTTAACCCCTTAAATGCTGCTGTCAATAGTGACTATATCATATCAATGTTTTAAAGAGTGTGGCTTCTCCCTCTTTATCCCATTTGGCACTCTGAGATCAAGATTGTGTGGTCCTGATGTTTGCCATGGCAATTCATGAGTAAATAGCATCCTTAGAGTCTGCCGGCTACACTGACCTGTTCAAAAGTCAGCAACATTTAGGTGGTAAAAATCAACTTTTTCATTCCTATCATGCCATTTTGTATTAATTCCTGAAAAGCACCTGAAGGGTTAATAAACTACCCAACAGCAGTTTTCAATAAGTCAAGGGGTGCTGTTTTTAAAATTCTATCACTTTTGGGATGTTTCCAATATATACGAACCCCAAAGTCACTTCAAACCTGGAGAGCTCTCTAAAAAAAATTATTTTGTAAATTTCCATGAAAATATGAAAAATTACTGCTACATGTTTCAACCTCCTAAAATGCTAAGAAAATAAAATAACATTTTTCAAATGGTGCTGATGTAGAGCAGACATTTGGGAAATATTATTTATTAAAGTTTTGCTATGGTATGACTATCTGAATTAAAGGGATAATCATTCAAAGTTTGAAAATTGCTAATTTTTTTACATTTTTGTCAAATTTCTGATATTTTTATAAATAAACACAAAACATGTGAACCTAAATTTACCATGATCATAAAGTATAATGTGTCACGAAAAAACAATCTCAAAATCACTGGATTTTGTCAAGGTCTAAGGGGTAAGGTTTCTCCTTTTGGAGAGTGACATGCCAGCTCTGGCTTGTCGAGGTAAGGAGGCTTATTCGCCGTGCAATGCTCCTCTGGGAAAATAATATGCAAATTGCCTCTTCAGAGAAAAAGAGGACTTGAACTCTATAGCACCACCTGTTGGTAGTAGCGATCCTACAAGTCACAATCAACCCTTCAACGAGTCTTGTAATATGACTTAGGATAAAAGCCAAATCAGAATCTCAATTTGCAGACACGGTGTTTCGAGCTATTGGCTCTCGTCAGTGCAAAGTATGAGAAGTTGAACTGATTTGGCTAGGTGAGAGGCTCTGTACTGAGGTCTAAGGGGTAAGGTTTCTCCTTGTGGAGAGTGACATGCCAGCTCTGGCTTGTCGAGGTAAGGAGGCTTATTCGCCATGCAATGCTCCTCAGGGAAAATAATATGCAAATTGCCTCTTCAGAGAAAAAGAGGACTTGAACTCTATAGCGCCACCTGTTGGTAGTAGCGATCCTACAAGTCACAATCAACCCTTCAACGAGTCTTGTAATATAACTTAGGATAAAAGCCAAATCAGAATCTCAATTTGCAGACATGGTGTTTCGAGCTATTGGCTCTCGTCAGTGCAAAGTATGAGAACTGATTTGGCTAGGTGAGAGGCTCTGGACTGAGGTCTAAGGGGTAAGGTTTTTCCTTGTGGAGAGTGATATGCCAGTTCTGGCTTGTCGAGGTAAGGAGGCTTATTCACCTTGCAATGCTCCTCTGGGAAAATAATATTCAAATTGAACATGGATTTTGTCACAGCATTCCAGAGTTATTACCACATAAATTGACACTGGTCAGATTTTTAAAATTTGGCTCTGTCACTAAGGGGTTAAATCTTCATATATATATATTTCAGCCTCAGTAAGCCTGCAAAAAAACAGCTATCACAGGACTGACAGCCAAAATTTGGAAAAATTAAAACTCTCAAAATATGGTGACGCAAAAACTAGTATTTGCAATAAAAAGCATTTTTTAGTGTGTGACAGCAGCCAAACATAAAAACCCGATATAAATCTGGTCTCGCTGAAATTGCACCGACCCGAAGAATAAAATCGTCATATCACTTGTACTGCACAAAGAAAAGCATAAAAAAAATAATTGAAACCAATTGTTCATCTGCTATTTTGTTCATTCTGCCTCCCAAAGTTTCCATGTAAATCTCTAAAATACATGATTCAGACGGAACCTCCAGTGAAAGATTCCCTAAAATGAGGCAAATGGAGGCACTGTGGATGCCATAGGACCTGTGATCCAGTGGTGTCCATCTTTTTATGATTGCATAAAAGTGCCGTCGGCCATTTTTGTATGCACTTCTGAAAAGAAGGACAATGCTGAGCAGAGGCCAGATGGAGTCAAGAGTAACTACTGCCTCATTACAGTAAATGGGTCCCTCGGGGGTTTCATCTGAATCACTCCAATCGGAGATTTAGGTGGAAACTCCAAAGTAAGTGCTCAGCATAGAGCGCCGAATAAATGTGATTCTAAATGTTATGTGAAACATTCTTAACAAAAGCTTCAACTCAATACACAAAAAAAGCAAGTCCCCACTCAAGTCAATCATCTCTCTATGGAAATATAGGCTTCCACATTACTGGTAGCACAAAGGCTCTGGAAAAAGCGAAATGGCTCCTAGCCCCTCAAAAGAAATTCAGTAAGTTCTGCTCTCCCAAATCCAAATGCCTTCTGAGGTGTCAGTGTAAATATACCACATATAGCATCTATGTTTGGCATTTCTGTAGCGATGAGAGCCCGCCTAATTTATGGGTGTGTATCTCCAGAAGCATGAGCTGGGCATAATGTACTGGTGACTACAATGTACTGGTCACTACAATGGCAGTTTGCAATTTTCACTCTGCAACATCCATTGCTGCTTATTTCTGGAAAACACCCATGGAGTCAAAATTGTCACTTCACCTGTAGATAAATTACTAAAGGGGTATAATTTGCAAAATGGGATTTCTTGAGGGGTATTCTGCTCTTCTAGCAATTGAGGGCTGCGTATTTGGAGTCTGCAAACTATTCTAGGAAAATCTGCTCTCTAGGAGGCAAATAGCTCTCTCCCTCCTGAGTCTCACCATATGGCTAAGCAGTACTGTTCAGCCACATATCGTGAAACAAAATTTTGGTGGTAAAAATGCAGTTATTTTTTCTTCACAGCCCAAAGGTATAAAATTCTGTGACAAACCCGTGGTGTCAATATGATCACTGCACCCCTAGATGAATTCATTGAGAGATGTAGTTTGTAAAATGGAGTAAATTATGGGGGTTCTGCTGTTCTGCCAACTCAGGGGCTCTCCCAGTGTGCCATGGACTATAGTATGGCGCTCCTTCCATTCTGTGCTTTGCATTTTGCCTGAAAATATTTCCCGATTATACGTGTAGGGTACTGGCACACTCAAGAAAAAATGGACCTTAGTTTGTTGCAAAAAAAAATTAAAAACTTGTGGCTAAAGCAATATTTTAGTTGTAAAAATGTAATTTATTCTTTCTTCACTGCTCAATTGTATAAAATTCTGTGAGGCTCATGTTTTGTCAATATGATCACTGCACCCCTAGATGAATTCATTGGGGAGTGTAGTTTCTAAAATTAGTTCACATATAGGGGATTTCTGTTGTTCTAGCACCTCAGGGGCTCTACCAATGTGACATGGCACCCTCAAACCATTCCATCAAAATCTGAACTCCAATGTGGCACCTCTTCCCTTCTGAGTTTTGCACTGTGCCTAAAAAGTAGTATGAGGTATCGGCATACTCAGGAGAAATTGCACAACAAATTGTATCAAGCAATGTCTCCGGATACCTTTATGAACATGCAAAATTTGGGGCTAAAATAACATTTTTCAGGGAAACTGATTTTATTTTTATTTTCATAGCTCAATCCTTGAGGGGTCTAGTTTCCAAAATAGGGTCAATTGTGGGGGTTTTCCATCGTTTAGGAACATCAGGTGCTCTCCCAATGGGACATGGCGTCCGCTAATGATTCCAGGAAATTTTATATTCAAAAAGTCAAATGATGCTCCTTCCCTTCCGAGTCCTGTCATGCACCCAAACAGTAGTTTTGTCCCTCATATGGGGTATCGGCATACTCATTAAAAATTGTACTACAAATTGTAAGGTTCAATTTCTCCTGCTACCTTTATGAAAATGCAAAATGTGGGACTAAAAACCTTTTTTTGTGGGGAAATGTGATTTATTTTCACGGCTTAACGTTATAAACTTTTGTGAAGCACCTGAGGGTCTAATGTGCTCATTACACATCTAAATCAGTTCCCTGAGGGGTCTAGTTTCCAAAATGGTGTCACTTGTGGGGAATTTTTACTGTTTAAGCACATCAGGGGCTCTCCAAACCCAACATGGCATCCGCTAATTGTTCCAGCAAATTCTGCATTCAAAAACTTAAATGGTGCTCCTTCCCTTCCGAACTCTGTTGTGCGCCTTAGCAGTGTTTTTTCCCCACATATGGGGTATCGGCATGCACAGGAGAAATTGCGCAACAAATTTTGGGATTCATTTTTTCCTGTTACCCTTGTGAAAATAAAAAAATTTTAGGTCTAAAATAATTTTTTTGTGAAAAAAAAGTTAAATGTTATTTTTTTTTCCCACATTCCAAAAATTCCTGTTAATAAAGGGTTAATAAACTTCTTGACTGTGGTTTTGAGCATCTTGTTGGGTGCAGTTTTTAAAATGGTGTCAATTTTGGGTATTTTCTATCATATATACACCTCAAAGTGACTTAAAATGTGAGGTGGTCCCTAAAAAAATGGTTTTGCAAATTTTATTGGAAAAAGGGGAAATTGCTGGTCAATTTTAATCCTTATAACTACCTAATAAAATAAAATTTTGTTTCAAAGATTGTACTGATGTAAATTAGACATGTGGGAAATGTTATTTATTCACTACTTTGTGTGACACATCTCTCTGATTTAAGGGCATAAGAACTCAAAGTTTGAAAATTGCTAAATTTGTAAAATTTTCACCAAATTTCTTTTTTTCACAAATAAACACAAATTATATCAAATAAATTTAAACCCGATCATGAAGTACAATATGTCACAAAAAAACTTTCTCAGAATCACTGGGATCCGTAAAAGCATTCCAGAGTTATGACCTCATAAAATGACACTGGTCTGAATCGTAAAAATTGGCCTGGTCATTAACATGCAAATCACCTTGGGGGTTAAAGGGGTTAATGGTAAACTGAATTTTCAAGGTATGTTCAACAAATATTTTTTAAAGGTTCCCTCTTGCCAGGGTTTCTTGATTTTCATACTTTGGACTTGCTATATTACAAGGTTCCATGCATATTGGGTCTTGTCCTCTGGTGAGATGACCCTCCCTTGCAGTTGTGCTCTTCTCTTTTCTTATTCTTGATGCCTTTTCCTGGTAATAATATCATATTATCCTGTGTTTTGCAGCAGATCCCCGCCTCGTCTACACAGGCAACACATAGTGCTTCACTATCTCCCCCCTGAATACAATGGTGTTCCACATTGTGGTCCTTGAGAATAATAGTGCCATGAATAGAGCCCTCTCCAAATAATAGTGCAGCATGCTGTGCCCCCTTGAAGTTACTGGTATCATGGGCAGACATACTGGTTCAACCGGTGCGGCTGCTCCAGGGCCCAGAGGCTCCAGGGGGCCCCTGCAGGGCTGCTAATAATGAGGGCCATCTGGCCGGTTTCTCTGGGCCTGAGGCTCCGGGGGGCCCTTTTCCAGATTGCCCTCTTGTGCGGCGGGCAGGGAGCTATTCCCGCAGCTCCGCTGCCTGCAAGAGAAAATAGCAGGAGCGGAGCTCCAAGGATCCGTCCTGCTTCCTGCCTGATGCCTGTGCTTCCTGTCTCTGACACAGACAGCAGCGCCGCTGGATGAAGTCATCATTCAGCGGTCGGCTAGCCGCTGTGCCAGAGCGAGGAAGCATGGGCGCCAGTGATGCTGCGGCTGCAGACAGGTGAGAGGTGTTGTGTGTGTGTTTTGTACAGTATGTATGTATGTGTGTGTGTGTGTGTTTTGTATGTGTGTGTGTGTAGAGAGATGTGGTGGTGTGTGTGCATGTTTGCACGCGTAGCGCTGTAGGGGAATATGCAGAGAGGTCAATGGTGCATGTGTCTGTGTGTGTAGGTGGAGGAGAGGGGAATGATGGGGGTGATGGGGAGAAGGCAACGATGGGGGTGATGGGGAGAAGGCAGTGATGGGGAGAAGGCAATTATGGGGGTGATGGAGAAGGCAATGATGGGAGTGATGGGGAGAAGGCAGTGATGGGGAGAAGGCAATGATGGTGATGGAGAAGGCAATGATGGTAGTGATGGGGAGAAGGCAATGATGGGGTGATGGAGAAGGCAATGATGGGAGTGATGGGGAGAAGGCAATGATGGGAGTGATGGGGAGTAGGCAATGATAGGGTGATGGAGAAGGCAATGATGGGGTGATGGAGAAGGCAATGATGGGAGTGATGGAGAAGGCAATGATGGGAGTGATAGAGAAGGCCATGATGGGAGTGATAGAGAAGGCCATGATGGGAGTGATAGAGAAGGCCATGATGGGAGTGATAGAGAAGGCCATGATGGGAGTGATAGAGAAGGCCATGATGGGAGTGATAGAGAAGGCCATGATGGGAGTCATGGAGAGAAGGCAGTGATGGGGAGAAGGCAATGATGGGTTGATGGAGAAAGCAATGATGGGGTGATGGAGAAGGTAATGATGGGAGTGATGAGGAGAAGGCAATGATGAGGGTGAAGGAGAGGGAAATAATGGGGTGGTAGGGGAGAAGGCAATGATGGAGGTGGTGGAAAGGGCAATGGTGGGGCGAAAATAAATGGTGATGGGGTGGTGGGGAGAATGCAATGATGGTGGTGGAAAGGGCAATAATGGGGGTGGTGGGGGAGGAGGAAATGATGGAGGTGGTGGAATGGGCAATGATGGGAGTGGTGGGGGAGAAAGCAAAGATAGTGGTAGGGGAGAAGGCAATGATGGAGGTGGTGAAGAGGGCAATGATGGGGTGGGGGAGAGGAAAATAATGGGATCCAGGGGGAGGAGGACAATGAGGGGTGTGGAGGATTGGGATGGGAGGAAGGGGGACTTATAATGGCCTTAGGAACAGGGTGAGGTGGAAGAAGACATTATCACTTATTATGTCGAATGTGACGGAGTCAGCTTTCGCTGAGTCGTTTTCTTTAGAGTGGACCCTCTTGGTCGTGGCACCCACCCACCTAGGGCGAGCTGACCTTGTGAGGAACCACCCCCTATACAGGGAGTGTCAGGGGCAAGACCAAGGGGGTGAGCCACCACGACTGCTGGAACCAGACGGCCGGCTCAGGTAGACACTAAGTACGAGTGCTTGATGACAAAGGACGTGCAGGAAACAAGACAAGACGTGAATTCAAGGTATCTGCATTAAAGCAAACTCAGGGTTACATCAGGTGCAAGACGTGATAACAGGGAAAACACAGCAAGGTGCGTGCGAGGGCACGCCAATGTCCATGGCATGGTACGTGCCAGATGGCACGCCTAGGTACAAGCAAGGCTCGATGGCATCGGACTCCAGACTACTGGCAATGACCGACAGGATCCAGGCATCAGGCTGCGGAAATCAGCTGCAGACATCAGGCCGCAGTCATCTGGTCCCGGACCTCTGGCAGCGGTCGGCAGGTTTCGGTAATCCGGCAGGCAAGCCAGAGTTCAAGGCAGGGTGCGTGCTAGGAGACACGCCAGGGTTCGAAGCAGGGTGCGTGCTAGGAGCCACCCCAGGGTTCAAGGCAGGAGACACGCCTCACACGGCTGAGACACAAGCAATCGGCATGACTAAGCCACAGGAGGCGGGCAAGGGGCAATCTGTCGCGTATGCCTGTCCTGTGTGACATGACCCGAAGGCCAGTAACTAAAACAAGACTGACACGTGACACTGTCCTGTGTGACGCGACCAACAGGTCGGTACTGAAACAACAAGACAAGGGGAAGGGAAAACCAGACAGGGCAAAGAAAAGACAAAGCAAGGAGCGGAACCTAGGCAGAAGCACAGAGTGGGGTCAGCTAATACAGGAAAGGAGAGTGTGCCAGGAGACACAACAGAGCAAGGCAAAATACAGAGCTAGCAGCGGAGCGTAGGCCGAATCCCAGAGCCGGGTCAAGGAAGAACCTTGAGACTAGCCTGGAAATGTGCTTGAGAAGCACCATAGGTCAGAGAGCAGGAATGGTGCATGTGCCAGGAGGCACAACAGAGCACCAAGCAGAGCAAAGACAAGACATGGCAAAGCAGGCAAAGGCAGAGAACACAGGAAGGACTACTAGTCAAAGCATAGCAAAGGCAAGACATGGCAAAGCAGGCAAGGCAGAGAACACAGGAAGGACTACAAGTCAAAGCATGACAGAGACAAAACATGGCACAAAGGACAACACAAGACATGGCACAGGACAAGAGGCAGAATACAAGCACAGAGCGTGTGCAGAGACGCACGACAGGGCAGAGTGCAGGGGCACAGAATACGGGGAGCGACCGAGCAGACCAAGCAGCCATGCAGGGAAGCAACATGGTAATCAGGCCCCGTCCATAGGAAGGGGTGGTCTGATATAGGGCATTAGCACCTGCACTTCAGGGTCAGGACTAGGAGGGGATTTCCGGTTCAGATCCTCCAGGGTCATAGAGAGCATTGCTAGATCAGACTGGGCTGGACCATAGAGAAGGTCACATGATCAGGGGCTCCAGAAACACTGAGAGGTTAGCTGGGTTAGACAGTGCTGGAACATAGGAAAGGTCACATGATCAGGGGCAGGACCACAGCGACAACCACAGCAGGCAGAACAGAGATGGGCGCGCACAGAGCAACGGCGTGCAGCCATGAGGTACGCGTGCACATACACGCTGCTCCAGGAGTCACGCAGCACAGCAGTCATGAGGTGCGCAGGCACACTGCTCCAGGGATCTTGCAGCATAGCAGACATGAGGTGCGCGTGCAAACTGCTCCAGGGATCTTACAGCATAACAGACATGAGGTGTGCGTGCACACTGCTTCAGGGATCTTGCAGCATAGCAGAATGACATCTAACACAGTCCCTTTAGTATATAGTGTACAGTACTCACTTATTATGTCTGTCACAGTCTCTTAATATATAGTGTACTCACTAATTCTGTATAAAACCATCCTTAGTTACATAGTTTCCTCTTTTATTATGTATAAAACTGTCCCTTATTACGTACCATCCTCTCTAGTTATATATGGTGCCGTCCCTTATTTTATAGATTCCTCTGCTGTTATGTATAGTGCTGTCTCTTACACAGTGTATTCTTGTTAATTTTGTTACTCACAGCGCCCTCTTTTATAACATAGTCCCCTCTCTTTTTAGATATAAAATGACTGCTGATCGAGGATCCGGTGACCAGACTACCAGTCCATCAGCTCCTCCATTAGAAAGGAAGCTTTCCCATGCTCCATCAGCCATAATTGCATTATAGAGCTAACAAGACAAGACAGTATGTAATAAAAACCAGGGCTCTATATAATCCAATATGTAAGAGACGGTATTGTACATAACGAGAGGGCACTGTAAAAGGGACAGCAATATACATAATAAAGGAGACTATGTAATATATATACTGTATACATGTATGTGTGTGTGGCTATATATATATTGTGAGGTAGCGCTGTCACTTACTTAGGGGATTCTCGTTTGCAGCAAACAAAAACACATCCGGCACCAGGATTTCCATATATCATCACAGTCCATGTGGTTTATTGTTCAGCATAAACCAGCATACAGTTCATATCAGCATTACCAGCATAGTGTTCATTACAGAGTTCCCCTCTGTCAGCAATGTCCAGCATACACAGGTTGCTCAATGTCCAGCAAACAGGCTCTCTTAGCCTCACAACTGTCTCACCCAAGTCAGGGTTCCTCATGCGGCTTCAGCATTCCGCACATGTTCATTCCCTCCAGGGAGCTCTCAGGCTCTGGCAGCCATTACACCCAGCCACTCACAGGCTGTTAGCCAGGAGACATTCCTCCTCACGGGACCTTCCACTCTGGACCAACCAGGTCTCAGCATTCACCACATGTGACCTACCCTGGCCACATTATATTGTCCATAGCCACGCCCACCGGGTCACGTGACTATGACCTCATCACAGGTCCTTCACATAGCCTTTTACAACAGGCGTTTTCAGACACACCCCTGGGTGGGTTTGTAGGTAACTGGCCCACCCAACTCCCAAGTTACCTAGAGACTTCTCCCTTATACCTTGAAATACCATTGCTGATCAATATGCATAACTAAGTCTCCATCTCAAAGCCACCCCCTTTGAGATACACAACCATCCTTCAGGATTCTGCCACTCATCCTCTCCCTTGGAACCTCAACACAGCGCCCCCTAGCGGACATAGTGGTTACTACACCACAATATATATATATATAGCTTTGCTGCCATAAAAGGAAGGGGGCCCAGACACATTTCTTGCACAGGGGCCCCAAGCTGTCAGTGTCTGCCCCTGACTGGTATCTAACTATAAAGTGGATCATTTACCAAGTGCGATGTACTGGCGGTGACTGTAAAGGGGATGCTAAAGTAGACTACTGTTTGTCCTAATATGTCAGTTTTTATGTACTGTGCTGCTGAAAATCGAAATTCTGAAGAGTAGGTTATGACATCTGATTAAAGGTTAGCCCTTCCTGCTTCTGTCACCAGGCAGCACTGCACTCTCGTGGTTAGTAACTCTAGTTCTTTGTCCTCTGAGACTTGGAGTTCCATCCAGTTTAGGAACTCAAAAGTTAGCCCCCGTGTTTGATGACTAATGTGCAGCCTGAAATTTGGCAGTCCAGTTATAATTTGACTTGATTTATTGAACTATTGTATGCCTTAGGCCGGGATCACACATGCAAGAAACTCGGATGAGTCTCGCATCTTAATACCCGACACTGCTGCCAGCACTCGGGAGCAGAGCATGCGACTGCATGTCTTTCTATGCCACCACACACTCCGCTACCGAGTGCCGGCGGCAGTGCCGGGTATTAAGATGCAAGACTTGTCCAAGTTTCTCGCACGTGTGATCATGGCCTTACTCTTGAATTTCCAGTTAAAATGCCTGATTCTCACATCAGCTCATTTACTAACTATTCTCCTGACTTATGATTTTGTCCCTATATGTACCTCTTTGTTCTGACACCACTACCAGAAATTTTTTTCTGACCGCCTACACCACAGTCAGTGACTTACTCCGTAGCTGTAATCTATGGGTCCTTGTGTAAGTCCAGTCCCGTGTATGGGGTCAAACTCAACCCCTGGGATCTGGAAAGTGAAATGGCTTGCATTTCTGTTGTCTTAGATGTCCATTTTAGAAGTGCCAGGAGATTACACTCAGATCCATGTAACATGGGTGCAGCAATAACGAAATGCCCAGAAACTATAAATATTTCATACTTTCATAAGTGTTGATGAGCAGATCTTTATGGCTTATCAGTGAGCAATATATCCAGATAAGAATACTTCCCTAATGCATCCTTTTGTTTTCAATAGGTGACAGTAGAGGGACAGCTTTCTTAGTCTTGGAAGAGACTAATTTGCATACCATTCCCAAGATGCATTATCTAGCCCATAAGTGTCCATTTGTCTGCTTACCACTTTCCCAAAGGAGAAACCACCCCATAGACAATTTGATTTCTCATGGAATTTGTAAAGAGACTGTGTGCTTTCATGTAAAAATTGGAGCCATATGTATGTGTGAGCAGGTTGCGGGATGCAGTGACGGACAGGAGACAGAGCAAGAGTTAACGTAGTTTACTTTAACAGATGTGTACTCCACGCAGGAAGATAGAGGGTTAAACAGGGATAATGCAAGTAGTAGGTAATAATGGGTATGCAGTTTCGACAAAATGCAGGGGAGCAATGAAGGTAGCAGTTCTTAAGGTATCACCTATCCGTTCCAACGACGTCCAGACTGTAGAGTTCGAGAAACAAGTGTGGCACCCCTGAGGGTCCAGTCGCCACAGAGGTACTGCACCTCAGCCAGAGCAGTGGTACTCCACTCTTGGGTAAGGAGGGGGCACTACCCAGGAAGCACACACTAGCACCCAACGCTAGACCTCTCCAGGCTAGGGAGAAGCTGGGTAGAGGGTGTGGGTGGAGGAAGTGGAGAAAGGGAGAAGTTAGAGTTGGTGACAGGTGGGAAAGAGAGGACAGTTGTTGGAAGGGACTGGAAGAGTGAGGAGTTCATTCTAAGACAAGAGAGAATAGAGGAGTGATGAAGGAGTCAGAGAGGGGCTCCAGAGAGTAAGAAGAGGTCCAAGAGGCACGGGAAGTGAGGAATCCACCCATGGCACCTGAATCCATGCCGACTGTAGTCGGGTGGAGGGACCAGGTTACAGTAGGGGACTGGCCCCAGACTAGTGGAGATACTGCAAGACTCAGCTAGCAAACTGGAGGCTGTGGTGGCTGTAAGTTCGACAGCCAAATCCACCCACATTTGCTGAAAAGGCAGCCACATAGGGTCAAGGGGACCAAGAGGACATCACCTGACAGGATCCGAGGCTGCTGGCTTGGGACACTGCATGTGAGGCACAGGGCAGGAGAGGCGGGAGCCAGCGCTGCGAGAGACGACCAGAGAAGGAACATAAGAAGGGGTTCCTGGCAAATTGTACCCCAAATTACCCGAGAGCTGGCTGGACCACCGACCCAGAGGACACAGCACCCCTGCTGGTGACTGTAACCTGAAAGACCGTGAGTAAAAGTGTGAAAATTGCACCCCGCTGTGTTCCATCATCTTTATCCCTATGACTACCTTGAGGCCTAGCTCTACCCGTGGAGAGCTGTAACATCTCTGCTGTGTCACCAACCACTCCAGTGGATCTGAATTGCAGCGTCGGCTATCTTCTTATTGCCGAACACCACGGGTGGCGTCACAAACTTTACCCTCTAACTTTTCCCATCTTTATTTCATTGCATGCCCAGGGCCATGGACCTGGTCATTGCTGCCGTGACAACCCCCTGGAGAACCGTCCCGCCCGGTACCAAGTTCCCCGGCCGTGCGGGACGCTGCACAAGCATTGGCACCAACAACGGTCAGCGTGGGGTTAATCCGGTGTAGTCATGAAGACAACGACGAGCTGCGTTCTTCCGGCAGCAGTGAGTCTCTGATGCTTTCTGCGGGATCCTCAATCCAGTGGGTACTGTGGAGAGGGTAAGGCACAGGCTACTGCAATTTCAGAGCCCAGCATAGCCCAACAAACATGCACAGTGGGGTCAGTATTCAGTTCACGGTCACACACCCGGTACTTCTTATGCGGCACGCGTGCAGTACTCAAGAGCCCGGAGCGTTTGGCACCTTGCTTTACAGGGGCCAACGGGCACACAGTGTGTCTCAGTTCACAGTCTCTGTGTGTGGCAGCGGGGATGCTGGAGCATGGGCCTGCTCTGCTATGGTGCTCGAGGGATGGAGCACTCACCTCCCCCTGCTGTGCACTGTCAGTTCCCACCAAGTCTGCCTGTTCCCATGTGTTTTTTACTTCAGACACGCCCCCTGCTGCCAAGTGCAAAGGTTGGTCCAGTTCTTTTAACTTTTCCAAGGGGCAACAGAGGAGACAGCCCTGACAGTTCTGGACCTGGCGCAAGAAAGGTAACCCCAGCCAAGTCCTTCTGCTTACATATGGGCAGTGTATCCAGGATCCATAACACAAATGCCAAATACAGTCATGGGCATTGTAGTAAATGTAATGATCAGTTTAATTTCTAGAGTAACTAGCCCGATCAATGCATCATATTTATTTTCAAGTGATTGTGTCATGATGAAAAAACTTTTCTAAATACCTTAGAATCACATAAGAACATCACAGATAAAGTCAGCACAGCCGTTGACTGTTGCTAGGATTGCAACCCAGATCCATTCACTGCAATTCCAGGCACCACCCTTGGACAGATATGACAATCATTCTGAAACAAAGCAGCCATGTTTTTCTAATACTGGAAACTGACTAGAAAGTCCATAGACTGGCTAATGATATGGGTCGTATGGATGAGGAAAGAAACTTAGGCTGTCACAACTTACTGTAAGTCCTTATCAGAGGTATAAACCTTCACTCCATAGATGTTATATTTGTAACGTGCTGCTGCAGTGCAGTACGGCGCAACCTCCACCAGGGGGTGATGTGAGGGAAGATAGGTTGCACACACACACAGCGCAGTAACACAGAGCAACAGCACAGGTGTCACTGGTAATGAAAGAGTTGTCAGACTACTCGAAGTCAGCAACTGTCAGGAGCAGTAGTACCAAGGGAGACAGCAAGTGCGTAGTCAGTGACGTGCGAGAAGTCAGGACCTACCAGGAACGTGGTATCAGAAACGTAAGACGTAAGCTGTTGTCAGGGTCCAAGCCAGAAGGTCAAAAGCCAGTCGGAAAGCGTGTTATCAGAAACAGAAAAACCAGAAGCAGAGTCCAGAGATCAAGCCAAGTCATACACAAGTCCAGGTAATCAGGGGCAGGAGGAACACTAAAGGATTACAGGTCAGAGGCACTAGCTTGGAAGCTTGCAGTATAGCTGACGCTGGCCCGCAGGCTACAGTGGACTGAAATAGATCAGCCAGCTCCAGAACGAGGCAGAGAGGATTAACCCTTGCATGACCAGTCCAAAGAGAAGACAGCAGAAAACAAACTCTGGACTGGATCATGACAATATTGTCTCAGATCTGCCGACCCAAGTATGGCAGCTGCATACATGTACATGAGACTGTTACTCTCAGGTTGAAAGAGCCAAGGTCAATTATGGTCCATAATCAGATAGATTTGTACAGACATCTGAAGCAGCTCTGATGTTGGTAAGGACCCAGGAGTTTGTAGACAATGCTATCAAAGACTGTATTGCACTTCATATTGTGTCCTATTGCATGATGATTTGCAAATAATTAGACTTATCAGATATTTAATTCAGCTGAACAAGTTTAATGCATGAATCACTTTGACAGTAAAAATAAAGCAAAGGAAATAATAAAATAAAATGCATTATCACAATAAAATGGAATATAAGCTGCTCATATCCATTAGCTAAGTAAACAAATGTAACTGCTAATGTATTCTCAGTTTATTATTTGTCTTCCTCTTTGTAAGTTTCATGTTTTGTATCTAGCAGAATTATAAAAATATGGCTTTGCTGCATCTCTAATATTGAGAAAGCTGATTTATTTCAGGCTGTACATCAGCAGTGCTAAACAAACAGAAGCTATAAATTAGAAACAATCACACATCCCCAATGCAGCCAACGTTCAAAGTAATAAGTATAACACAATATGAATTTGGCAGAAAATGTAGAGGGTAGTTAATTATAATAGTGTAATTAGCATAACGATAAAGTACACAGATGTTCCGTTAGTTAGATCATCTGTAAAGTGGATATATATGTTATTTTGACAATACTTGGTTTATGATCCCACAAGGAGAAGACTGCCTAGTCGATCCTGTAAAATGTTTGGATTCTGGCAGACTTCTCTATAGCTAATTATATGTAAATCAATTAATTAAACAACAAATACTGTACATACAATGAGAAAAGCAAATAGGTTTTAAGAAAAGAATAATGGGGTTATATATAAATGGAAGAGAAAAACCTGCGAGCCTTGGCACCATTGTACCTTTGTTTGTGTAGTTGTGACTCTCTGGTCAATTGTACATACGGTATATGAACCGCTTCAGACAAAAGTATGTTGTATTCCTGCCCTGAGAAGGGGGCCTCAAGAATGGAAGGGACTCAGAAATTGAGCTCCCTCCACATACATTAGATACACTATCTATTCCATCCAATTTTGTTCTCCAAAAATCAAACGTTGCTCCTTTCTTAATGAGCCCTGCCGAGCGCCCAAACAGTACTTTTCCACCACATATGGGGTATCAGTGTACTAAGGAAAAGTTGCACAACAAAATGTATAGTCCATTTTCTCCTGTTACGTTTGTGAAAATGAAACATTTGGGGCAAAAAGCAATATTTTTGTGGGAAGAATTAAAATTTTCATTTTTTCCTTCCACATTGTTTTCATTTGTGTGATGCACCAAATTGATTAATAAACTTCTTGAATGTGGTTTTGAGCACTTTGAGGGGTGGAGTTTTTAAAATGGTGTCAGTTCTGTGGTCTCTAAAAAAAAATAGGTTTTGTAATTTTTTTGGGAAAAATAAAAAATTGCGGATAAATTTTTAACTTTTCTAACAAAAAAATGTTTAAAAGATGATGCTGATGTAAAGTAGCTATATTTTGGAAGTTCCTAAATTTTCTATTTTTTTGTCAAATTTTCTATATTTTCATAAATGAACGGAAATCATATTGAACAAAATTTACCACTAATATGAAGTACCGTATGTCATGAAAAAAAATCTCAGAATCACTAGGATTTGTAGAAGCACTCCAGAGTTATTACCACATAAAGTGATGCATGTCAGATTTTAAAAATGAGGCTCATTCAGGAAAGTTCAAAGTAGCTCGTGTCACGAGAAGGGTTGCAAGTGAATTCACTGGTTCAATCTCCCGGAAGACAGGTTCAGAAGACAGCCTCAGGCTCCTAGGAACGTGGGGTGAGCACGACAGAAGAGAAATTGCTTCAGGCCGGAAAGGACCTGAAGTACCTGGCTGTTGGGGGAATGGCCTAAGCTCCGGAGAGCTAATAGCTGAAGGAAAACTCCTAGAAAGGTAACTACGGGGCAATGTTACCCAGGGGCATAGACAGGGACGTAAACCAGATCAGGACGGGGTCAAAGCACAAGATAGCATGTCAGTACCAAAGGATTAGACAGAAGGGAAAGTCTGGCCAGGCAGAGGTCAATACAAATGGACAGAGAAGGTACAGAAACAGAATCCAGCAAGCAGTATCCAGAGATCAGACCGAGTCAAAAACCAAAGTATCAGGCAGAACAGCACATGACACAAAACATACTCAGGGGTCAACACACTCAGCCAAGGACGAAAGTTTCACTGACAAGGGAAATTCTGAAATGGAGGCCATAAAAAGTCCACCCAGGGTCAGAGTGAGGCTACAGGAATTAATCCCAGAATAACCGAGCCAGACAAACCATGACAGCTAGGTCTTTAAAGGGTTAAGTAACACAGTCGGTAAACATTGTAAAGAGAACAAAAATCAAAATACCAGCATTAAAATTTAATAATAAGCAATCAAAAATGTACTCAATAAAAACATCACCTTACCATGTAAAAGACAAGGCCATGCTCAGCCCCATCAACAGAAAATTAAAAATGTTATGGTTCTCAGAATATGACAACACAAAGCAAAAAAA
Organism: Dendrobates tinctorius; assembly: GCF_039654945.1. NCBI lineage: Eukaryota > Metazoa > Chordata > Amphibia > Anura > Dendrobatidae > Dendrobates > Dendrobates tinctorius. The sequence continues at coordinate 8,558,726 of NW_027361741.1, read as the reverse complement.
AAATTATATTATCATGATTTTTTTTTCATCACTTAAATAGGAAAAAATTGATGTTTGTTATTTCCGTAATTAGACTGATATGGTTCATCATGTTGCCAGATCATTTTTACAAATCAGTGAAGGCTTTAAAAGCAAAGACCAAAAAAGAATGGCAGAATTGCATTTTTTTTACCATTTCATCACATCTGGAATTTTTTTTTGCCATAATTCAGTGTTTTATATGGCAAAATGAATGATGCAATTCAAAACTACAACTCGTTCAAAACAAGCCCTTAAACATCTATGTCAACAGAAAGATAAAAGAATTAAGGCTCTTGAAAGAAGGCAAGAAAATAGCAAATGAACAAAAAACAAAAATTCCTTGGTCCTTAATGGGTTACAGACTGGGCAATTTTCCATTTATGCGCTTCCATTTTTTTCTTCCCAGCTTCCAAGAGTCTTAACTTTTTTATCTTTTCACCAACACAGCCATCTGAAGACTTGTTTCATGCTGGATGAGTTGTACTTTTGAATGACACAATCCATTTTATTAAGTCATTGTCATGCTGGCACAACTCCAGGAAAGATCTACAAGGAAACTCTGGGATAGGGAGAAGGGAGTCACCTCCTAACAACCTGAGTCTGATCTCTGCAGTCCTTATCACCTCTAAACGAGTCCCTCCCTATGTGCGATCATGTGCCTAAGCCTTTGCTGACCCTGAACTTACCCTGTCTCGTGCACAGGCCAGTGAGACACTAGTGCCACTACTACAATAAGACAACATTAGGAAGGTATGACAAACAGTGGGAAAGGACACAACAAATCGCACTCCTCAACTTCTCCAACAGTGTCACTGCTCCAACAGGAACACCTCAGCTTATCCAGAGACAGGCTCCTTCAAAGAGGTCTGTATAGAGGAACTATGAACGGCAAGGAATGAAGCTAGCAGTGAGTTTATATAGTGGTAAGGAGTGTTCACAAGGTGCTGCAGCTGAGTATTCAAGCCCCAAGTTTACAGCCAGAAGAGAAAGGGTCCTTAACCAGCACCAAATGAAATTAAATGCACGCCAATTCAATGTAAGCAACAAATGGATCCTAAAGATGATCTGTGATCTAATAAATGTCGTGACCTTCTGATCTCATATTCTGCAGGAGTCACATCAGGATGTGACACTCCCATGACAGTGATGTACTGGAAAATGGGAAAAAATACAAGTGGAGTGAAAAGGCAAAAAAAAAAAAATGCAATTCTGCAATTGTATTTTGGGTTTTATTTTTATGGCGTCCATTGTACAGTTAAAATAACCTAGCAGTATGATTCTTCAGTACTACTACAGTGAGACAAAGCTAGCTTATTTTTTTTTTTATTTATACTGTGAAGAAAAATTTAGATGTTTGTAAAAAAAATATTGCTTGATTCACGAGACCTGTAACTTTTCATTTTTCAGTCGATTGTGAGGGCTTTTTTTGCATGGTGATGCTGACGTTTTTGTTGATACCATGTAAGGGTAGATACATTTTGATTAGCACTTATTGCATTTTTCTGTGGAGTTACAATGACCCAAACACCGCAATTCTGCCATTTAATTTGTTTTTCATTACAGTATTTACCAACCAGATTATTTCATTTTATATAAGTGCTTCTCACTAAATTATAATGTGATCAAAAAGTTAATTTATTTAAGTTCTTCAATACAAAAAGTGAAACTCATATAGAGTCATTACAAACAGAGTGATCTATTTCAAGTGTTTATTTCTGTTAATGTTGATTATGGCTTACAGCCTATGAAAACCTAAAAGTCATTATCTCAGTAAATGAAAATAAATTACAAAAAACAGCTGCAAAGACTTCCTAAGTGTTTAAAAAGGTCCCTTAGTCTGTGTCAGTAGGCTCCACAATCATGGGAAAGACTGTTGACTTGACAGGTGTCCAGAAGGTAGATATTGACACACTCCACAAGGAGGGTAAGTCACAAAAGGTCAAGATGCTGGTACAAGATCCAGCAAAGGAAACAGGTTTTTGACTGCAATAAAAAAAAACTGGAGGAATATCCAACAGCAATGGGGCTTTTCTAGACCTACGGTAATTTTAACCAGTAGGCCAGACAAAATATAAAAGGTCTAGGTTGGGGGTCACTTTGGTAATTGTGGTCAGAACACAATAAGTTTTAATTTATCCTTTAATAAGATACAGTCATATGTAAAAGTTTGGGCACCCCTATTAATGTTAACCTTTTTTCTTTATAACAATTTTGGTTTTTGCAACAGGTATTTCAGTTTCATATATCTAATAACTGATGGACTCAGTTATATTTCTGGATTCAAATGAGGTTTATTGTACTAACAGAAAATGTGCAATCTGCATTTAAACAAAATTTGACCGGTGCAAAAGTATGGGCACCCTTATCGTTTTCTTGATTTGAACACTCCTAACTACTTTTTACTGACTTCCTGAAGCACTAAATTGGTTTTGTAACCTCATTGAGCTTTGAACTTCATAGCCAGGTGTATCAAATCATGAGAAAAGGTATTTAAAGTGGCCACTTGCAAGTAGTTCTCCTATTTGATTCTCCTATGAAGAGTGGCATCATGGGCTCCTCAAAACAACTCTCAAATGATCTGAAAACAAAGATTATTCAACATAGCTTTTCAGGGGAAGGATACAAAAAGTTGTCTCAGAGATTTATCCTGTCAGTTTCCACTGTGAGGAACATAGTAAGGAAATGGAAGAGCACAGGTACAGTTCTTGTTAAGCCCAGAAGTGGCAGGCCAAGAAAAATATCAGAAAGGCAGAGAAGAAGAATGGTGAGAACAGTCAAGGACAATCCACAGACCACCTCCAAAGACCTGCAGCATCATCTTGCTGCAGATGGTGTCACTGTGCATCGGTCAACAATACAGCGCATGCATAACGCCTTTTTGTATGACCAAACAACTCAATCTTTGTTTCATCAGTCCACAGGACATTCTTCCAAAATGTAACTGGCTTGTCCAAATGTGCTTTTGCATACCTCAGGCGACTCTGTTTGTGGCGTGCTTGCAGAAACGGCTTCTTTCGCATCACTCTCCCATACAGCTTCTCCTTGTGCAAAGTGCGCTGTATTGTTGACCGATGCACAGTGACACCATCTGCAGCAAGATGATGCTGCAGGTCTTTGGAGGTGGTCTGTGGATTGTCCTTGACTGTTCTCACCATTCTTCTTCTCTGCCTTTCTGATATTTTTCTTGGCCTGCCACTTCTGGGCTTAACAAGAACTGTACCTGTGTTCTTCCATTTCCTTACTATGTTCCTCACAGTGGAAACTGACAGGATAAATCTCTGAGACAACTTTTTGTATCCTTCCCCTGAAAAGCTATGTTGAATAATCTTTGTTTTCAGATCATTTGAGAGTTGTTTTGAGGAGCCCATGATGCCACTCTTCATAGGAGAATCAAATAGGAGAACTACTTGCAAGTGGCCACTTTAAATACCTTTTCTCATGATTTGATACACCTGGCTATGAAGTTCAAAGCTCAATGAGGTTACAAAACCAATTTAGTGCTTCAGGAAGTCAGTAAAAAGTAGTTAGGAGTGTTCAAATCAAGAAAATGATAAGGGGGCCCATACTTTTGCACCGGTCAAATTTTGTTTAAATGCAGATTGCACATTTTCTGTTAGTACAATAAACCTCATTTGAATCCAGAAATATAACTGAGTCCATCAGTTATTAGATATATGAAACTGAAATACCTGTTGCAAAAACCAAAATTGTTATAAAGAAAAAAGGTTAACATTAATAGGGGTGCCCAAACTTTTACATATGACTGTATATAGTAAAGGGCTACAAGAACACTAAACTTCAGGCAGGAAGGCTAGTTTCCATGATCTAAGTGATTATCTTAATGCCATAAACTGGGATAATGTCCTCAAAGATAAAAGAACATAAAGCAAATTGGACACTTTTATAAGCATCCTGAATAGGACCTGTCCACAATATATACACTACCGTTCAAAAGTTTAGGGTCACTTAGAAATTTCCAGATTTTTGAAAGAAAAGCACAGTTTTTTCCAATGAAGCTAACATTAAATGAATCAGAAATACACTACATACATTGTTATCATGGTAAATGACTATTCTAGCCGCAAACATCTAGTTTATAATACAATATCTTCATAGGTGTATAGAGGCCCATTTCCAACAACCATCACTCCAGTGTTCTTATGGTACTTTGTGTTTGCTAACTGTGTAAGAAGGCTAATGGATGGTTAGAATACCCTTGAAAACCCTTGTGCAAGTATGTTAGCACAGCTGAAAACAGTTTGGCTGATTAGAGAAGCTATAAACCTGACCTTCCTTTGAGCTAGTTGAAAATCTGGAGCACTACATTTAATGGTTCCATTAAACTCTCAAAATGGCCAGAAAAAAAGAACTTTCATGTGAAACTCAACAGTCTATTATTGTTCTTATAAATGAAGGCTATTCCATGCGAGAAGTTGCCAAGAAACTGAAGATTTCCTACAACGGTGTGTACTACTCCATTCAGAGGAGAGCACAAACAGGCTCTATGCAGAGTAGAAAGAGAAGTAGGAGGCCCCGCTGCTCAACTGAGCAACAAGACAAGTACATTAGAGTCTGTAGTTTTAGAAATCAATGCCTCACAGGTCCTCAACTGGCAGTTTCATATAGTACATATAGTACATGCAAAATGCCAGTGTCAATGTTTACAGTGAAGAAGCGACTCCAGGATGCTGGCCTTCAGGGCAGAGTGGCAATAAAAAAATCCATATCTGAGACTGGCTAATAAAAGTAAAAGATTAATATGGGCAAAAGAACACAGACATTGGACAGAGGAAGATTGGAAAAAAGTGTTATGGACAGACGTATCCAAGTTTGAGGTGCTTGGATCATACAGAAGAACATTTGTGAAACGCAGAACAAATGAAAAGATGCTGGAAGAGTGCCTGATGCCATATGTCAAGCATGGTGGAAGTAATGTGATGGTCTGGGGTTGCTTTGGTGCTGGTAAAGTGGGAGAATTGTACAAGGTAAAAGGGTTTTGAATAAGGAAGGCTATCACTCCATTTTGAAATGCCATGCCATACCCTGTGGACAGTGCTTGATAGGAGCCAATTTCATCCTACAACAGGACAACGACCCAAAGCACACCTCCAAATTATGCAAGAACTATTTAGGGAAGAAGTAGGCAGCTGGTATTCTATCTGTAATGGAGTGGCCAGCGCAGACACCAGATCTCAACCCCATTGAGCTGATATGAGAGCAGCTTGACCGTATGGTACGCAAAAAATGCCCATCAAGCCAAACCAACTTGTGGGAGGGGCGTCTGAAAGCATGGGGTGAAATTTCTCCAGATTACCTCAGCAAATTAACTGCTAGAATGCCAAAGGTCTGCAATGCTGTAATTGCTGCAAAGGGAGCATTCTTTGACGAAAGCAAAGTTTGAAGGAGAAAATTATTATTTCAAATTTTTTTTTTTTCGAATCTTGTTAATGTCTGGACTAGATTTTAAATTCATTTGGCAACTCATTTGATTAATAAAAGTATGAGTTTTCATGGAAAGCACAAAATTGTCTGGGAGACCCCAAACCTTTGAGCGGTAATGTACCCTATGGGAATAAACAAGCTAGAAATAGACCATTAATTTTCCGCCATATTTACACAGGAAAATCCAAGAGCAAATGACATGATTAGGAAGACTATAAATTCTATATGAAATGTTACCTACTTAACCCCACCAAGAAGTTCTGCTCCATCTCAAAAACACTAAGGTAGAAAAATCACCAGATTCGGATGGCATACACCCCAGAGTACTGCAAGACTTAATGGAGTGATCCAAAGGCAAAAGCAATTTTCATCCTAAATCCCTATTTATTTAGTGCCATAATATAAACTAGTTTCTAATACACTTAAATTAAAAATTTCCTATCCTTTCCTAACTACACTATTTAACTCTCCACTTCCTTTTGGATGCCGCTTATTTGGACAATCCCAGTAAACACCGAAACAGTGAAGAGTGCCGATTGCTCCGAGAGGGCACCTCCAAGTCGCCCCAGGCTACCTTCCCCTCTGCTTCCCTGGTAGCTATGCTTCCTAAGGGCTATCGTTTTACAATGTTATAAACCTTAAAGAAGCTCTCCATTAAAAAATATCCCCTGAACCTTTCTAGTTATGTATGTGATGTAGTGTTGTAGTTGTATTACAATACTATCTTCATGGATTTTTGGGTAGCTTGCTTCTATTTCTCCAATCTCACACAGAGCCTCCTGTGTGGGATGATGCTGCTTCCACTAATGTTGAAGTGTCTGGAGCCTTCTAATAACACCTATGTGATTTGACTAGTCTGATTTGAAGTCATGTGATCAAGAAAAGGAATGTAGCGACGCTGGAAACCGGGGAACTATTTTAATGCACCTTGACTACAGTCGGTAAATATTTTAATACACCTTTACTAAATCACATATGTCTCACCCTTGAGGGTTCAGTCGCCACAGAGGTACTGCACCTCCTCCTGAGGTGTGGTACCCCACCATCCAGGTAAGGTGGAGACTCCTGACCATGCTCCAGCACCTGCACCCCACACCACAAAGTAGTGTAGCAAAGCACCTTCGGTGGCTCCCTGCTTGGAGTGTAGCATAGCACCCCTTGGTAGCTCCCTGCTTGGAACACGAAATGTGCTGGGAGGTGGGTGGAGTTTAGTTCACCTAAAAGAGCGGGAAGGGTTGAGTTCAGTCAGTCAGTCCAGTCACTCAGTCAGAGAGTGAGGATGTAAACGGACGGAGTGTGAGACAGAGAAGATCCCCGGGAGAGGGATGGAAGAAGGAAGTGCTGCAGCAGGCCACAGTGATCTGGGTCTGCTGGCACAGGAAAGAGACAGAGAAAGGAAGCTTGATTCTCCATTGGAAAGAAGGATTAGCACGGAACGTGAGGAGAATAAGAGAACAAGGACCAGGGTTAGAGGAGAACCCTTTTCAAGTTCTAAGCGCAAGGCCGGGGTCCGGTCCCCGAGGTTGTACGGATATTAATGGTCCTGCAGCAGACACCAGAGGAATAGAAGTAGTGACCACTTTATTCCCACAGAAGATTTGGGGGAACAACAGCAACATATTAGTGAGCCGGGACTTAGTAGCAAGGAGTCCCCAAAGCAGGCTACAGCTGCCTGCTGTACAAGTAGAGTTCATAGGAACATCTGACAGGAGGCACTCCAGTGTAACTCAGTACTGAGAGTACTTCACTCAAAGGCGCTATAAGAGGAGACGTTCAGAAAAGGCACATATGTTGGCGGAGTGTTGGAATGGAGTACTTCATCTTGTCTGGAAGTTGGCTGAGCTCCTAACCCGGAGGACACGGCACGGATGCGGGCACCTGTACCTGCAACAGACTGTGAGTAAAGCTTTGGAACTACATGCCCTGGTGTCCTCCGCTTATTCCAGCACCAACCTGCCCAGCACTGCTACATCCCTCCTGCGCCTGATACTACACCAACTATGTGTCACTTCACCTACACTGCCCTGGGACTACAGCCCTGCCTGTGGAGGGCTATAACATCACTGCTGCACCACACCATCTGTCCCAGAGGATCTGTCTGCAGCGTCGGCTTACATCTCTATTGCCGAACACCACAGGTGGCGTCACGAATCACTTATAAACTTTCACCACCATAAGCACACTGAAACAACCCCCCTTTGAAATGGAGCCCCAGGGCCTCGGACCGGGTCACCGCTGTCGTGACGACCCCCTGTTGAGAAGATCAACCGGCCCGGTACCGAGTACCCCACAGCCCTAGTGAGTGAGGGCGCTCCACATACCTTTTTAGAAATTATTTTGAGATACCATTTAAGCTGGGATTGCTACTTTGAAGGGCTTTAAGGGGACCTTTCACTAGTTTTAGCGTAGTAACCTGGTCACATCATGGCATAATAGCTGCAGAGGTGAGTAAAACTTAGTTTTTAGTTTTATTTTATCAGATTTGTCTTACAATTGTCTCACACTGTGAAACTTGTTCTAAGCTACCATGGGGGTGTGTTTTTCCCTCAGTATGGTGACGTTTGTATATGATTGGCTAACCTCATGCAAGAGAACAAATACATGCCCCCAGAGACAAATCCTAATGACCAGTTGAACTATAACATAAATTATAATCTAAACTTCACAAGCGTATATCTTCGTTACAAAGAAGAGAGAAAAAAAAAACTAAATTTTACTCAGCTCTGCAGCCACTATTTCACGATGTGGCCAGCTTAACAAGCTCAAACTGATGAATAGTTCTTTTTAAAGGATGTATTCAAGCCATATAGATCACAGAACCAATATTTCCTGTTAAGTGTCTTTGATGCATAGAAGTGGGAACAGGTGTGCTAGCTCACACATGGCTGTCACTATAGAGAATCCATTACACTGTTTCATTAATGTCAGAATACATTTATTTTATCCCGATTTGATGTGGCAGAATTTTGTACCATGCAATTCTATATTTCTGATAAAATATTCTCATTTGTTAATTTGTAAATGTAATAGCTAATGATATTAGTGAAAGTTGCAGACAATGACAGTCAAGTTTCACTTTTTATTAATATTATATAGTCATCACATCTAAAATCCTATTTCTGATAGATCATCATGAACTTTATTTTTTTATTTCTTTCAGTATGTTTTTGCACTTATGTTACCTGGAAACTGTCTGCAACAGGCTATCTGATTAGATTGGGTCATATTACAGCTTTATTTTATCAGAAATTACAACTTGTGTGAATACCCTAGCAACTTGGCCAAATAATATGTATATTCATGAGGCTCCTGAAACAAACTGTAGCACTTATATTAATTATTAGTGATGAACCAACGTGTTCGGATAAGGTGTTATCCGAGCATTCTCTGGTGCTATCTGAGTGACTTTGGTATGCTCGAAAAATATGTTCGAATCCGGCGGCTGCATGTCTCGCGGCTATTAGATGCCTAACAAAACCGACAATCCCTGCATGTGTTATGGCTGTTGAACATCTGTGAGACATGCATCCGTGGGGACTCGAACATATTATTCGAGCATGCCGAAGGCACTTGGTTACCACCTGAGCATGCTCAGATAACAACTTATCCGAGTACGCTTGCTCATCACTACTAATGATCTAGTATATCTGCCTATATGTTATAATACCTTTGCTTCAGAAATGCCAAAATGATGCACTGTATTGATATCATTTATCCAGAATAGACTGCATTGGCAAGTGACAACAATAGACATCCTTCACTAGCAGCCTGCATAACAGCATAGCTGAGTTTCATTTGTCATATGACGAGGTGTGACCTGCATTTCCTTATGGAATAGTCGCTTGTTTATAACAGAGAAATCGGGAGCAAAGAGTTCTGCCCTTCCTGCCCATGGGGTGGACAGAGAGCAAAATTATTTTCCGTCTTCTATACATCTAGTAGAATAATTATGTAAATATATATCCCAAAAATACAAAGAAATATGGAATTGTAAAGAGTTAACATTAGAATAATCTGCATTATGCATCAGACGTTCCTACCGGTCATGGTCGTTGAACCTATGCCACACTTCTAGAAGTGTACCACACAGGCGGGTGATAGGAAGGAAAGTAATTTTTACCATGCACTCAGGGTTTGTATTTTGCCTTTGATTCATTATTATAGTATTCAGAATATAGTTTGATTTTTTTGTTTGATATGAGCTATAGTGCTAATTACTGTATGTATATATAAATATATATATATATATATATATATATTCCATGCACCTTGAATGACATTCAGACGAATGGTTTCTGTCTTCTGTCCACACCATGACAAAGAGAGGATGACACAGTGATTGATTCAATTGTCTACAGGGAATGGGGTGTTTGCTGACATTCAGGCTGCAGACTAGCAGGTATACACTCTAGACTACTGAGGTGAAACCATATTTACATTGTGTCAAGCACTGCAATGGAATGAGGCTACCAAAACAATTATTTTACCCGTTCTGCTCCAAAAATGTGTTTGTCGAGTGAATGCTGCACTATGTTATTTCTGACCTGGCGCTTGCATTGCTATGAATGTTTTGTTTTTAATGACGAGCTAGTAACTTGCAGATGACATGCTGGATATTGGTATTATGGGATGTTCAAACCAGAACTGCATTAAAAAATGAATCTAGTTTAAATATAAGAAGCCGAAGGGGGGAATAGTGATGTCTATATGCGATGTAACAGCAAATGCGGTTCTGCTGCTAAATAATATCTGCTTTATGGCTCCCTCATGTATTCAAGAAAATTTTTATTATTACGTCTAGGGAAGGTAGCTCTCTTTCCAATCGTTGTTGGTTGTTTCTGCTGCAGTTTTCCCGCAGCTATGTTAAATATTAGGGTCTTTTTATTTGCTTTGTTATTAAAAATGTATACTACTATAACGTTCTTTAAAAAATTCTGTTTAGAACCTTTGCCTTAGGGGCATTTACACTGCAAGGTAATTGTGGATGAACATTGTTAAAAATGCTCATTTCAAAACAGGCTGCTGATCACCTGATAAACGAGCAAAACGCTGGTGTATAAGGGGAATAGGAGCAGCACAATATCTACAGTGGGTACGGAAAGTATTCAGACCCCTTCAAATTTTTCTGTCTTTGTTTCACTGCAGCCATTTGGTAAATTCAAAAAAGTTCATTTTTTTCTCATTAATGTACACTCTGCACCCCATCTTGACTGAAAAAAAACAAATGTAGAACTGTTTGCAAATTTATTAAAAAAGAAAAACTGAAATATCACATGGTCATAAGTATTCAGACCCTTTGCTCAGTATTGAGTAGAAGCATCCTTTTGAGCTTGTACAGCCATGAGTCTTCTTGGGAATGATGCAACAAGTTTTTCACACCTGGATTTGGGGATCCTCTGCCGTTCTTCCTTGCAGATCCTCTCCAGTTCCATCAGGTTGTATGATGAACATTGTTGGACAACCATTTTCAGGTCTCTCCAGAGATGCTCAATTGGGTTTAGGTCAGAGCTCTGGCTGGGCCAGTCAAGAATGGTCACATATTTGTTCCAAAGCCACTCCTTTGTTATTTTAACTGTGTGTTTAGGGTCATTGTCTTGTTGGTAGGAGAACCTTCGGCCAAGTCTGAGGTCCAGAGCACTCTGGAAGAGGTTTTCATGCAGGATATCTCTATACTTGGCCGCATTCATGTTTCCTTCAGTTACAACCAGTTGTCCTGTACCTGCAGCTGAAAAGCACCCCCATAGCATGATGCTGCTACCACCGTATTTCATTGTTGGAATTGTATTGGCTGTATTGGGCAGGTGATGATCAGTGCCTGGTTTTCTCCACACATACAGCTTAGAATTATCACCAAAAAGTTCTATCTTGGTCTCATCAGACCAGAGAATCTTATTTCTCATAGTCTGGGAGTCCTTCATGTGTTATTTAGCAAACTCTATGCAGGCTTTCATATGTCTGGCACTGAGGAGAGGCTTCCGTTGGGCCACTCTGCCATAAAGGCCTGACTGGTGGAGGGCTGCAGTGATAGTTGACTTTGTGGAACATTCTCCCATCTCCCTACTGCATCTGTCGAGCTCAGCCACAGTGATCTTGTGGTTGTTCTTTACTTTTCTCACCAAGGCTCTTCTCCCACGATTGCCCAGATTGGCTAGACGGCCAAGTGTAGGAAGGCTTCTGGTCATCCCAAATTTCTTCCATTTAAGGATTATGGAGGCCACTGTGCTGTTAGAAACCTTGAGTACTGCAGAAATTCTTTTGTAACCTGGGCCAGATCTGTGCCTTGCCACAATTCTGTCTCTGAGCTCCCTGGCCAGTTCCTTTGACCTCATGATTCTCATTTGGTCTGACATGCACTGCGAGCTGTGCGGTCTTATATAAACAGGTATCATGATCCAGGACAGGGATTCACTTTGGCCCGTCCTGGTCAGACAGGGGGTTAATTGTTTCTGCCTCTCTCTGGCAGAGGGTGGCTATTTAATGCTCACTGGACCTAGGTCCAGTGTCAGTTATACTCCTGCCCTCGACTGAGTTAGTTGGCCTCTTGTGTACGTGTGACTTGTGCCTGATAACTTGTTGCTTGTTTGGTTTTGATCCGGTTCTGTCCCTGTTACGAGTTCTGCCTGTTCCTCTTGTACTGCACCGCCCTCTCGTGTATGACTCTCTGCTTGTGACTTGACTATTCTCTGCTCATCCCTTTTGTACCGCACGGCCCTCTCGTGTATGACCTCTGCTTGCCTGACCTGCGTTTTCCTCTCCTCTACTACAGTATTACTGCAGTAGGTACATTACATCATCTGCAGTAATAGGAGGCTAAGCCCCGCCCCTGCAGTCACATGATCATAGGTCCTGGAACTCCTTACTATTTTCCGTGCCTCAGGTCCTGTCTGTTAAGGGCTGGCGGAACACACCAAATAATAAGATGGTGTTTAGGTGCGTTCGCAGCCCGGGGTTCACCGTGCAAAGGTGTTAACTGCTGCTCGGTAATGGCGGACGCGATATGGCGGTGCAATAACGGCACACACGGGGTTAACCTCACCCAAGGTGTACCGAGGCGAACTCTTATGACTTAGAGCCGCACTACCGCAAATAATAGATGCCGTAGCCTGTTTTCGCTCACAGAGCTCGGCAGAGTAAGCGCTAGCGTAACGTCACAGAACTCAGCCCTTAGACAGCAGGACTGAAGTCCCTCTAGACTGCTAGCGCCCGGCACCGCGACTGCGATACCAACAGGGATCAAATAAATGGCGTGTGCAAGTGTGCAGACAGCCGGTATGCACTGTGGCCTACAGGCTAGCCACTAGCAGGCGCTGACTCAGTCTCTAAACCCTAACAACAGACGTATCAAAGGGTAGGGGTTTCATAATGAGTCAGACACCAGATACATGCATCCATCATCATACACACCAAACTATTTGAGTCTATCTTAGCGCATGGCCGAGCGGCCATGCAAACCTTTTATAGCCGCAGGCGTCCGTGATCCTCCTTGCTTCTCGGATGGGCCAATCCGAACACGAGCAGGACCTGAGCACATGACCTTTGATCTCCAATGGGAGATCACTCCACAGGCATGCACAGTGGCCCGACATGAGGACTTAGTCCCTGGAGGATCTTGCTGCTGAGCAGCATGCATTGCCAAAGCTGAACCAGGGGTGGCAGCAGCAAGCAAACCCACGGAGCTGGTCTGGACAGAGCGCCGGGACCGACGATTCTGCTGAGCAAGCTCCCCTGCGGCTGGGGAGGAATGGGAGACCGTCGGAGGCAAGGCTCGGGATTCCCGCTGTGCAGCGCCGGAAATCCGACGCCTAACGTTACCCCACCTCATAGGGCCCCTGCCTCGCTCCGCTCAAAGTCTGCAATGAGAAGAGGAGCGTGGATATTCTCCACCGGCTCCCAGGTCCGGGCCTCTGGACCATGACCCTTCCAATCCATCAAGTAAAACTTTTTGCCCCGCATCACCTTGCATCCCACGATGGCATTGACCTCAAACTCGTCAGACGACAGATCTGATGTTCTGGCAGCTGGCTCAGAAAACCGGGACATGTGAACTGGCTTGAGGAGAGACACATGAAACGTGTCCGAGATAGCCAAGTGTGGTGGAAGGGCTAGACGGTAGACCACAGGATTAATCTGCTCGAGGACCTTGAAAGGACCGATGTAGCATGGTGTGAACTTAGCGGATTCCACCCGCAGCCTGATGTTACGGGCAGAGAGCCACACTAAGTCGCCAGGGGAAAAGGTCAGAGCAGGGCACCGGCGGGTATCAGCGGAGGACCTCATTCTCTCCTTGGAGGCCCGGATAGCATCCTGCGTGCGGTCCCAAATGTCACGTGCTTCCACCGCCCAGTCTGCCACTCTAGAGTCGGTGGATGACACGGGCATGGGCACGGGGACGCGCGGATGCTGACCGTAATTTAAGAGAAATGGGGTCTGACCGGTGGAATCGGCTACCGCGTTGTTCAAGGCGAACTCCGCCCACGGCAGTAAGGATGCCCAAGGATGACAATCTTATCCGGCATGCCGTGTAGGCGGAAAACATGTTTAATGAACAATGCCGCTAGGCCTCGTGCCGACGGTAGCCGAGAGAGTGGTACTAGGTGCACCATCTTGGAGAAATGATCGGTGATCACCCAGATGACGGTGCTGCCACTGGACTTGGGCAGACCCACCACAAAGTCCATACCAACCATCTCCCAGGGCCTGTCCGCAACCGGCAGAGGATAGAGTAACCCAGCGGGCCGCTGCCGAGAGGGCCGATTCTGGGCGCAAGAGACGCACGCCTGAATATAGTCCTTGACGTCACGGGCCATATGCGGCCACCAGTACGTCCTCGCCAGTAGTTCAGTGGTCCGTTTGATCCCGAAATGACCTCCCACTCTGGACAAATGAGCCCACGAGAGGACCTCCGGTCGCAGATGGACAGCGACAAAAGTCTTGCCCGGAGGTACAGACTCAAGAGCAACCGGAGCCACGGTCCTCAGGCTCTCCGATGGGACTATCAGTCGAGGCTCCTCCTCCTCCTCTGATGACACCACAGAGCGAGAAAGAGCATCGGCTCGGACGTTCTTCTCCCCGGAGAGAAAATGTAGTGTGAAATGGAACCGGGAGAAGAAAAAGGACCATCTGGCCTGACGAGAATTCAGCCGCTGAGCCGTCTGCAAATAGACCAAATTTTTGTGATCGGTGAACACCTGGAAAGGATGGCGAGCCCCCTCCAGGAGATGTCTCCATTCTGAGAAGGCCAGCTTCATTGCTAGCAACTCCCTGTCCCCGATGGAATAATTCCTCTCCGCCGGTGTGAAGGTCTTGGAGAAGAAGAAGCATGGGTGCTTCCGACCTTGCGAGTCCTTCTGGAAAAGGACCGACCCAGCACCGACGGAGGAGGCATCCACTTCTAGAATGAATGGCTTATCTACATCAGGGCGATGTAGAATGGGAGCGCTAGCAAAATAGGACTTAATGGAGGCGAAAGCCTTGGAGACAGTCTCCGACCACAGTTTGGAGTTCGCACCCTTCTTGGTGAGGGCTACCACGGGTGCAACCAACGTTGAGAAATGGGGAATGAATTGGCGATAGTAATTTATGAACCCCATAAAGCGCTGCACCGCTTTGAGAGAATGGGGTTCCTGCCAATCCATCACCGCCTGTAGCTTGGCAGGATCCATGGCCAAACCCTGGGCTGAGATGATGTAACCCAGGAAAGGCAAGGACTCCTGCTCAAACACACATTTCTCCAATTTGGCATAGAGGGAGTTGGCCCGCAGGAGATCGAAAACTTTGCGAACATCTCTCCGGTGGGAGTCAATATCTGGAGAAAAAATAAGAATATCATCCAGATAGACTACTACCGAGGTGGCAAGCATATCCCGGAAGATATCGTTCACAAAATCTTGGAAGACGGCTGGGGCGTTACATAGCTCGAAGGGCATCACCAGATATTCATAGTGCCCATCTCTGGTGTTAAATGCTGTCTTCCATTCATCCCCATCACGGATGCGAATCAAGTTATAGGCTCCCCACAGATCAAGCTTAGTAAACACTCTCGCTCCCCGTAGCCTATCAAATAGTTCCGATATCAGGGGCAGAGGATACTTGTTCTTAACGGTTATGGCGTTAAGTCCCCTGTAATCGATGCACGGACGTAATTCCCCATTCTTCTTTTGGACAAAGAAGAATCCCGCTCCCGCCGGGGACACCGACTTCCTAATGAATCCCCTTGCCAGATTCTCCCTGATATACTGCGACATGGCCTCTGTCTCTGGGAGAGATAGGGGGTATACTCGACCCCGGGGAGGCTCAGCGCCGGGCAAGAGGTCAATAGGACAGTCGTAAGGGAGGTGCGGCGGAAGGATCTCCGCCACCATCTTGGAGAAAACGTCTGCATACTGCCGATATGGCTTGGGAAGCGAGGAGAGATCTGCAGGAACCTCAGAAGTAGCGACCTGAATGCAGTCCCTCAGACACCTACCCTCGCAGGACTTACTCCAAGCGAGGATTTTCCCCGAGGACCAGTCTATGTGGGGAGAGTGGGCCCGTAACCAGGGAACCCCTAGGAGGACCTGGTCGATACCTTCTGGCATCACAAGGAGAGACAGCATCTCCTGATGAGACAGAGACAGTGAGAGTCTCAGTGGAGCCGTTTGGTGGGTGATTAGGGACGGGAGTGTCACCCCATTCACCACCCTAATGGTGACTGGCTGAGGTAGCAAGACCAGAGGGACTGCGTGTTGTTGAGCGAAGGCAGATGACATAAAGTTGCCCTCCGCCCCAGAGTCCACGCAAACCTCCACCATCAGAGTGGAAGACTCAAACTCTAACGCCCCTTTAAACAGGAGCTTGGAGGAGAAATTAGCTGTGTCTAGTAGGCCCCCTCCGATAACCACTAGACGGGGGCGTTTCCCGGCCGCTGTGGGCACTGGTTAGCGTGGTGCCCAGTCTGCCGACAACGGAAGCAGACTGGGGGTACCCGCACGGACCGGGCCCTGGACCCTGTACGGGACACCTCCATGGCCTCTGGAGGCTCTGGCGGTGGGCCGAGGGGTTCCAGCGGTCTGGCAAAATTTGGAGCCAACTTATAGCGTTGGCGGGACCTGGAGCGCTCCAACCCTCGCTCAGTGAAGCGAACGTCAATCCGGGTGGAGACTGTAATGAGCTCCTCTAGGGTGGTGGGCACCTCCCTGGTGGCCAGGGCGTCCTTGACATGATCAGCCAGGCCTCTCCAGAATATGGGTATGAGCACCTTATCTGGCCACTCCAGCTCAGAGGCCAGAGTTCTGGGTTAGCGCCAGCAACTGGAGTGCCGTATCATGTGTGACCTGAGGTCCCAGGAACACCTGTTTCAGAGCGACCAAGAAGTGGGTGGCACTCTGTACCAGGGGATCCCCACGCTCCCACAGTGGAGTGGCCCATTCCAAGGCCCTGCCCGACAGGAGGGAGATGATAAATCCCACCTTGGCCCGCTCAGAGGGAAATCGTGTAGCCAGCAGCTCTAGGTGAATGGAGCACTGACTCACGAAACCCCTACACGAAGCACTATCCCCTGAGAACTTCTTGGGCAGCGGGAGGCGGGACAAGGTCGGGGCAGGACTGGCCGTGGAGACACGAGCGACAGCCTCTGTAGCTGCCTGAACGGCGACCGAGGTAACATCCGCAGCTGAGGTGGAACGCTCTAGCGCTGCCAACCTACCCTCCAGCTGCTGAATGTACCTATGCAGTCGTTGTTCATCCGCCATTATCGGCCAGACCCTGGCGCTAAGATAATGTTAAGGACTGGCGGAACACACCAAATAATAAGATGGTGTTTAGGTGCGTTCGCAGCCCGGGGTCCACCGTGCAGAGGTGTTAACTGCTGCTCGGTAATGGCGGACGCGATATGGCGGTGCAATAACGGCACACACGGGGTTAACCTCACCCAAGGTGTACCGAGGCGAACTCTTATGACTTAGAGCCGCACTACCGCAAATAATAGATGCCGTAGCCTGTTTTCGCTCACAGAGCTCGGCAGAGTAAGCGCTAGCGTAACGTCACAGAACTCAGCCCTTAGACAGCAGGACTGAAGTCCCTCTAGACCGCTAGCGCCCGGCACCGCGACTGCGATACCAACAGGGATCAAATAAATGGCGTGTGCAAACGGCCGGTATGCACTGTGGCCTACAGGCTAGCCACTAGCAGGCGCTGACTCAGTCTCTAAACCCTAACAACAGACGTATCAAAGGGTAGGGGTTTCATAATGAGTCAGACACCAGATACATGCATCCATCATCATACACACCAAACTATTTGAGTCTATCTTAGCGCATGGCCGAGCGGCCATGCGAACCTTTTATAGCCGCAGGCATCCGTGAGCCTCCTTGCTTCTCGGATGGGCCAATCCGAACACGAGCAGGACCTGACCACACTCCACAGGCATGCACAGTGGCCCGGCATGAGGACTTAGTCCCTGGAGGATCTTGCTGCTGAGCAGCATGCATTGCCAAAGCTGAACCAGGGGTGGCAGCAGCAAGCAAACCCACGGAGCTGGTCTGGACAGAGCGCCGGGACCGACGAGTCTGCTGAGCAAGCTCCCCTGCGGCTGGGGAGGAATGGGAGACCGTCGGAGGCAAGGCTCAGGATTCCTGCTGTGCAGCGCCGGAAATCCGACTCCTAACACTGTCTGCTTAAACCTTCACTACCGTATTGGGCCCCGTGCTCTCCCGCAGTGTGGGTAAGTCACCCTGCTCAGCCGTCGCAGACGCTGACAGGATCCTGACAGTCACCATTTTTTTTTCTCTGCTCCCCTTCTCCTGTGTGTGTGATGGATCCTATGCACGCTCTTTCTGAGCAGGTAAATCACCTGACTCAGATGTCTCAGAGACTCCTGGGGGAACAACTAGCCCTGCCTCAGTCTCAGCAGCTGATCGTTGACACTGTACAGGGGGTTTTATCATCAGGGGCTCGGGAGGTTACAGTAATTTCCCCTGAATCTCCGGTTAAGTTACCGGATACTTTTTCTGGAGATAGAAGGGAATTCAAAGTGTTCAAGGATGGCTGTAAGCTTTTTTTAATAATAATAATAATAATAATCTTTATTTATATAGCGCCAACATATTCCGCAGCGCTTTACAGTTGAACAGTTTCAAACACAACAGTCATAAGTAACAACGTTAACAATACAATAATTAAAGCGAAATAAGACGACCCTGCCTTGAATGAATGCCTTTTTTCATTGAGACCACACTCTTTGGGGGATGAAAGTCAGAGAGTAGGGGTCATTATGTCTCTGTTAAGGGGAGCTCCCCAGGCTTGGGCTTTCTCCCTTCCTACCACTGCCCCTGAGCGTATGAATGTGGATGCATTTTTTGAGGCCTTGGGGCATATTTATGATGAGCCTGATCGGATGCGTATGGCTGAGGACAGGGTGATGAGTGTGTGTCAGGGGAAGCACTCAGCCGAGTGGTTCTGCTCAGAGTTCAGACGCTGGGCTGCTGAGGTCTGCTGGAATGATGCCGCCCTCCAGGGTTTGTTCCGTAGAGGCCTGTCTGAACATCTAAAAGATGCCTTGGCTCTCCACCTTCCGCCTGATTCCCTGGAGGAGGCTATGCCACAAGCCGTCCGAATGGATCGCAGGCTACGGGCCAGGGGAGTGATGCAGGTTGAAACCCCGTTATTTTCTCAAGGAAGGGGAGCCAGTGTTACATTGGAAACCATGGAGATGGGAACCATCGACTTCAAGGAGAAAGGAAAGAGACAACGGCGCTTGGGAAAGTGCTGTTTTTTCTGTGGGGATTCCAGAAATTGGAAAAAGGATTGCCCTTCTTGTCCACCAACCTGCAAGCGACTGAGCCCGGGTGATTGTCGTGGAGGTCACACAGGCTCTCAGGTACCCTTTTCTCCATTTTCTAAAATGTTGTTACAAGTGGAACTTTGTTGTGGGAATGTCTCCACAATCACTTCTGCTTTCGTGGATTGTGGATCATCGTTGAACTTTATTGACTCTGACTTGGTGTCCAGGTGTAAGTTAGGGACAGTTAGGTTAGAGACTCCTATTCACATTGTTGCCATTGACAAAACACCACTGGCTAAGAATGATGTCATATTTCGTACAGAAGAGTTTCTCCTTAAAGTGAGTTCCTTGCACCAGGAACATATTTCATGTTTTGTTATGGACAACCTGCCTGCGGGACTGGTGTTGGGGTTCCCCTGGTTACAATTACATAATCCTGTGATTAATTGGGAATCTCAGGACATTGTTAAATGGGGTCCCTATTGTTCTGAAAAATGTCTTGTTACTGTGTCTGTGTCGTCCGTGGGTCTGGAAGGTATTCCAGAGTACCTAAAAGACTATAAGGACGTTTTCTCCGAAAAGGAGGCTGAGGTTTTACCACCACACCGCCCATTTGATTGTGCCATTGACCTGGTTCCAGATGCTAAATTGCCCAAGGCCCGCTTGTATAACCTTTCAAGTCCAGAACGGGCTGCGATGAAGGAATACATTTCCGAGAGTCTCCGTAAGGGACACATTTGTCCTTCTGTTTCTCCCGTGGAGGCGGGGTTCTTTTTCGTAAAGAAAAAAGATGGTGGTATACGCCCATGCCTCGATTTTCGTGAGTTAAATAAGATAACTGTGAGAAATACGTATCCCCTCCCACTTATTCCTGATTTATACAACCAGTTGTCCGGAGCTAAGTGGTTTTCGATATTAGATCTACGGGGAGCGTATAACCTTATCCGAGTCCGGGAAGGAGATGAGTGGAAAACTGCTTTTCTCACTACTGAAGGGTTGTTTGAAAATTTGGTCTTGCCTTTCGGTCTGACCAATGCTCCAGTGGTCTTCCAAAATTTCATACATTATGTGTTCTCTGATTTTATTGGACATTTTATGGTGGTGTATTTGGATGACATATGATCTACTCTCCTGATAAACAGGCTCACATTGGTCATATTCGGGCAGTTCTCCAAAGGCTTCAGGACAACTGTCTCTTTGCTAAACTAGAGAAATGTTTATTTTTTTGTTCAGGAACTGTCTTTTCTGGGGTTCATTGTGTCTGCTGAAGGGTATCGCATGGATCCTAATAAGGTGCAGGCCATTGTCGAGTGGGTTCAGTCTTGTGATTTGAAGGCTCTGCAGCGTTTCCTAGGATTCGCCAAATATTATCGTAAATTTATAAGGGGGTTCTCACAGGTGGTTAAACCCCTCACAGACATGACGCAAAAGGGGGCCGATATCAAGAATTGGTCAGCCGCAGCAATAGCGGCGTTTCAGTTTTTAAAAAAATGTTTCATGTCTGTTCCGGTTCTTATTCAACCTGACCCGTCTGAACCATTTATTGTTGAGGTGGACGCCTCAGAGGTGGGGGCGGTATTGTCCCAGGGACCCGCCACTTTGACCAATTTGAGACCTTGCGCCTTTTTTTCGAAGAAATTCTCCCCTGCGGAGAGAAACTATGATGTTGGGAATCGAGTACTTTTGGCCGTAAAGTTGGCCTTTGAAGAATGGAGGCATTTTTTGGAGGGGGCTGTCCATCCTATAACTGTAATTATGGACCACAAAAACCTAGCTTACATTGAGTCAGCGAAAAGGTTGACTCCTAGACAGGCTAGATGGTCACTTTTTTTTTCCCGATTCAACTTCTCGATCACTTTTCGGCCAGGATCCAGAAATGTCAGAGCTGATGCCTTGTCACGCAGTCTAGATCCGGTGTCCCCCCCGAACCTCCATCCTCCATTCTTCAGCCTGGGGTGGTGGTGGCAGGTGTTTCTAATATGTTGGAATGGGAGATTCGGGAAGCCCAGTCTCTTGCACCTCCGGATAAACTTTTTGTGCCAGCTCAGTTTCGTCTCAAGGTCCTCCGGGAGTTCCATGACTCAGTTCTGGGTGGACATCCAGGGATCTTGGCTACCCGGAAGGCCATTGCTAGAGTATTCTGGTGGTCTTCTTTAGCCTCTGATGTTGGGGAATATGTGTCTGCATGTGATGTTTGTGCCCGTGCAAAAATCCCCCATAACTGGCCGGCCGGGGAATTGGTACCACTGCCAAATCCTGAGAGACCATGGACTCATTTGTCCATGGATTTCATCAACAACCTTTCCCCCTCCAAGGGTAATACCGTCGTTTGGGTTTTGGTGGACAGGTTTAGTAAGCAGGCACATTTTGTACCTTTGGCAGCTCTACCTAATGTGGAAACATTGTCCAGATTGTTTGTTGAGCATGTGGTGCGGTTGCATGGGGTACCCTTGAATGTGGTGTCTGATAGAGGAGTGCAATTTGTTTCCAGATTTTGGAGGGCTTTTTGTAAGAGGTTGGGTATTGGTCTGTCCTTTTCATCCGCTTATCATCCAGAGGCTAATGGGCAGACCGAGCAGACCAATCAGTCTCTGGAGCAAATTCTGAGTTGCTTGACCTCAGCCCGACAGGATGATTGGTGTTCTGTGTTACCGTTGGCCGAGTTTGCGTTTAACATCCGCATTAGCCAGTCTACAGGTACATCGCCCTTTTTCTGCAACTATGGATTTCATCCACATTTTGGAGAATTTTCCCGTTTGAACTCTGGGTGTCCTGGGGCAGATGAGACTATCCAGCGGTTGGAGGAGGTCCAGAGTAACATTACGAAGGCCCAGGATAAATTTAAATTTTTTGCAGACAGAAAACGATCCGTGGGACCGGTGTTTCAGACTGGGGATAAGGTATGGTTATCTACCAAGAATATAAGGCTCAAGGTCCCCTTTGCGAAGCTTGGACCTAAGTTTATAGGTCCCTATGAAATTACCAAAGCAGTTAACCCGGTGGCTTTTCGGTTGCGTCTCCTGCCATCTCTACGGATCCCCAAAGTTTTCCATAGGGCCCTTTTGAAACCTGTGAGGTCCGGTGGGGAGGGATCATCAGCTTCCCCACCACCGGTTTTGGTAGATGGGCAGTCTGAGTACGAGGTGGAACGAATAGTCGACTCTAAGTTGGTCCGTCGTGCCCTTCAATATCTGGTACATTGGAAAGGCTATGGTCCTGAAGAACTGTCGTGGGTTCCTGCTCGATCAGTTCATGCGGATCGGTTGGTCCGGGCCTTTCACGCCAAGTATCCTGAGAGACCTGGGGGTCCAGTGGCCCCCCATTGAGAGGAGGGTACTGTCATGATCCAGGACGGGGTTTCGCTTTGGCCCGTCCTGGTCAGACAGGGGGTTAATTGTTTCTACTGGGAAGGATAAATTTCAGCTCACCTTTAGTAAGTCCATAAGAACTGATTGAATGCTCCGAGCATGGACACGTCTCTGCCAAGACGTATATGGAAGTCCAACAAACAAAAGAAAGGTCCAGCTCCAGGAGATAAAATCCAGAATTTTTTATTAAGTCATAAATAAAAACAGATTCATGGCTGCTTGTGATCAAATATCGGCAAACAAATTGAATTACCGCATGAGGATGTGAGACCTTGGGAACATCCCCATGCGGTAATTCAATTTGTTTGCCGATATTTGATCACAAGCAGCCATGAATCAGTTTTTATTTATGATTCAATAAAAATTTCTGGATTTTATCTCCTGGAGCTGGACCTTTCTTTTCTTTGTTAATTGTTTCTGCCTCTCTCTGGCAGAGGGTGGCTATTTAATGCTCACTGGACCTAAGTCCGGTGTCAGTTATACTCCTGCCCTCGGCTGAGTTAGTTGACCTCTTGTGTACGTGTGACTTGTGCCTGATAACTTGTTGCTTGTTTGGTTTTGATCCGGTTCTGTCCCTGTTACGAGTTCTGCCTGTCCCTCTTGTACTGCACCGCCCTCTCGTGTATGACTCTCTGCTTGTGACTTGACTATTCTCTGCTCATCCCTTTTGTACCGCACTGCCCTCTCGTGTATGACCTCTGCTTGTCTGACCTGCGTTTTCCTCTCCTTTACTACAGTATTCCTGCAGTAGGTACATTACATAATCTGCAGTAGTAGGACGCTAAGCCCCGCCCCCTGCAGTCACATGATCGTAGGTCATGGTACTCCTTACTATTTTCCGTGCCTCAGGTCCTGTCTGCTTAAACCTTCACTACTGTATTGGGCCCCATGCTCTTCCGCAGTGTGGGTAAGTCACCCTGCTCAGCCGTGGCAGTTGCCGACGCTGACAGGATCCTGACACAGGTGTGTGTCATTACAAATCAAGTCCCATCAGTTTAATAAAGCACAGCTTGATTCCAATGAAGGAGTAGAACTATCTCAAGGAGGATCACAAGGAAATGGACAGCATGTGACTTAAATATGAGTGTCTGAGCAAAGGGTCTGAATACTTATGACCATGTGATATTTCAGTTTTTCTTTTCATTGGTGGTAGAGTAGTGTTATTGCACAGATTGTGTGTGCTGCAGCGCACACTCTACTACTGCCTGCTGCTGTTCACACAGTCTCTCCAGCATATGCAAGGTGGAGTTCCATGTTGTGGATACGTCGCATGTTAGACGATGAGCGGAAAGACAGAAGTGATGCTGCAGCGCAGAAAGGCGCAGCAGCAGGGTGAGAATGCCAAGAGCGTGCACAGACAGCTTGCACTTTCAGCAGCAGCTCTGGCATATCAAGGTAATTTTTAAGGAAATTCAGCACATGTGCCAGGCAAGGGATGGGCATCAATCCGGCTAGGCCCAGAGCTGCTAAGAGATTTCGCCCATTATCACACACCATCAAGCCAGGTTTAAGGTTCAGTGGCAGCAACAATCATCGGTCTGTTGCTTGATCGCCATCCACAGCTTCTGCGCGATGTGGGATCTTTACCCCCAAACAGATTGAGTTTCAGAATAGATTGCTGTTGTTTCCCCCTGGCTATGCTGAAGTTGGTGGTGCAGGTGTTAAGCAGACCGGATGAGGAGATGGTAGAGGAAGCGGAGTAGAAGAAGGAGGCTACATGGGCAGAGAACTGTCCAGCAATCCTCGGTGGTGATAGGAAATGCGCCAGAAAGCATTACGCCTCAGGCCCAGCCACCACTATATTTACCCAGTAGGCAGTTAGGGAGATATAATGTCCCTGCCCAGGCATCATTGATTATGTGGACCTTGCCACTGATGGAGTTGCACGCTGAACACCTGATTTTGTCCAAAATGTGTGTGCAGGGCAGGGATGGCCCACCTGGAAAAGTAGTGGCAGCTGGGAACCACACATTGTGGGACAGCCACCGACAATAGTTTTTTAAATCTGTCTGTCTCCACCAGCCAGAGTGGCAGCATTTCAAATTCCAGGAATTATGAAAAGCTGTCATTAAGGACCATTGCTTGTGGGTGTGTAAGGGGTACTTTGGCTTTCTCTCCAGTGTTTGGGGAATGGAAAGCTGAACGCTTCCATGAGATGGTGCGGAGATGCTCTGTGACATTGCTGGTGGAGGTGGAGCTTTCACATCCTCTCTTTACGAGGAGGCAGGTGGTCCTGTAGATTGGGAGCAGGAGGAAGAGGACGATACTGCAGCTGAAGAGGGAGCAGGAGGAGCCTCAGATCTTCCTTGTTTTTTCAGGTGTGTACTCAACTGCAACTTGTTCTTTGAATGCTGATGCCTCGTCATGCAGGTGGTGCTCAGATTCAGAACATTTATGTCTCGATTCAGGCTCTGACTGCACAGTGTGCAAATCAGCCAACTCTTGTCAGCATATTGCCTGGAGAAATGCCACACGAAGGAGCTCCTTTGAGCTGGTTTGGTGTGCTCAGTTCGTCGGTGTGGTGGGCAGTAGCAGATGACGTACTGGCTAAGGGCTGTTCCTTTGCACCCTGCTCCCTCTTTTGCTATGCGGCTGGGGCAGTGTGGTCACCTTCTTGTCAGGATTCAAACTCAGCAGCACTTGTGCACGAGGAGGTATCTATTCCATCTGAGCTATTCAACTTGCTAGTGTCATGCCCTCCATGTCCGTTATGCCTGTCATGTCCGTCATGCCCGCCATGTCTGTTATGCCGCATGACCCCTGGATCAGTGTGCACGTGCACCGAACTATCATGCCCGCCATGTCTGGTATGCCGCATGACTCCTGGAGCGGTGTGCATGTGTTCTGAATTCTCATGCTCGTTATGTCTCGTGCTGCAAGATTCCTGGAGTGGTTTGCACGCGTGCCTTACCTCATGGCTGCACGCCATTGCTAGGTAGCCATCCGTCTCTGTTCTGATTCTGCAATCCTCTGTATTCCTGGAGCCCCTGATCATGTGACCTTTCCAATGTTCCAGCACTGTCTGATTCTGCAATCCTCTATGTATTCCTGGAGCCCCTGATCATGTGACCTTTCCAATGTTCCAGCACTGTCTGATTCTGCAATCCTCTATGTATTCCTGGAGCCCTGATCATGTGACCTTCTCTATGGTTCTCCCCAGTCTGATCTAGCAATGCTCCCTATGATCCTGGAGGTCCTTCCCTGATCCTGACCCGGAACTGCAGGTGCTATGGTGCTATATCAGACCGCCCCTTCCTATGGTCAGGGCCTGAGTATTGTGTTGCTTCCCTGCATGGCTGCTTGGTCTGCTCGGTCGCTCCCTGTATTCTGTGCCCCTGCACTCTGCTCTGTAGTGCGTCTCTGCACACGCTCTGTGCTTGTACTCTGAATCTTGTTTCGTGCCTTGACTTGTGTTGTCTCTCATGCCATGTTTTGTCCGTGTCATGCTTGGACTTAAAGTCCTTCCGATGTTCTCTGCCTTGCCTGCTTTGCCATGTGTTGCTTTTGCTATGTTTTGCCTTGTGGGCCTTCCTACGTTCTCTGTCTTTGCTTGTGCTTCCTTGCTCTTATCTATGGTGCTCTGTTGTGCCTCCTGGCATACGCACCATTCCTCCTTTCTTACCTATGGTGCTCTGTAGTGCCTCCTGGCACACGCACCATTCCTCCTCTCTTACATCTGGTGCTCTCTTGCACATTTCCACACTAGTCTCAAGGTTTTCCCTTGACCCAGCTCTGGGCTTCGGCCTACGCTCCGCTGCTAGCTCTGTTCTCACTTTGACCTGGCTCTGTGTTTCTGCCTACGTTCCGCTCATTGTTCCGTACCCTGCCTAGCTTTGCCTTGTTTCTTGCTTTGCCTTGCTTCTTCTTGTGCCATTTGCATGCGTCTGGCCTTCCTAGCTTCCTGCTTGTGCCTCAGCCGTGCTCGTCGGTCAGTGACAGCTGTGTCGCCTGCTATGCCCCAGTCGGGTTCGCTGGAGTCTTACCCGCCTGTTTGTGCTGCAGCCCGTCCAGCTAGCCAGTGCCCCAGCCGTGCTCTCTTTGCTTCCTTGCACCTACGCTGTCTCTGCACTGTGCTCTCCGTGCTTCTCTTAGCACATGCAGGCCCTCGCCTGTCCCGTGGCATACCGCCCCGTGCTTCTGTAAAAGTACGCACAGGTCTTGCCATGTACCCTGTCGTGCCCTCTCGCACGCACAGGTCCTAGCCTGTACTCTGTCCCTGGCGTGTCCTCTGCATGCACAGGACTCTGCTTTTAACACTGACCCTGGTGTGCCCTCTGCACGTGCAGGACTCTGTCTTGAAACCTGACCCTGGCGTGGCCCTCTGCACGCGCCGGTCTCTGCCTTAAGCCCTGACCCTGGCATGTCTTCTGCACGCGCAGGACTCTGCCTTGTCCCTTGTGCCTTGGCATGTCTCTACACACGCATCTTGTCTTGTATGTTGAACTTTGAACCCTGGCGTGTCCCTTACACACGCACCATGTTTCGCACTCTGAATCTGGCGTGTCCCCTACACACGCACCTTGCCTTGCACCTTGCCCTGGACCCTGGTGTGCCCCTAGCACGCACCCTGCCTGGAATCTTGCCTTGGACCTCGGCATGTTCCCTAACACGCACCATGCATGGAGATCTGTCGTGCCTCCTTGCCTGTACCCTGGTTTGCCTGCTGGAATCCCAGAACCTGCCATCACCGCCAGAGATTGTAAGCATGAAGTCTACAGCCTGATTCCCTGATCACTGCCTGCTGTCCGGAGTCCGATGCCATCGTGTCCTTGCTGGTAACCGGGCTTGCCTTCTAGCACGTACTAATCCATGGACCTTGGCGTGCTACGCATGCATCTTGCTGTGTTTTGCTTGTTATCACGTTTTGCACCTAGTGTTATCCTGAATTTGCCTTAATGAAGATACCTTGAACTTACGTCTTGTCTTGTCTCCTGCTTGCCCCTGGTCGTCTGACACTCACATTGTGTCTTCTTTGAGCCGGCCGCCTGGTGCCAGCAGTCGTGGTGGCTCACCCCCTTGGTCTTGCCCCTGACACTCCCTGTGTAGGGGGTGGTTCCTCACAAGGTCAGCTCGCCCTAGGTGGGTGGGTGCCACGACCCAGAGGGTGCACTCTAAAGAAAAAGTCGACTCAGCGTAAGCTGACCTCGTCACAGCTAGACAGTTCCTTGCTAAATCAAATACTAGCATCTGTGTTGTTCCTGATGCCTCCAACCTGAGTTCCTGATGTCTCCATCCCAAGTTCCTGATTTACACAACCTGTGATCTGCTGATTGAACACCCTACCTAATCATTGCACTGCACTTCCTTCGTTGAGAGCTTATTGAGCTCCCAGCCTTTGGTCTAGCTTCTTTCCACCTGCTGCATAACATCAAGATCCTATTGCTGCTCCGTGTACCGACCACTGACTATATCCTGACTACATTACCTGCTTATCCTCCCAAAGATACTGCTGCTCTGTGTACTGACTTCTGCCTATATCCTGACGACGCTACCTGCTGGTGCAGCCCGTAGTGGCTGCAATATCACTACTTCAACTCAGGTCAGTCCTTAACACTCCTCTTCCTCCAAAGTGCACACTTCACAAAGATGGCCTTTACTCCATCTGGAGTCTAGGACCTCATCATCCCTTTCATCATTTTCATCATCTTCTACCTACTCCTCACCCCTGCCCTAGAATGTTACGTTGGAAGAGTCCTCTAGGGTCAATGCAGGATTCACTAAACCATCTCAGAGAGGTGTCTGTCCAGCCTTTGTTTGAAGAAGAACTCACCTCGCCATCTCTCATGTCAACCTGTTCCACTCATTGATCATGTTGTGATGTGATCATTGTGATGTGTCCTGTCGCCGGTGTCTAACTGTGCATGCGTTATGTCAGAGACAGTAGAGGTATCCAGGAGACTGGAAGTGAGGCAGGTTATTGACATGCAGCGGAGATTCACTGAAAAAGAGTATCCATGGCATGCCAAAAATAAGATAGACCAAACAAGGCAAGTCTTTATTGTCTTGCCACCATAACTCCTTTGTATACCAGACCAATGCCCTAACTCCATAACTTCTCTCTCCAAAATTACTGAAGAAGAACTTACTCATCTCTCCAAATCGCACCTCACCACTTGTGCACTTGACCCCATCCCATCCCACCTCCTCCCCAACCTCACCACCACACTTATCCCATCCCTAACCCAACTGTTCAACCAATCACTAACTTCTGCTACCTTCCCCTTTGTTTTCAAACATGCCATAATAATACCAAACCTCAGAAAGCCATTCCTTGACCCCAGTGCTATGTCCAGCTATCGCCCTATATCATTGCTCCCATTTGCTTCCAAACTCCTTGAGCAGCACGTCCATGCTGAGCTTTCCTCTCACTTTACATCTAACTTGCTCTTTGACAAACTACATTCTGGTTTCCGTCCCCACCATTCCACTGAGACTGCCCTGAGCAAACTTACTAACGACTTACTTACAGCCAAAGCTAGCAGACAATTCTCTATACTCCTCCTTCTAGATCTGTCCTCTGCCTTTGACACAGTTGACCACTGCATCCTACAACAGATGCTCTCTTCCTTTGGCATCAAAGACCTCGCCCTATCCTGGATCTCTTTGTAGAAACTGCAGGAATTTGAGATGTTGTCACGGATAGAGTTGAGCGAAACAGGTCGAAAAATTTCAAAAGTCGCCGACTTTTGTCAAAGTCGGGTTTCATGAAACGAAACCCGACCCTAGGATGAGGTCGGCCACGAGGTCGGCGACTTACGCGCCAAAGTCGCGTTTCAAAAGTTTGTTTTGCGCTCTTTTACAGCCAATCAGGATCCACGGACACTGTGGGCAACGTAATGACATAGGCAGGGGTCACCACCATCTTTCAGAAGGGCATGCAAGTGATTGGCTTGCTTTGGTGGGCGTCACAGGGGGTATAAAAGGGCGTGCACGCCGACCGCCATCTTACTTCTGCCGATCTATGATTCTATGATTCTATGATTCTATGATCTCAGTATAGGGAGAGGTTGCTGCTGATTCTGTAGGGAGAGCGTTAGGCAGGGAAGAAGACAAAAAAACTGCTTCTGCTGCTAGCGATTTGGCCTGCACAACACACAAGTCACTGTGTGTGCAGTGCAAGGGGAGGCTATATTGTGGTGTATCAGTGGTGTTGGTTGTTGGGCTGCCTTTTAGGGCTTCCTGACACTCCTGCATTGCTGTTTACCCACTGCTCCGCAAACTGCTTTTTTAAAAGCAATCCCAATTTTTTTTTTTTGTCCTGCTGAGAAGAAAAAAAAACTGCTTCTGCTGCTAGCAATTTGGCCTGCACAACACACCAGTCACTGTGTGTGCAGTGCAAGGGGAGGCTATATAGTGGTGTATCAGTGGTGTTGGTTGTTGGGCTGCCTTTTAAGGCTTCCTGACAGGCTGGCATTGCTGTTTACCCACTGCTCCGCAAACTGCTTTTTTAAAAGCAATCCCAATTTTTTTTTTTGTCCTGCTGAGAAGAAAAAAAAACTGCTTCTGCTGCTAGCAATTTGGCCTGCACAACACACCAGTCACTGTGTGTGCAGTGCAAGGGGAGGCTATATAGTGGTGTATCAGTGGTGTTGGTTGTTGGGCTGCCTTTTAAGGCTTCCTGACAGGCTGGCATTGCTGTTTACCCACTGCTCCGCAAACTGCTTTTTTAAAAGCAATCCAATCTCCCTTATCCTGTAGTCACTTTGGTCACAGCTGTGCCATCGAGCCTGTCACATAGCGCTCAGATATTCATTGGGCCTCACACAATCCACAAGTGTCCAGTGTCCAAAAGTGTGTGCAGAGATTCAAAATCTCCCTTATCCTCTCGTCACTTTGGTCACAGCTGTGCCATCGAGCCTGTCACATAGCGCTCAGATATTCATTGGGCCTCACACAATCCACAAGTGTCCAGTGTCCAAAAGTGTGTGCAGAGATTCAAAATCTCCCTTATCCTCTCATCACTTTGGTCACAGCTGTGCCATCGAGCCTGTCACATAGCGCTCAGATATTCATTGGGCCTCACACAATCCACAAGTGTCCAGTGTCCAAAAGTGTGCGCAGAGATTCAAAATCTCCCTTATCCTCTCGTCACTTTGGTCACAGCTGTGCCATCGAGCCTGTCACATAGCGCTCAGATATTCATTGGGCCTCACACAATCCACAAGTGTCCAGTGTCCAAAAGTGTGCGCAGAGATTCAAAATCTCCCTTATCCTCTCGTCACTTTGGTCACAGCTGTGCCATCGAGCCTGTCACATAGCGCTCAGATATTGATTGGGCCTCACACAATCCACAAGTGTCCAGTGTCCAAAAGTGTGTGCAGAGATTCAAAATCTCCCTTATCCTCTCGTCACTTTGGTCACAGCTGTGCCATCGAGCCTGTCACATAGCGCTCAGATATTCATTGGGCCTCACACAATCCACAAGTGTCCAGTGTCCAAAAGTGTGCGCAGAGATTCAAAATCTCCCCTGTCCTATAGACACCTTGTACCTTGTTTTACATTACTATATAGTTTGTTGGATTTTGTCTACATTTCTACCAAAAATGAGGAAGGCTGGTGGAAGAGGCTGTGGAATTGGACGGGGGTTGGCAGCTGGTAATGATGGTGTTGGTGGTGGATCTGATGGTAGTGGCAAGAGCAAAATAGGACCGAATGCAGGAGGTGTTGAGCCTGCGTCATCGTCTGGCTACATAAGGCCTCGAACGCTTAGTTTTCTAGGAGTTGGCAAACCGCTTTTAAAGCCAGAGCATCAGGAAAAAGTTTTGTCTTACATTGCTGACTCAGCCTCCAGCTCTATCGCCTCCTCTTCTTCAGTTGTAAAAAGTAAAAGCACTGAGTCGTCATTGGAGGCTCATGTTCATGAACCACACCTTTCCTTGTGTCCTTCACCCCAACCAAGATTGAAGGATGACGCAGGCCATACTACTGATTACTCCATGGAGCTGTTTTCACATACCATGCCTGGATTATCAAGTCAAATGGTGAATTACCCAGGCCAAGATGAATCTGACATGGAGTGCACTGATGCACAGCCGCTGATGGATGATTCTGCTGGTACATTCACTCAGAGCACTACATTGTCCTCGCAGTGTACAGAGCCAGATTCTGACCCTGATGAGACTCAGGTGCCCCTTCCCGCACACTATACCACCATACACGGTGACACAGAGGAAGGTGCACATGACATAGAAGAGGAGGTGATGGATGACCCAGTTGTTGACCCAGATTGGCATCCATTGGGGGAAGAGGGTGCTGCTTCCAATAGCTCAGATGAGGAGCATCCACAGCAGACATCGACATCGCAACAGCTGTTATCTGGCAGGCCCGTAGCACTCCAAAGACAGGTTCCAAACATCAAAAGAGTTGCTGGACAGCTTGTCCAGAGGGTCAAAAGATCACAGCGTGCTAGGCCGCAAAATGTCTGCCAAAGTAGGAAGAGTGCAGTGTGGCACTTTTTTGAACAAAATCCTCATGATCAGGCCAAGGTTATCTGTAAGAAGTGCGCAAAGACCTTTAGCCGAGGGAAAAATCTGAAAAATTTGAATACCAGTTGCATGCTTAGACATTTAACCAGCATGCACTTGCAAGCGTGGACACAACACCAAACCTCAAGTGCCACATGTGCAACTGATCACAACGAAGGTAGTCAGCAACGCTACATTGTTTCCCCCACTGTAAGCCCACCGGTTAGCACAGCAGCAAATGTTGAGGTGTCGTTGCAAGGCCACAGCAGTCAGGGAATCCCACTGTTATATCAACGAAAGACTGATTCTAGGCCATCAGAAAGAACACCAACTCCATCACCATCATCAACCCTCTCTCAGTCCGCCCTGTCCACCGCTACTTCCACCATATGCAGCTCTCAAGTCCAGCTCACCCTCCCAGACACTATGAGTAGGTCAAGAAAGTACTCAGTCTCTCATCCGCGTACACTGGGTTTGAACGCCCACATTGCCAAACTAATCTCGTTTGAGATGATGCCCTTTCGGTTGGTGGAAAGCGCAGCTTTCCGCGAACTCATGGCCTATGCAGTACCACGCTATGACCTACCCAGTCGCCACTTCTTCTCTCGCAAAGCCATCCCAGCCCTCCACCATCATGTGAAAGACCGCATTGTCCATGCACTCAAGCAGTCAGTGAGCGGAAAGGTGCACCTCACAACTGATGCATGGTCCAGTCGGCATGGCCAGGGCCGTTACGTGTCCATCACTGCGCACTGGGTTAATGTGGTGGATGCAGGGTCCACAGGGGACAGCGGTGGTGGGACAGTGCTGCCTAGCCCACGGTATAGGAAACAGTTGGCTGTAGGCGTTCGACCCTCCTCCTCCTCCTCCTCCTCCAGAAGCGAAAGCTCGTCCACAGAGCGCAGTCGTACGAGCACTCCATCTGCAGCTGCCACTGTTGCACACGATGTGTCCCCCTATCGAGCAGCTAGTGGAAAGCGTCAGCAGGCTGTGTTGCAGATGATGTGTTTGGGCGACAGACACACCGCCGAGGTGCTGGCCGAGTACTTGAAGCGACAAACTGAGTCATGGCTGGGCAGTGTACATCTTGAGGCAGGCAAGGTAGTTAGTGATAACGGCCGTAATTTTGTGGCAGCCATAGCCCTTTCAAAACTCAGCCACATACCTTGCTTGGCTCACACCTTGAACCTGGTGGTGCAGTGCTTCCTCAAAAATTATCCGGAGTTAACAGCCCTGCTCCAGAAGGTGCGAAGACTGTGCGCGCACATCCGCCGGTCGCCTGTACACTCCGTTCGTATGCAGAAGCTGCAGCGATTGCTCCACCTTCCCAACCACCGCCTCATTATCGACATTGCAACAAGGTGGAACTCCACCCTGCACATGGTGGAGCGGCTGTGCGAGCAGAGGCAGGCCATAATGCATTTGTGGGAGGATACACGGCCAGGCACTTTGAGAGCAGACATGGAGTTGACAGGTGTGCAGTGGTCGAAGCTGAAAGACCTCTGTAAAGTCCTTCAGTGTTTTGAGGAATGCACACGGCTGGTAAGCGCAGACGACGCCATCCTAAGCATGAGCATCCCACTTATGCGTCTGCTCATGCAAACTTTGACGCACCTTAAGGAGCAGGCTTCTGCAGCCAATGTTGATGAGGAGGAAGAGGAGGAGGGAATCCTTGATGACATTCAGCCATTGTCTGCTCAGGGACCTCTCCTGGACGAGGTGGAGGAAGAAGAGGAGGAGGAGGAGGAGGATGATGGGGATGATTACTTAGGGGAGGAGGATGCATCTCGTGGGGCAAGTGAAAATGTTGGCGTGGCAAGGTCTGGTACAGGGTTTGTGCGTGACTGGAGGGATGTGGATTTGCCAGAAAGTGCTCCTCCACCCAGCACTCGCAGTGCATCATTGACACCGGGAACATTGGCCCACATGTCAGATTATGCCTTGCAGATCCTAAAAAGGGACCCCCGCATTGCCAAAATGATGAACGATGACGACTACTGGTTGGCCAGCATCCTGGATCCACGCTATAAAGGCAAATTACAAAACATCATGCCACAGGAGAACCTTGACCTAATATTGGCTAATAAACAAGCAACTCTGGTAAATCGGTTGCTTGAGGCATTCCCAGCACACAGCAGCGGTGATGGTTCTCACACGAGCCGTACGGGCCGGGGGCAGCTTGGCAGAGGTGTTCGTGGTGCACACAGCAGAAGTGGCGTTGGAGACAGGGGTTTCATGACAATGTTGTGGACTGATTTTTCAAATACCGCTCACACAACTGGTAATACTGCATCGATGGAAAGTGACAGGAGACAGCAGTTGTCAACTATGGTAACAAACTACTTTTCCTCCCATATCGATGTTCTCCCACACAGGTCATTCCCCTTTGACTATTGGGCCGCTAAACTGGACACCTGGCCTGAATTGGCCCAATATGCCTTACAGGAGCTTGCTTGCCCATCTGCAAGTGTGCTATCGGAAAGAGTCTTCAGTGCAGCTGGATCAATCCTGAAAGAAAAAAGGACCCGTCTGTCAACCCAAAATGTGGATGATCTAACCTTCATTAAAATGAACCACGCATGGGTTTCCAAGGATTTTGTCCCACCTTCCCCTGATGACACATAGGGTGACAGAAAAATGGCTTGCTTTGGTCCACCTCTTCCTGGGACTTGACCTATTTCGCCTTTTGCATCAGCTGAATGTCCAACATCAACATATGCCACTTTCTAAAACTCCCTAACTGTGCTGCCTCCCCCCCATGGCCGGGGTCACCACCTAGCGCACGACACCGTGCGAGTGCCGTTGCCCTGGACAGGTGGGTAGGCCGACTCTTGGGCGCGGGCACTGGCACAGGGTCCCTCATAGTGCAATCAAGTGTCTCTGACGGTGGTGGTGCACACCCGCCGTCAGACACACTGCTGTACTATGAGGGGCCCAGTGTCAGTACCGACGCCCACGAGTGGGCCCCCCTTGCTTGGGCAGGGCCCCAGCATTTGCAATCTTTACCTCTCCCTGCTCCTCCGCTGTGTAATCTGGGCCGTCAAATCCATACTGTGCCTGACACCGTTTGAGCCTGCCTCCTGAGACATATATTTTGAATGTGTACGCTATCCATACATGTTATCCAGGGATACGGTACCCTTTCTAACCTTTGTGCAATCACGTGCAATCCATACTGGGCCTAACACCGTCTGAGCCTGCCTCATGCTGTATAGACATATATTTTGAATGTGTACGCTATCCATACATGTTATCCGGGGAAACGGTACCCTTTCAAACCTTTGTGCAATCACGTGCAATCCATACTGGGCCTGACACCGTCTGAGCCTGCCTCCTGAGACATATATTTTGAATGTGTACGCTATCCATACATGTTATCCGGGGATACGGTACCCTTTCTAACCTTTGTGCAATCACGTGCAATCCATACTGGGCCTAACACCGTCTGAGCCTGCCTCCTGAGACATATATTTTGAATGTGTATGCTATCCATACATGTTATCTGGGGATACGGTACCCTTTCTAACCTTTGTGCAATCACGTGCAATCCATACTGGGCCTAACACCGTCTGAGCCTGCCTCCTGAGACATATATTTTGAATGTGTACGCTATCCATACATGTTATCTGGGGATACGGTACCCTTTCTAACCTTTGTGCCATCACGTGCAATCTATACTGGGCCTAACACCGTCTGAGCCTGCCTCCTGAGACATATATTTTGAATGTGTACGCTATCCATACATGTTATCTGGGGATACGGTACCCTTTCTAACCTTTGTGCAATCACGTGCAATCCATACTGGGCCTAACACCGTCTGAGCCTGCCTCCTGATGTATAGACATATATTTTGAATGTGTACACTATCCATACATGTTATCTGGGGATACGGTACCCTTTCTCACCTTTGTGCAATCACGTGCAATCCATACTGGGCCTAACACCGTCTGAGAATGATAGATGGGGCCCACCATACACTGGAACATTCCAAAGGTGGACATCAGACACTGGAGCAGCATTTACAGGGTCCATTATACACTAGAGCATTAGAAATGGGGCCCATTATGTTTGGAGCATTATTTGGGCCCATAAGACAGTAGAGCTTCATTCATGGGGACCAACATATACTGTAGCATTATGTGGAGCTCATCATATACTGTTTCAAACATTATATGGGACCAATGATTCTGTATGGAGAAATAGATGGGCCTCGTCATGAGATGTAAAAAGTGAGGTATTTTTCATTGTACTATACCGCTATTTCTCTGCCGTATCGGAGCATGATGAGTTGTGGTATGTGTTAAAGGGGCGCTCTTTCGCCCAGGGCACATGAAAACCTGGAGCCAGCCCTCCCCCACCACAGTCTGTAGCCAAATAACCCCCATTTTTCAGTGCGTAACTTGTATTATGAAGTTAATTAAGGTTGACAAGCTTAAGTAAGAAGAATTGATGCTTTTGGCATTCAAATGGGCACTGTAGGTGTGTTTCCTGTCCTCCTCTCACTGCCGACTTTTATTCCCCATTCACTTACATTGGGTTTCGTGTTTCGGGACGACCCCGACTTTTCCCTATAATCGGACGATCTTGCTCGACCCGACTTTTAGAAAAGTCAGGTTTCACGAAACGAAACGCGACCCTAAAAAACCAAAAGTCGCTCAACTCTAGTCACGGACAGTAGACAAGAGTTAACAGGATTTTATTAACAACAAATACACTCCACACAAGGAGTAGCAGGGCACGGAGGAGTATAATAGGTCAAAGGATGGGACAGGGAGTTTGAACGGGGTAGGACAGGGATGAGTGATAGTTCAGAAAGAAAAGGGAAAACTTATCAGTCTGTAGTGTTCTTGATTGCAACGTCTCGGTGCTCCAACGGTGGCAACAGTGGCACGTGAAGTCCAGGAGATGTCTGTAGAGGACCGTGTTCCAATCCACGGGGCAGGAGGAAAGTCTCTGAGGGGCGCATGAAGCTCTCTTTCACAGTAACTCCACACGCTGCACTATTCCAGTAAAATTAACTGCCGGAGTGAGGCTTCACTCCGCGGTGTATTGGGAACTTGGCCTAAGGGCTGTGGCCTAATTACTTGCGTCTTAGAGTGGGGTGAGAGCATCACGGTCTGTGATCTGGTCTGCGAGTCACCTCCCTGTACGCAGTTAAACCGTCACGTCAGCCCGCGCTCAAGTGGTGTTCCGCCTTGACGGCTGTCACTGTGCCCGACTGCTTGCTTCGGTTTCCCGCCTGCTCTCTGTCTCTTTTCCCGTGCGCAGCACTTTTTAACTCCTCCCCACCTACCTGTCACATGTAAGGGACGATCCCTCTCAGGAAGTCTTCCCCCATGCAACTTGGGTGACAGCCCCAGCAGTTCCGGATCCGGAATGATAGAAGTACCCCCGATCTTGCTCTTCCTCTTACATCCTCATACTTTACCAGCCGCACATTTAGTGTTTCCTACTCCCACACTAACTCATCCTCTCACCCTCTCTCTGTTGGTGTCCCTCTCTCCTAGGACCCCTTCTCTTTTCAATCTATACCCTTAGCCTGGGGCAAATCAGTCCTATGTCTTCCAGTACCATCTGTATGCTGATGACACTCAGATCTACCTCTGTGCCCCAGATGTCACCTCTCTGCTGTCCAGAATCCCAGAGTGTCTATCAGCCATATCCTCCTTCTTCTCCTCTCGTTTCCTCAAGCTCAATGTGAACAATTTTCACTTTGTAACATCCACTGCTTCTTGTTTCTGGAAAACACTCATGGAGTCAAAATCATCATTACTAGAGTTGAGCGAAACGGGTCGGTCAAATTCATAAGTTGCCGACTTTCGCTAAAGTCAGGTTTCATGAAGCGAAACCTGACCATACATAACATGAGGTTGGCCACAAGGTCGGTGACCAGAGCGCAAAAGTCGTGTTTCAAATGATGCTTCCAGCGCCCTTTTTCAGCCAATGATGGAAGACGCACACTGTGGGCAACGCGATGACATGGGCATCGGTCACCACCATCTTTGAGAAGGGCATGCAAGTGATTGGCTTGCTTTGTGTGGCATCACAGGGGCTATTAAATGGCGTGCACACCGACCGCCATCTTACTTCTGCCGATCTTAGCACAGGGAGAGGTTGCTGCTGCTGATTCTGAATAAGGGAGAGAGTTAGGCAGGGAAGAAGACCAAAAAAACTGCTTCTGCTGTTAGCGATTTCCACTGCACAACACAACAGTTTGTGTGCAGTGACAGGGGAGGCTATATTTTTTGTGCATCAGATCTGATGGTTATTAGGCTGCCTTATAAGTCTCCCTGATAGCTGCATTGCTGTTTGCACACTACTGTGCAAACTGCTTTTTTAAAAGCGAAAATACTACTCTTCCTCTTTTCTGCACAGCTACCAAACGTTCATTTTTCCACACTTTTGTGTGCAGCAGTCCTGCTTATTAGGCTGCCTGCTGACATACTTGGACTGAGAGCATCATTGTCAGCCACCTAAAATCTCTAGGGAGATTCCAATTCTCCCCAATACTATATACACACCTTGTGCATGGTCATACACCTGCCTATTTCAGCCTGTTCAATTGAGGTGTAATCTCTAGTGGGCCTGAGATAATAGTTCAGCCTCCTAAAAGCTCTAGGGAGCTTCCAATTCTCCCCAATACTATATACACACCTTGTGCATGGTCATACACCAGCCAATTTCAGCCTGTTAAATTGAGGTGTAATCTATAGTGGGCCAGAGATAATAGTTCAGCTTCCTAAAATCTCTAGGGAGCTTCCAATTCTCCCCAATGATATATACACACCTTGTACTTTGTCATACACCAGCCAATTTCCGCCTGTTAAATTTAGGTGTAATCTATAGTGGGCCTGAGATAATAGTTCAGCCTCCTAAAAGCTCTAGGGAGCTTCCAATTCTCCCCAATACTATATACACACCTTCTGCATGGTCATACACCTGCCTACTTCAGCCTGTTCAATTGAGGTGTAATCTCTAATGGGCCTGAGATAATAGTTCAGCCTCCTAAAATCTCTAGGGAGCTTCCAATTCTCCCCAATACTATATACACACCTTGTACTTTGTGATACACCAGCCAATTTCAGCCTGTTCAATTGAGGTGTAATCTATAGTGGGTCTGAGATAATAGTTCAACCTCCTAAAATCTCTAGGGAGATTCAGATTCCCCCCAATACTATATACACACCTTGTGCATGGTCATACACCTGCCTATTTCAGCCTGTTCAATTGAGGTGTAATCTATAGTGGGTCTGAGATAATAGTTCAGCCTCCTAAAATCTCTAGGGAGATTCAAATTCTCCCCAATACTATATACACAGCTTGTGCATGGTCATACACCTGCCAATTTCAGCCTGTTCAATTGAGGTGTAATCTATAGTGGGCCTGAGATAATAGTTCAGCCTCCTAAAATCTCTAGGGAGATTCCAATTATCCAAAATACTATATACACACCTTGTACTTTGTCATACACCAGCCAATTTCAGCCTGTTAAATTGAGGTGTAATCTATAGTGGGCCTGAGATAATAGTTCAGCTTCCTAAAATCTCTAGGGAGCTTCCAATTCTCCCCAATGATATATACACACCTTGTACTTTGTCATACACCAGCCAATTTCCGCCTGTTAAATTTAGGTGTAATCTATAGTGGGCCTGAGATAATAGTTCAGCCTCCTAAAAGCTCTAGGGAGCTTCCAATTCTCCCCAATACTATATACACACCTTGTGCATGGTCATACACCTGCCTACTTCAGCCTGTTCAATTGAGGTGTAATCTCTAGTGGGCCTGAGATAATAGTTCAGCCTCCTAAAATCTCTAGGGAGCTTCCAATTCTCCCCAATACTAAATACACACTTTGTGCATGGTCATACACCTGCCTATTTCAGCCTGTTCAATTGAGGTGTAATCTATAGTGGGTCTGAGATAACAGTTCAACCTCCTAAAATCTCTAGGGAGATTCAAATTCTCCGCAATACTATATACACACCTTGTGCATGGTCATACACCTGCCTATTTCAGCCTGTTCAATTGAGGTGTAATCTATAGTGGGTCTGAGATAATAGTTCAACCTCCTAAAATCTCTAGGGAGATTCAAATTCTCCGCAATACTATATACACACACCTTGTGCATGGTCATACACCTGCCTATTTCAGCCTGTTCAATTGAGGTGTAATCTATAGTGGGTCTGAGATAATAGTTCAGCCTCCTAAAATCTCTAGGGAGATTCAAATTCTCCCCAATACTATATACACACACCTTGTGCATGGTCATACACCTGCCTATTTCAGCCTGTTCAATTGAGGTGTAATCTATAGTGGGCTTGAGATAATAGTTCAGCCTCCTAAAAGCTCTAGGGAGCTTCCAATTCTCCCCAATACTATGTGCACACCTTGTGCATGGTCATACACCTGCCTACTTCAGCCTGTTCAATTGAGGTGTAATCTCTAGTGGGCCTGAGATAATAGTTCAGCCTCCTAAAATCTCTAGGGAGCTTCCAATTCTCCCCAATACTATATACACACCTTGTACTTTGTGATACACCAGCCAATTTCAGCCTGTTCAATTGAGGTGTAATCTATAGTGGGTCTGAGATAATAGTTCAGCCTCCTAAAATCTCTAGGGAGATTCAAATTCTCCGCAATACTATATACACACCTTGTGCATGGTCATACACCTGCCTATTTCAGCCTGTTCAATTGAGGTGTAATCTATAGTGGGCCTGAGATAATAGTTCAGCCTCCTAAAATCTCTAGGGAGATTCAAATTCTCCACAATACTATGTACACCTTGTACCTTGTTTTAAAGTACCATATAGCTGGTGGTATTTTGGGTACATTTGTCCAAAAATGAGGATGTATGGTGGAAGAGGCCGTGGAAGTGGGCGGGGGATGCCTGCTGGTACTGATGGTGGTGGGGGTGGTGGTGCATCTGCTGGTGGTGGCAAAAGCACAATAGCACCGAAGGCAGGAGGTGTTGAGCCTGCATCATCGTCTGGCTCCACAAGGCCTCAACGGCTCCCTTTTCTGGGAGTAGGTAAACCGCTTTTAAAGCCGGAGCTTCAGGAACAAGTTTTGGCTTACATTGCTGAAACAGACTCCAGCAAATATGCCCTTCTCTTCTGAAGTTTCAAAAAATGCAAACACTGAGTCGTCAAGTGCTGGCTCCTGGTCAGGAAGAATCCCTTTCCTTGTGTCCTTCACCCCCACCAAAAGTGAATGATGCAGCAGGTCACACTTCACATTAGTCCATGTAGCTCTTTCCCACATACCATGCCTGGGTTATCAAGTCAAATCATGAATTCCCCAGTCCAAGATGAATCTGACATCGAGTGTGGGTGGCCAGCCAGGGCAGTGGGGTTAATCGGTACCGGGCCGGTGTCTCAGAG
This sequence comes from Dendrobates tinctorius, assembly GCF_039654945.1. Taxonomy (NCBI): domain Eukaryota; kingdom Metazoa; phylum Chordata; class Amphibia; order Anura; family Dendrobatidae; genus Dendrobates; species Dendrobates tinctorius. The sequence goes on along the minus strand of NW_027361741.1, from coordinate 8,517,289 downwards.
GGATGTGTCATGGTGGTGGTGACCCGGTCTGCGGGCATGGGCGTCCATGCAAAAGGGTGAATAACGTTTATAGGTGAATGATACATGACGCAACCTGTGGTTTCTGATCAGATTGGCCAGTGCTGCAGTGTCGCTTCTCTGGGACAGATGTTGTGGTGCAGCTAAGATGTAGAAGCCCTGCACAGGTAGGGCTGTAGTCGCAGGGCAGATGAAAGAGTTGGTAGATGGTGTGCAGTGCAGGATGTAGCAGAGCCGTGCGCCAGGCGCAGGAGAAAGATGACAGACACAGTTGTGCAGTTCCTTTACCTGTACTTGGTAAGTGCTGTACAGGACCCAGAGTACAGATGGAGAATGAGTTGGTCAGCCTGGAAGCAAATTTGGAATTCTCTCTCTGCAGATAGGTAGTGTGGCCTCCGTTCTAGCGCTTATCTGAGGTACTCGCAGTACTGAGTTCACTGAAGTTCCCCCTGTTGACTCTCTTTTGGAACTTTCTCGTATGGCAGGCAGCCATAGCCTTTTCCTTCTGGCTCACACACGTCGCTGATGGGGCCTCCGAGCCTTAGTTAGGAACAGAGCATTTACAGCTGCTACTTCTTCCGGTTTCTGCTGCAGGACCGTCAGTGTCCCTACAAAATCAGAGACCGGAATACCGACCATGCGCTCCAGCTAGGAGTGAGCCTTAACTCTGCTCATCCTCCAGCTCCCCTTCTCACATCCACACACTTCCCCTTCCCTTCACAGACTGCCCTAACTTCCCTCCTCCCGACCACAGAGAGCAGCTCCTCAGCAGTCAGGTTCAGAGCTCTCCCTGCTGGCCTGGAGTGGGATCTGTGTTGTGTATTGGTTTAACTGCTAGAGAGATCCTTTGTTGCTCCCAAGCATGACATCACACTCCCTAGGAGGAAGGTAATGCCACTGTGGCGACCGTACTCCTGGAGGCGCCACAAGTGCACTGATGCCCAGCCACTGCTAGATGATTCTGCTGGTACATTCACCCAGACCACTACATTCCCCTCGCACTCTACACAGCCAGAATCTGACACTGATGAAACTCAGGTTCCCCTTCCCGCATACTATACCACCTTACACGGTGACAAAGAGGAAGATGCAGATGAAAGTGCAGGTTCCTTGAGCAGGTGGGGGGGCATACTCATGGGTGACGGCACTGGCACAGGGCCCCTCAAGTAGGTAAAAGTGTCTCTGCCGGTGGGAGGGCTGCCGGTGCTGCCGGTGGGAGGGCCCACCCGCCGTCAGACACACCGGCATACTATGAGGGGCCCTCTGCCAGTGCCATCGCCAACGAGTGGGCCCCCCTGCTTGCTCAGGATCACAGCACTTGCAAAGTTGAAATACTTACCTCTCCCTGCTCCACTGCCGTGACTTCTTCCGCGTTTCCTGACAGTGACATTCTGATCAGAGAGCGTGATGACATTACGTCTGTACGCCCTCTGCCTAAACAGTCCAAGTGCAGAGAGATGGAAGATGGGGACGACGAGGAGTCCAGACTAGTACAGGGATTCCCTAGCGAGGAGACTTATTTAATTGTTTTAAAAGTTGGTAGCAATTTTGGGGAGCGCTATACTCTGGAGAAAGATATATGGGGCCCACCATACACTGGAGCATTCCAAAGGTGGACATCAGATACTGGAGCGGCATTTACAGGGCCCATTATACACTGGAGCATTAGAAATGGGGCCCATTTTATATGGAGCATTATTTGGGCCCATAAGACAGTGGAGCTTCATCCATGGGGACCAACATATACTGTAGCATTATGTGGAGCTCATCATATACTGTATGTAACATTATATGGGACCAATGATTCTGTATGGAGAAATATATGGGCCTCATTACTCTGTATAGCGCACTATGCGGTGGCCATAATACTGTATGGAGTAATATACTGTCCGTTTTTGGAGCTTTTGGAGAATTTAAAATGGTTATCAGTCATGTGATGTAAGAAGTGAAGTATTTTTCATTGTACTATACCGCTATTTCTCTGCCGTATCAGAGGATCATGAATTGTGGCATGTGTTAAAGGAGCCCATTGACACTCTTTGGCCCTGGGCCCACGAAAATCTGGAGCCAGCCCTACCCTTCCCCACAACTTTAGCCAAATAACCCCCAGTTTTCAATGCCTAACTATTATTATAAAGTAAATTAAAGTTGACAAGCTTAAGTAATAAGAATTGATGTTTTTGGCATTAAAATGGGCACTGTAGGTGTGTTTCCTGTCCTCCACTCACTGCCGACTTTTCTTCCCCATTGAGATATACAAAACCGTTGGCACAACTCTAAGGTGGTGGTGCGCAAGTAGGATCCCAATCCGTATTCTTATATAGACTAACTTGGCACACACACGTGGGGATGCAAGTGAAAAAATGGTATTTTAATAAAGTACAGTACATACAATAAACGTTTCGGTCACAGCGACCTTCGTCAATGTACTGGAAACAAAAATTTACAAATCAATAAACCAAAGCATATACAATAAAATGTTACTGGGTACAATAATATGTAGAATAGTATTTATGCCATATACCAATAAAGCATTGTAGCAAATAAACAGAACTGAGAATTCATCAATAGGAATCATAACCACACTGAAGGACACCAAAAACTTAGAGCACATACCTATATAATGCACTGAATGCACTTGTTTAGTAGGGGAACCTGTCCTATGGGAAAAGGATATTTTTAATATTGTCTAATATATATTTTTGAACCCCAGATCCCAGTGGGCCCATAGTGGTGTGATGGTGTTACATACCATTGAGAACTATGACTCATATAGATTACAGTTATGTCACAAAACATTCCATATAGAGATTAATAATATGGAGGAGGGGCAAGAAAAACAGTTATAGGAGTAGTAGTATATTTAAGATGTTAAAAAAGATTGCAGATCATATTCTTTGTTTAGCCCCTTGGGTGCCAATGAGTTCAATTCATGAATCCAATACGCTTCTCTTCTTTTGAGTAAACTGATACGATTACCTCCCCTGCGTGGTGTATGGACTTGCTCTATTACTTGAAATTTCAGTTGAGCAATATTATGGCCTGCTGTAACAAAATGTGATGGAATAGGGAGGAGTAGATTTTTACACCTGATTGTGGATTTGTGTTTGGAGATCCTGTCCTTATGGTCTGTGTGGTTTCTCCCACATAAAGAAGCCCACTGGGACACTTTATCAAATATACCACAAAAGACGTATTACAGGTGAAATAATCCTTGATACTGTATCTTTTACCCGTGTAAGGATGGAAGAAATGGTTGCGTTGCCTTTGAGCACATTGTTGCACTGTGTGCATTGTAAGCAAGGAAAGGTACCAAATTTAGGGTTCATGAGAAAACGTTGTTTCTTGGAAGAACGTGTAGAGCCAATGTCTGCTCTAACTAAATGATCCTGTATATTTCGTGGGCGCCTGAAACAGGGAAGGAATGGTTTTTTGAATTCCTGAATGTTTGGGTGAGCCGTACTGAGGAGGTGCCAGTGTTTGCGTATGCTACTATGGAGGCGATACGCCAAGGGGTGGTAATCGTGAACGAAGGGGATACGATTTTCAGTTTTTGGTTTGGGTGGAGCATGAGTGTAAACCATTGATTTTTTAGGATATCCCCTTTCTGTGAATTTAAGGCACATTTCCTCCATACGTTGTTCCCAAGTGTCCTGATTAGATACTATTCTCTGGACCCTTTTCATTTGAGATTTTGGTATGGCATCTTTCATTTTGGTAGGATGGAAGCTCTCTTGACATATAAATCTGTTGAAAGAATGCCAGTTTCATCCTTAATGACTAGGGTATCCAGGAAATTAATCTCTCGATGGCTACGTGACATTGTGAAATCTAGGCCCAGCCACGAAGAATATAGGTGGGAAAAGAAACAATTTTCAGTGAATCTTGAGTACCCCCCCAGATGCAGAAAATATCATCGATATACCTCTTCCACACCAGCACATGTGTGCGGAAGAGGTCATCCATGTAAATAATGTCCTCCTCATAATGTGCCATATAACAATTAGCATATGTGGGTGCAGTATTTGAACCCATAGCTGTGCCTTTGATTTGAAGATAAAAAGTATCTTCGAATAGAAAGTAGTTCCTTGTGAGAAGAATCCAGAGGAGGTCACAGCAGAGATTCACTTGCTCTGAATTAAAATTGGATAGTTCCAATAGCCTACGTATTGATCTTAAACCCTCTATATGTGGTATTGATGTATATATGTCCTTTATGTCAAAAGTGACAAATAGGGCTTCATTAGGAATTTGCCCTAGGTTGTGTATAAGGTCAAGGAAGGCAACCGTATCCAATATGAAAGATGTAGAGTGTCTGATGAGGGGTGTTAGAATTTTCTCTAGATAGTTTGAAATGGGCAAAAAGATAGATTCTGTAGAAGCCACGATCGGTCTTCCAGGTGGATTGTCGAGGTTCTTATGAATCTTAGGGAGTACATAGAAGACAGGGATGATGGGATATTGTTTTGTGAGGTATTCACAAGTTTTTTTGTCTAAGACACCTCTGTTTGTATATTTTATTAGTATCTCCTGAGTTTGGTTTTGAATTTTGTTAGTGGGATCTCCCTGTAAAAGTTAATATGTGGATGTGTCTCCTAATTGGCGATATATTTCATTTAGATACATTGATTTATCAAGGACCACAACTGCTCCCCCCCATCCGCAGGTTTGATAATTATGTCTTTGTGGTCTTGTAAGTTTTTTAACGCTTGTTGATCTAATGAGGACATATTCCGAGGGAAATGGACCTTTCCTTTGTTAATGTCGTTCCTAAGGTTCTGAAATGTGTCTTCAATAAAGGAGACAAATGTCTCCAGAGCATGTGAACCTGTAGGAGGCCTATAATTACTCTTATTTCTAAGGCTCAGGTTATCAGAGGATATGATTGGATCAGGTAGGGTTAACAACAGAGTTACAGTTTCTATCATTATCAGAGAAATGTAATTTCAATCTTAGCGATCTATAGAACCTCTGTAGATCCATGTCCAAATAAAATGTGTTAAACCTGTAGCTTGGGCAAAAAGAAAGGCCCTTTTGTAACAGTTGATGTTCTGCTATACTCAAGCTTTTGGATGACAAATTAATTACAAGCGGGTTGTTACCTGTGAACGACTTGCATTGGGTTTCGTGTTTCAGTCGGCTTTCGACTATTCACGATAATCGGCCGATTTCGTTCGACCCGACTTTTGCGAAAGTCGGGTTTCATGAAACCCGACTCGACCCGAAAAAAGGCAAAGTCGCTCATCTCTAATCACTACACCTGTAGATAAAATCCCAAAGGAGTATAATTTATAAAATGGGGTCACTTAAGGAGGGATTCTGCTCTTTTATCACTTAAGGATTCTGAACATGGAGTCCGCAAACTATTCTAGGAAAATCTGATCTCCAGAAGATTAAAAGTGATGTGTCCCTCCTGAGTCTCGCCGTATGGCTAAACAGTACTGTACAGCCATATATGATATATTTCTACATTAAGCAGAAATTGTGGGACACATTTTGGTGCCATTTTTTACACATTTCTCCTTGAGAAAATGTAAAATCTCAATTTTGGTGGTAAAAATGTAATTATTTATTCTTCACTGCCCAATGGTATAAAATTCTGTGACACACCTGTAGTGTCAATATGATCACAAGGGATGTAGAGTCGGTAAGCTAAACCTCCGACTCCTCAATTTCGTTGACTCCGACTCCAACTCCCTCATACATGGCTTATGTTTAAGTGATACATTTACTGTAGGATTTTAATTATCATTATCATACAATAATCAAGCTATTTAGATAGAACATAATATATTTATATATATATATATATATATATATACTGCATATATATATAGGAATACAACTCTAGGACACAATAAAGTAAATAAATTGTAAATATGCATTACACTAAGTGTAAGTGGCAGTAAGTAGCAGTGGGCTTCATACAATCTGATTAGAATGTTAAACTAAGAACCTCATGTTCAGTTATATACACTGCTCACAAAAATAAAGGGAACATTAAAATACTGCATCCTAGATATTACTAAATGAAATATTCCTGTTGCAAATATTTGTTCATTACATAATGGGATGTGTTGAGAACCATAAAACATAAAAATGATCAACGTAAATCAAACTTAATATCCTATGGAGATATCAATTTGGAATGATACTCAAAATCAAAGTGGAAAATCAAATTACAGGCTGATCCAGCTTCCGTGGAAATGCCTCATGACAAGGAAAAGATGCTCAGTAGTGTGTGTGGCATCCACGTGCCTGTATGACCTCCCTACAATGCCTGGGCATGCTCCTGATGAGGCAGCGGATGGTCTCCTGAGGGATCTCCTCCCAGACCTAGACTAAAGCATCCGCCAACTCCTGGATAGTCTGTGGTGCAACATGACATTGGTGGATGGAGCAAGACATGATGTCCCAGATGTGCTCAATCGGATTCAGGTCTGGGGAATGGGCGGGCAAGTCCATAACTTCAATGCCTTCATCTTGCAGGAACTGCTGACAGACTCCAGCCACATAAAGTCTGGCATTGTCCTGCATTAGGAGGAACCCAGGGCCAACTGCACCGTCATATGGTCTCACAAGGGGTCTGAGGATCTCATCTTGGTACCTAATGGCAGTCAGGCTACCTCTGGCGAGCACATGGAGGGCTGTGCGGCCCTCCAAAGAAATGCCACCCCACACCATTACAGACCCACTGCCAAACTGGTCATGCTGAAGGATGTTGCAGGCAGCAGATCACTTTTCACGGCGTGTCCAGATTCTGTCACATCTGTCGCATGTGTTCAGTGTGAACCTGCTTTCATCTGTGAAGAACACAGGGGCCAGTGGCGAATTTGCCAATCCTAATGTTCTGTGGCAAATGCCAAGTGTCCTGCACGGTGTTGGGCTGTGAGCACAACCCCCACCTGTGGACGTCGGGTCCTCAGACCATCCTCATGGAGTCAGTTTCTAACCATTTGTGCAGACACATGCACATTTGTGGCCTGCTGGAGGTCATTTTGCAGGGCTCTAGCAGTGCTCCTCCTGTTCCTCCTTGCACAAAGGCGGAGGTAGCGGTCCTGCTGCTGGGTTGTTGCCCTCCTAAGCCCCCTCCACGTCTCCTGGTGTACTGGCCTGTCTCCTGGTAGTGCCTCCTGCCACTTGTGTGGGTTGTAGAGTCTCATGCTACCACGTGTGTAAAGCACAACCAACATTCAAAAGTGACCAAAACATCAGCCAGAAAGCATTGGTACTGAGATGTAGTCTGTGGTCCCCACCTGCAGAATCAGTCCTCCATGAGAAAATCATTTTGATTTGCATTGATAATTGTTGTTTTATTGTTCTGAACACATTCCACTATGCAATGAATAAAAATTTGCAACTGGAATATTTCATTCAGAGATATCTAGGATGTGGTATTTTAGTGTTCCCTTTATTTTTTTGAGCAGTATATACACTCACTGGCCACTTTATTAGGTACACCATGCTAGTAACGGGTTGGACCCCCTTTTGCCTTCAGAACTGCCTCAATTCTTCGTGGCAGAGATTCAACAAGGTGCTGGAAGCATTCCTCAGAGATTTTGGACCATATTGACATGATGGCATCACACAGTTGGCGCAGATTTGTCGGCTGCACATCCCTGATGCGAATCTCCCGTTCCACCACATCCCAAAGATGCTCTATTGGATTGAGATCTGGTGACTGAGGAGGCCATTTGAGTACAGTGAACTCATTGTCATGTTCAAGAAACCAATCTGAGATGATTCGAGCTTTATGACATGGCGCATTATCCTGCTGAAAGTAGCCATCAGATGCCTGTTCTTAGCTGAGAGGAGTGGTACCCAGTGTGGTCTTCTGCTGCTGTAGCCCATCTGCCTCAAAGTTCGACGCACTGTGCATTCAGAGATGCTCTTCTGCCTACCTTGGTTGTAACGGGTGGCAATTTGAGTCACTGTTGCCTTTCTATCAGCTCGAACCAGTATGCCCATTCTCCTCTGACCTCTGGCATCAACAAGGCATTTCCGGCCACAGAACTGCCGCTCACTGGATTTTTTTTCTTTTTCGGACCATTCTCTGTAAACCCTAGAGATGGTTGTGCGTGAAAATCCCAGTAGATCAGCAGTTTCTGAAATACTCAGACCAGCCCTTCTGGCACCAACAATCATGCCACGTTCAAAGGCACTCAAATCACCTTTCTTCCCCATACTGATGCTCGGTTTGAACTGCAGGAGATTGTCTTGACCATGTCTACATGCCTAAATGCACTGAGTTGCCGCCATGTGATTGGCTGATTAGAAATTAAGTCTTAACACACAGTTGGACAGGTGTACCTAATAAAGTGGCCAGTGAGTGTATATATATATATATATATATATATATACACATAAAAGAAAGGACTTTATTACAATTATTTTTACATTCCCTCATCTTGTAATAAAATCATTTATCTGTACACACTGGGGACAGATTTCTTTTTGACAGATTTCACAGAAGAACTTCATATAATCTAGAGGGAGAGTTTTATGTTTGGTTTATTTATCATTAAATCCCCAAATTTTCATTCTTTCATTGGATTCCCAAGTCTCCATTACTTGATACATAGTTTTTGTTATGGCACAGTCAATCAATCTTTGAACAAGTCCTCTAATGCAGGGGTCCCCAACCACCAGTCCACGGCCCAGGATCAGGCCGTTGCAGTGCTCTTGCCGTTCCGCGGAGCTGGAGACAAGGGGAGCCGGCGGCTGTAGCATTGTAGTGACAACTGCAACCGCCGGCTTCCAGAACACATGGATACTCACTCACAGTTCCTGCATCCCTGTCCCTGTTGGCGCGGCGGCTTCATCCAGCGCTGAGCGGTCACGTGGTACCGCTCATTTAAGGTCATGAATATGGACGCCACTCCTCTCCCATAGGCATGGCATCCATATTCATGACCTTAAATGAGCATTACCAAGTGACCGCTCCGCACAGGAAGAAGCTGACGCGCCAGGATAGAAATGTAGGGAAGTTCAGCAGCGACAGTGTGAGGGTAAGTATGATGGGGGAGAGGATGGGGGAGGATGGGGGAGCCCAGCCATGCATACAAGAATGGGAGCGGAGCCATATATACAAGGGTGGGAGGGTGGGAGCAGAGCCATGTATACAGGATGGGAGCAGAGCCATGTATACAGGATGGGAAACTGGGAGCGGAACCATGAATACAGGATGGGAGGGTGGGAGCAGAGCCATGTATACAGGATGGGAGACTGGGAGCGGAGCCATGTATACAGGATGGGAGACTGGGAGCGGAGCCATGTATACAGGATGGGAGCAGAGCCATGTATACAGGATGGGAGAGTGGGAGCAGAGCCATGTATACAAGGATGGGAGGGTGGGAGCAGAGCTATGGATACAGGATGGGATTACATGTGTGGGGCCATCATATATATGGGCGATTACATGTGTGGGGCCATCATATATATGGGGGATTACATGTGTGGGGTCATCATATATATGGGGGATTACATGTGTGGGGCCATCATATATATGGGGGATTACATGTGTGGTGCCATCTTGCTATAGATGGGAGTATTATATGTGTGGGACAATCTTGCTATGCATGGGGGGATTATATGTGTGGTGCCATCTTGCTATACATGGGGGATTATATGTGTGGGACCATCTTGCTATACATGGGAGTATTATATGTGTGGGACCATCTTTCTTTACATGGGGGATTATATGTGTTGTACACCTTTTGAATATTTGTCAAATATGGGACCATCTTGTTGCAGGAAAACAAGCCCAGTGCTCCCACTGATACAGGGAAACAAGCCCGGTGCTCCCACTCTTTCAAAACCTACAGTATGGTGAGTTGAGTCACATTCACATTATAAATGTTATATTAAATGATAAGTATGCACTGACTACTAAACTACAACCTGTCCATAGCCCCGCCCCCTTATGACCAAAGCCTCACCCCTACCACACCTCCATCCCCGCCCTGCCAGGCTATGGAAGAATGATCTTGCTTGAAGCTGGTCCCTAGTGCAAAAAAGGTTGGGGACCACTGCTCTAATGCATAGAATAGCACAGCATCCACAAACGATCAGCACTCTGGCGACGATGGTAAGAGATATGAATGCAGAAGTGAATAATCCGGACCATTTCCTAAACTATCCACCAGAATTTCCAGCTAATTCATTAGACAGGGCAGTTAGTCTATCAAAAGCATTGGAGATACTTCAATCAGGATCTGTATTAGGGATAAAGGTGCAACAAAATCCTCCAAACATTTTATATACACCTCCCTATTCTACCAAGCCATGAGAGAAGTTTGTCCTAATTACTCAGTTTATAACTGCATCTCGGGTATAATTAACAAATCTCTGCTGGTTATAGTATAAGTAGTTTATCCAAGCTACATTCTTTTTTATAATCACCCACCAAATTATTGATTCCCACCCAGCTTCTAACTGGTTCCTAGCCTTGTACTCGTTGGGCACTCCCCTGGGAACTCCAATGTCATCTATGCAGATACTAGAATCGAAGGATCCTTGCAGGGTTTCACGCTTCTGTGTCTTCCCGCTACGTACCTTTTGCCATGTCCCTGCTGACAACATGTGGAATGGCATGATTAGCAGGACCACCACACAATCCCCTCGGGAACCATGTGGTAATCTGGCTCTTATCCTTTTATCACTGCCTAACCACCATACATCCGCTCTCAAAGTAGTGTGGTTTGACCATATGGCTGAGTATTTGGCCCTGTGGGAGACAATGATCCATTCTATACAAGAGTTGCCCTGGAGCTCTCGTGCCCATGCCCTGGAAGACTAAAACAAGTATAGTTACCAGGATTAGCAATTACCTGTGGTGGGATATCCGGTTTCTCAAGTGGGGGAAATAAGTGATAGCATTTTACATTTTACATCCCTTTCTGAGGGGACATAAGTTTTACTATATAACTTAATTTTTTAAGCTGTTTGCAGTATATTTAAGCCATTCTAACCATTCATTCTTCTCCTCACAGCCTCTATCTAGAGCTAGTTTTATCTTCATAAGTTAGGTTACACAATCTAACTATGGGCCCTATGGACCCTATTATGTTCTCTCTGGCATACCTTCCTTAGGTCTTGGTTTGGTATTATTCTGAACTTCTATGTAGAAATGTTCTATTGGGTCTGTTCCTGATACATCAGCTCTTATGACATATAACCTTTTATCCCTCATCTTAGGGTTTCTTAAAGTTATCAGTAGCTGATTACAATTGTCTTTATTTGTGCAAGGGGGATCTCCTTTTTCCTAATCGAGAATCTGGCTTTTAAATCTGTGTAGCCATAAGGCTTATACCTATAGTCTCGGGCCACAGTTGTCCATACTGCTTTATGCCAGTCACACACATTCGTTCCCCCCCTGATATTAGATTTGCTATCCAGGAACTTGCATCAGCATTATATAAGATATAAAATAACCTTTATTTGAAACTTATCTAAAAACAAGACAATACCACACAGAAAAAAACACCCAACCATGCAACTTACCATGGCCCTACAAGGAGCCCTGATATCAAACTACCTGACAGCGGAGGTTGGCACCATAGACACAATCGAGATTGGCGCCCCCACTTTATGACGGCTGAACCCTAAAACTCAATTGTGTCTAGGGTGTCTACCATTAATGCATCATGGTGGCAGCTGGAAATACTTCAATCCACCTGCTGAATGCATCTATAATAACAAGGCAGTACTTTTTTTCCCTCACACTTGTTCAGTTCAATAAAATCCATACAAATGTGTTGGAATAAGTTTTCAGGGTGAGGAAATTGTCCTCTCTTTGGTCTCAGGTTCTCTTAGGAATTATTTTTTGCACAAGTAATGTAGATTATACAATAAATGTTAATAGTAAAGCCATACTTTGTAAATACCTAAGATATGAGTAGTGAAATACTCGGACTTGCTGTACTCGTTACGAGTACCTCCTAATTCTCGGGTACTCGTAACGAGTAGCGAGTCCAATGTAATTCTATGGGAAATGCGAGTAATAGGCTGTGCTTGCCTGTGCTGGGCTGTGCTTGCCTGTGCTGGGCTGTGAGGGACGGTGCTGGGCTGTGCGGGGACTGTGCCAGGCTGTGTGGGACTGTGCCGGGCTGTGCCAGGCTGTGCAGGACTGTGCTGGGCATGGCGGGACTGTGTGTGAGCTGTGCGGGACTGTGCTGGGCTGTGCGGGACTGTGCCAGGCTATGTGGGGACTGTGCCAGGCTGTGCAGGACTATGCTCGGCTGTGCGGGGACTTTGCTGGGCTGTGCGGGACTGTGCTGGGGTGTGTGGTACTGTGCCAGGCTGTGCGGGACTGTGCCAGGCTGTGCAGGACTGTGCTGGGCTGTGCGGGACTTTGCTGGGCTGTGAGGGACTGTGCCAGGCTGTGCGGAACTGTGACAGGCTGTGCAGGACTGTGCTGGGCTGTGAGGGACTGTGTAGGGCTGTGCAGCACTGTGTCAGGCGGTGTGGGACTGTGCTGGGCTGTGCGGAACTGTTCAGGGCTGTGCGGGGACTGTGCCAGGCTGTACGGGACTGTGCTGGGCAGTGCGGGGACTGTGCTGGGCTGTGCGAGGACTGTGAGTGGACTGTGCCAGGCTGTGCGGGACTGTGCCGGGCTGTGCGGCACGGTGCTGGGCTGTGCGGGGACTGTGCCAGGCTGTGCAGGACTGTGCTGGGCTGTGCGGGGCCTGTGCTGGGCTGTGCGAGGACTGAGCATCGACTGTGCCAGGCTGTGCGGGACTGTGCCAGTCTGTGCGGGACTGTGCTGGGCTGTGCGGGGACTGTGCTGGGCTGTGCGGGGACTATGCTGGGCTGTGCGGGACTGTGCTGGGCTGTGCGGGGACTGTGCCAGGTTGTGCAGGACTGTGCGGGACTGTGCTGGGCTGTGTAGGGACTGTGCAGGACTGTGCTGGGCTGTGCGGGACTGTGCTGGGCTGTGCGTGACTGTGCTGGGCTGTGCGTGGACTGTGCGGGGACTGAGCTAGGCTGTGCAGGACTGTGCTGGGCTGTGCGGGGACTGTGCCAGGCTGTGCGGGACTGTGTCAGGCTGTGTGGGACTGTGCTGGGCTGTGTGGTACTCTGCTGGACTGCACGGAGACTGTGCGGGACTGTGCTGGGCTGTGCGGGTTGTGCCGAATATTGCGAGGCGAGTAGTGAAATACTCGCCAGGATTCGAGTACTGCGAGTACCGCATTACTCGCCGAGTACCGAATCCTAACGAGTATACTCGATCATTCTAGACATAGCTTATGCCATGGCTCAATACTGTGACATATCTTAGGAGATTAATGGGCAGTTAATACATATAGGTCATCGTGCGGGACTGTGCTGGGCTGTGCGGGACTGTGCTGGGCTGTGCGGGGATGTACGGGGACTGTGCCAGGCTGTACGGGACTGTGCTGGGCAGTGCGGGGACTGTGCTGGGCTGTGCGAGGACTGTGAGTGGACTGTGCCAGGCTGTGCAGGACTGTGCTGGGCTGTGCGGGACAGTGCTGGGCTGTGCGGGGACTGTGCCAGGCTGTGCAGGACTGTGCTGGGCTGTGCGGGGCCTGTGCTGGGCTGTGTGAGGACTGTGCATCAACTGTGCCAGGCTGTGCGGGACTGTGTCAGGCTGTGCGGGACTGTGCTGGGCTGTGCGGGGACTGTGCTGGGCTGTGCGGGACTGTGCTGGGCTGTGCGGGTACTGTGCCAGGCTGTGCAGGACTGTGCGGGACTGTGCTGGGCTGTGCGGGGACTTGCAGGACTGTGCTGGGCTGTGCGTGACTGTGCTGGGCTCTGCGTGGACTGTGCGGGGACTGAGCTGGGCTGTGCAGGACTGTGCTGGGCTGTGCGGGGACTGTGCCAGGCTGTGCGGGACTGTGCCAGGCTGTGTGGGACTGTGCTGGGCTGTGTGGTACTCTGCTGGACTCCACGGAGACTGTGCGGGACTGTGCTGGGCTGTGCAGGGACTGTGCGGGGACTGTGCTGGGGTGTGCAGGTTGTGCCGAATATTGCGCGGCGAGTAGTGAAATACTCGCCAGGATTCGAGTACTGCGAGTACCGCATTACTCGCCGAGTACCGAATCCTAACGAGTATACTCGATCATTCTAGACATAGCTTATGCCATGGCTCAATACTGTGACATATCTTAGGAGATTAATGGGCAGTTAATACATATAGGTCATCTTTAAGGATGTGTGCACACGTAAGCGTTTTTTAAGCGTTTTTACCGGCAAAAACGCTTAAAAAACGCTTACAAGAAGCATTCCATTCATTTTAATGAATTCTGCACTTTTTGTGCATATTGATGCGATTTTTTCCGTGAAAAAAAACACATCGCGGTAAAAAACGCAGCATGCTCATTAATTTTGCGGAAAAATCCGCATTTCTAACTATTTTCTATGAGACTGGGGACACTCCAGAAAAAAACGCATTGAAAATGCGCGGAAAACACGCAGAAAAAAAACGCACGTTTTCTGGGAAGGAGTCCGGTTTTCTGTCAGGAATTTTCTGCATATGTGGGTACATAGCCTAACCTCTTTTGTTACTGATTTTTTTTTTTTTTAATTCAATTAGCATATCATCCACATATAAGAACATCTGGCTACCTTCTGGTAACTCACATTGAGCTAGGTTAGCCAACATTACCTGGGGAAAAATAGTAGGTAATTCACAGTACCTTTATGGAATTCTGGTGAATATATACCTTTTCCCCTTATATGTGAATACAAACCAAAACTGACTATCTGGATGTACCAGGATGCTGAAGAAGACATTACTGATATCTATCACTATAAAGACATTATTTTCCAGCTTCCAGTCATTCAGCAGAGTATGGGGGTCGGGGCCTGTGGGGGCTCTTGGAATCACAGCCTTGTTTACATCCTGAAGGTCCTGCACCAAGCGCCATCCAACTGATGGGGGCGCCTTCCTACTGGAAATGTGGCACCCCTGAGGCTCAGTCGCCACAGAGGTACTGCACCTTCTCCTAAGGTGTAGTGCCCCACCAACTAGGTAAGTTGGGAACTCCTTTCCACACTCCAACACCTGCACCCACACACAGGATAGTTCAGCAATGGACCAGGTTGCGGCTCCATGCTTAGAGGATAGCAGAGCACCTTTCGTGGGTCCTTGCTTCGTAACACGAGATGTGCTGGGAGGTGGGTGGAGTTAGGTATAAAAGAGTGGGAAGGTTTAGAATTGGAGTTCAGTTCAGTTTGGGGATCAGTCTGACAGAGGGTCAGAGAGGAAGGAAGCCACTCAGGAGGAGTGGGGATCCCTGGAAGAAGGGATGGAGGAAGGAGTGCTGCAGCTGCCTCAGTGACCTGAGCTAGCTGGCATGGGAAAGGAACAGAAGGAGAAAGACGTAGAACTGCAACCTAAGCTTCCATAAGAGAGAGCAGGAACAGCGTGGAATGAAGGAGTAGGAGAACTGAGAGGAGTTGTGGGTTGGAAGAGGAACCCTGCCTATAGGTTCTGAGCGCAAGGCCGGGGCCCGGTCCCCGAGGTTGTATGGACACTTATGGTTCTGCAGCAGACACCGGTGGAGTAGTTGGCTGTAAATGCATTACTCCCATCCAAGACTTGGGACACAACAGCAACACAGATAGAGAGCCAGGATCCAGGAGGTCCCTGATCAGGCTACAGCTGTCTGTCATACAAGTAGAGTTGTTAGGAACATCTGACAGGAGGAACTTCAGAGTAACCACAGTACTGGAGCTCTTCACACTAATAGGCGCAATAGCGGAGTCGTTCAGGACAGGTACATGTTGGCGGAGTGTGGGAGAGGAGAAGCCTGACTTGACCGGGAGGTTGATTGAATCTCTGCCCCGGAGGACACGGCACGGAGGCAGGCACCAGTGTGTACCACGAACAGTGAGTAAAGCTTTGGAACTACAAGCCCTGGTGTCTTCCAGTCATTGTGCGCCAACACCGTCAGCACCGCTACATCTGGGTATCATCCTTTACACTACCTGTCCCTACACACTGCCCTGGGGATACAGCTTCACCTGTGGGGAGCGATACCATCTATGCTGCAACACACCATCAGCCCAAGAGGACCTGCACGCAGCGTAGGCTTAACATCTTACTTGCCAAACACCACAGGTGGCGTCACGAAATATTCCATAAACTATATTACAAACCACCATTGATATTGGGCGCCCAGGGCCACGGACCGGGTCACAGCTGCCGTGATACTTTCCCCCTGACACCGGCCCGGTACCGAGTACCCCACAGCCCTGGGACGGAGGGCGACCCAGAAACAAGGTTGTGTTACAAGGTGAATTGGGATAGGGTATAATCACCCCTTTTATCAGTCCCACATCTGCAGGTCATGTGGACCACAAACATTCTGGGTATATGGTCAATTCTTCCTGTAATTCTGGGAAAGGATCAACATTTCTCCACTCGTTCCCCTGCCTCACTGCAGGTGGACATTGGGTTTAGAAATGGTGTTCCTTGTGAATATGCTTGCAGTCTGGCACTGAAAAATGAGCCATCACCCAAATACTACCTTGTTTACATTCCTGATACTCTTCAACAAAATCACCAAGGAAATTCCATGATCTACCTTTACATCTGGACAGGGAGACATGTGGCACGGTACCTCTAAAATGGAAAAAAAACAAAACAATTTAATTTGTTCTGACAGTGTACAACTGACAACACAGTTCCCTTTCTAATCCCAGTATAGGGTTTCCAAGAACAATCTAGAGCATGATTATTCTCATATTTTACATCAGGACCCCTAAAATACCTGTAGTACATGGTGCAGTGTAGTCTTTCTGGTGTGTGAAAATCTACATTTCTGTACCTTTATCTCTTGCTTCCTTGATTAAGGACTCAGTAATAGTGTTGAGCGATACCATCCGATATCATGAAGTATCGGATCGGATTGGATCGGACCGATACCCAAAAAGTATCGGGTATCGCCGATTCCGATACCGGAAACCCCATTCAAGTCAAAGGGACAGAAATATCAGAATTAAAAAAAACCCTTTCTTTACTTGTACATCCAGTTCGGGAGGGGGGAAGAGTGTGGGCGGTGCGTGGACGGACACTGTGCGTGTCTGTGTGTGCGGACGGGGTCTGTACGGGCCTCTCGGGGGTCTGTGCGGGCCTGCCGTGGATCTGTGCGGGCCTGCCGTGGATCTGTGCGGGCCTGCCGGGGGTCTGTGCGGGCCTGCCGGGGGTCTGTGCGGGCTGCCGGGGGTCTGTGCGGGCCTGCCGGGGGTTGTGTGTGTGTGCAGGCATTGTCCGATGGCACTACAAGTCCCATCGGGCTATGCCTGCTACAATGACAGTGATTGCCACATTAGCCAATGATGGGACAGTAGTAGTCCCATCATCCGGCTAATGTGTTGAACGTAAAAAAAAAACATACATACTACATACATACTACATTCATACAACATACATACATACTACATACTACACACATACTTCATATATACTACATTCATACAACATACATACATACTACATACATGCTTCATATATACTACATTCATACAACATTCATACATACTACATACATACTACATATATGCTACATTCATACAACATGCATACATACTACATACTTACTTCATATATACTACATTCATACAACATACATACATACTACATACTACATACATACTTCATATATACTACATTCATACAACATACATACAACATACATACTACATACATACTACATATATACTACATTCATACAGCATACATACATGCAGGCATCGTCCGATGGCACTACAAGTCCCATCGGGCTATGCCTGCTACAATGACAGTGATTGACACATTAGCCAATGATGGGACAGTAGTAGTCCCATCATCCGGCTAATGTGTTGAAAGTAAAAAAAAAAAAAAACATCGTCGTAGGACACTCGTGGATTTCTGCAGATCAGGGAGTATATTGCTTGTTTGTTATTTTAATATTTTTTACAGTGAGATGACACTGGCTTCGGGGAACAAAGTGACAAGTGATAGTGAGTATGTACTCTATGTTATATGTACTGTATGTCTTATATGTACTGTATGTCTATATGTATGTATGTATTGTATGAATGTATGAATGTATTGAATGTAGTATGTATGTAGTATGTATGTATGTTGAATGAATGTAGTATATATGTAGTATGTATGTATGTATGTTTTATGAATGTAGTATATATGTAGTATGTATGTAGTATGTATGTATGTATGTTGCATGAATGTAGTATATATGTAGTATGTATGTATGTTGTATGAATGTAGTATGTATGTAGTATGTATGTACTGTATGTAGTATGTATGTATGCATGTTGTATGAATGTAGTATATATGTAGTATGTATGTATGTTGTATGAATGTAGTATGTATGTAGTATGTATGTATGTTGTATGAATGTAGTATATATGTAGTATGTATGTATGTTGTATGAATGTAGTATACATGTAGTATTTATGTATGTTGTATGAATGTAGTATGTATGTAGTATGTATGTATGCATGTTGTATGAATGTAGCATATATGAAGTATGTATGTATGTATGTTGTATGAATGTAGTATATATGTAGTAAGTATGTAGTATGTTTGTATGTACGTTGTATGAATGTAGTATGTATGTAGTATGTATGTACGTAGTATGTATGTATGTTGTATAAATGTAGTATATATGTAGTATGTATGTATGTATGTTGTATGAATGTAGTATATATGTAGTATGAATGTTGTATGAATGTTGTATATATGTAATATATATGTAGTATGTATGTAGTATGTATGTTTTGTTTTTGTTTTTTTTACATTCAACACATTAGCCGGATGATGGGACTACTACTGTCCCATCATTGGCTAATGTGTCAATCACTGTCATTGTAGCAGGCGTAGCCCGATGGGACTTGTAGTCCCATCGGACGATGCCAGCACACACACACAACCCCCGGCAGGCCCACACAGACCCCCGGCAGCCTGCAGAGTCCCCTGGCAGGCCCGTACAGACCCCTGGCAGCCCGCACAGACCCCCGGCAGGCCCATACAGAACCCCGGCAGGCCCGCACAGACCCCCGGTTGGCCCGTACAGTCCCCCGGCAGGCCCGTACAGACCCCTGGCAGGCCCATACAGACCCCTGGCAGGCCTGCACAGACCCCCGGCAGCCAGCACAGACCTCCGGCAGCCCGCACAGACCCCCGGCAGCCCGCACAGACCCCCGGCAGGCCCGCACAGACCCCTGGCAGGCCTGTACAGACCCCTGGCAGGCCCGTACAGACCCCTGGCAGGCCTGCACAGACCCCCGGCAGCCAGCACAGACCTCCGGCAGCCCGCACAGACCCCCGGCAGCCCGCACAGACCCCCGGCAGGCCCGCACAGACCCCTGGCAGGGCCGCACAGAACCCCGGCAGGCCCGCACAGACCACTGGCAGGCCCGCACAGACCCCCGGCAGGCCCGCACAGACCCCCGGCAGCCCGCACAGACCTCCGGCAGGGCCGCACAGACCCCCGGCAGGCCCGCACAGACCACGCATCATGATGCGCACAGACTGCGCATCATGATGACATCATTTCAGCAGCCAATCACAGCCACAACACTGGCTCATTGCATTATGGGAACTTCCGATTCCGGTATCCGATATTGTAAAAATATCGGTACTCGGTATCGGAATTCCGATACAGCGAATATCGGCCGAAACCCGATATTTGCAGTATTGGAATGCTCAACACTACTCAGTAACTGTGGATGGTCCTGTAGTTATTAGATCTAGACTGTAATAGTATCTGGATTCCCCATACCCTTGGAGCACCATTGTCTCAGCCATGGATTTTACCTATAGTCCTGCAGCAGTAGGAATTATTTCCAGGCTCAGGGCTTGCATCATATCCCACACAGTTGATAATATAATTTGTGTAATTGCACTTTTACCTGTGCCGAGGGCCCGGTATCTCCTCTGGTGTAGACAATGGTTCTCTGTGGGCCTTACCAATTGCTCCTTTTACCATTCTGCAGGCAACAGACAGTCCAATAGTAAGTCTCTCTTCTGGATGTACTAAGGTTCAAGTGACTCCTAAATCAACAAGAAAAGTGACCTCATGGCTTCCCATAAGGAGAGTTACTTCTGGAAATCCAGTGTTTTATAAAGGTATTTCTACTTTAGCCAAATTACATTTTTCCTCTCATTACACTTTTCCATTTATTGTACCAAATTTTTTACATTTTATCAAAGTAAATTTACCATCAAATACAACCTTGTCATTGGACACATTTGGGGTCTTCTAGTGGTCCCTTCTTGTCTTAATACCACAGACAAACACATTCCAAAACATTTCTCATGTTCACAGCTTATCTCACCACCTCAAGACTGTTTGCTCTGGGTGGTACCTTCTCCTGGTTGTTCAAGATTAAAAAGACACCTGATGGGATGTACAATTTTACTCTCTATTTGTGTAAAAAGAGTTAGGCCTATAAGTTTATAACCAATAAAGACACATTGCACATTTAATCTGAAGACTGTTGTCTCTGGGTAACTGATGAAAAAAGGACCATATGCAGTTTCATTCAAGGGTTATCCTCTCGGTACAATCTTAATAACTTTCCAGCCATCAGATGAAATGCCCAAATAACAATCTTGCCTTACAATGAGGGCAAGACTTTAAAATATAGCTATGGCATAAGGTCCCATAAGGATGTTACATGAAATTCTTAAACACAAAAGACAAACAAGATGAGGACTATACACAATATAAATCCTTGAGCACAATGAATTTCTACCCACTTGTAAGAAGTCTGACAAATATCAGTGAAATTCATATGTCAACAAGAAGATAAGAAACCAATAGCAACAATGCAATTACTGTTACTAATATCCAGGATCTAAATAACCTTACACTATGTCCTAGGTATTTACCAGCTTGTATCTCTATATCCTGCCACCTCCATCCAATGAAGGCCTGAAAGGGACAAGTGTGACAACACAGTGCAATAAACAAAAAAGGTCCCCAAGGAATATGGTTACTGATATGACAAAGATACTTATGCTCACAAGGACTTTTGCCTAGTGTAACAGTACAAACACACAATTTTCACAATTACGAACTGGACATACACACATACAAAGAGACATATAAGTGCAGAGATAAAGTTCAATGACACTGCCTCTTTATATCCAGAGACGTTCCCATTCTTAAAATCTGGTATTCAGAGCACCACAGGTGTAGACTCTACGCAGTGATCGTGATAAAATCTTAATTGACGGCCACAAATCTGACTTTGTGTCCACTTTTTAAGTGAGGAGTGTTCAGACACTCTGTGTTATTAAAAGAAAAACATATAACAATACAACATGGAATATTCTCTATGGGGATCAGGTGGCATGTACCTAGGTGTTTTATACCACTATAATAACCTATGATTTGTCTCCAGTCCACACATGACTGTCAACCACACCAACTGGACTCTCTTATACACTCAGGAGTTTATATTTCAATCCTAAAGGGCCCGTCACACTAAGCGAGATTGCAAGCGATATCGCTAAAGCGTCACCGATTTTGTGACGCAGCAGCGATATTGCTAGCGATATCACTATGTGTAATACTTACCTCCAACCGGCTCCCCCGCTGGTTATCGCTAATCACGCGAGAACGTCCAGGGCCGTTTCTCGTCGGCCACTTCCTGCTGGGCTTCCTGCTGGCGCCGACGAGCGTCGCGTTGATGCGGGCGGGAGGACGTCTTTATCGTCACATCTGACAGGTAAGTAACGACCGCCGACCGCTGCTATGTCGCTGGTGAGATCTGCCTGTTTGGCAGCTCACTAAAGACCATTTAGCGATGCACCAGCGATCGCTGGTGCATCGCTAAATGTGACAGTACCTTTATACATTCACTCAGGAGATCATTCAAGTAGTCTCATATGTAACATAAAACATATTTATGGCGTTTTAGTTCCATAATTTTAAAAGACAGACAAAACAGCACACTTAACAGAAAACAACAGTCAACAAAGTACAGTAGACAAAACAGAATACAGGCAAAAATTAATCTTATACTGGGTTCTATTTTAGGTTAATCCAGCGGATTCCTCAATCCCCGAGAATCTTCCTCGATTCTTCCATCTAGATAAATTTAATGTGCACACGGAGTTTTTTATTCCACAGTTGCCTTCTCACACTGGCTTTGCACCCATTCTACAACACGGAGTTTTTTATTACACAATAGCCGTCTCACACTTGCTTTGTACCCATTCTACGGAATATCTTACAAGAACTAACAAACCCCATTCACTGTGGAGCTTCGCAACTTACTGGAGTTATACAACCCCAATTGCATGTAAACAACTTCCAACTTACAGGAGCCTACAAACCCTATTGGAATTGTCCACAATCCCAGTCCCCATTCAATTCCTAGAATAACATTAATACTGGATTAACAAGGTTACCGAATATAATGAAAATTATTAAATGTTCTTACCTGTATTCAGTTACAGATGACTCCCAGAGATTCTTGGACTATACGAAATCTGTCACTTCCCCTCAGTCCGGAATAAGTGATTATGCCTCTGTTGATGCCTAATGTTAAGACTGAGGACTTACTTAAGGAGTTCCAGACTCCCCCGCAAACGGTTTACAGTCATCACCGGTGAGGGAAAGATGTTGGATTTCCCGGTCAACACACCAAATGTCAGTGGAGTTTTAGTCTTCCAATTAGAATTCGCCCAGACCTGAATAGGTAATATGATTTGTTCTTTATTGATCACACCGGCATGGAGAGAGAATGACAGCCGCACTAGATATGGGCAGTCACCTGTCTGCCCCGATACAGATTCTTTGAGTTTAAATATAACAACAGAAGGGCATTCAAAATACAAAGTTTGCAAAATAGTACATATGTTGGATTATGTTTACCTGTCAGCAATCCTTATCTACAATATCAGAGAAGGGAAAGTGTTGACATCTTTATTTGTACGTAGGACGATGAAAGCCAACTAAGTGTTCACAATTGTTACACCCATGTAACCCATGTCTTCACAATATATCAGCTGAATAGAGTTTCTAAGTCTAGGAATAGAAATATCATACATGCAATCATGTGTGTGTATATATATATATATATATATATATATATATAGTATATAAATATATACATACACACACATAAAAGAAAGGACTTTATTACAATTATTATAACTCAGATCTTCTTTTCCTTTAGTAAGCTGTTAATCATCCGATAATAAACAATGACTTGAGTCCACATAAACAGCTGCCAGAAGAAATTTACGGTATTTTATAATAGCAGTGTCTCTCTCCGTTTTATTGGAGCAGCAATGCCATCTGCGATTAAACCTCCTCTTTGGGACAAGCAAAACACCAAGTTTTTCTACTCTTTTATGAAAATGCCAGGTGTTAAATCCTTAGCTTCTAATATTGTAGTTACTGTATCTGGGTGATGGAGCAATGCCTTCAATTTAGCCGCCTGTGTCCATTAACCTTCATGCAGTGTTACCTGAGGGTTGGCCATGTCTACAAGAAAGGGTTTCAGCTCAAGCTATCGCTCAATCATTAATATAGGTTCTGCACCACTGAGTGGCTTGATCCACAATTGCCCCTTTTCTAGCCCGTCTCTTCAAGATGGAATCAATTTTAGGGTTCTGGCATCAATAACCTATTTCCTCACTTTGCCAATCAGAGTTCCAGCATGTCCCTCTTGCAGACTATCTCTTATTGCCAGCTACAGTGTGTGCACAAAATAACACATGTGATGAATTTGATAAAGCTTTCAAGCAGTTTCAACAAGATCATCCAGCTGTAAAGTATCATTTTGCTCTTCTTCTGTAGTAATATCTGTTTGATCCTCAGTTACAGGACTGTGGCCTTCCATCTCAAACATACAGAATCTGACGTTTTCTTCTAGCTGCTTTCCACCTTCAGACTATGTACCCACGTATGCAGAAATCTGGAGCGGTCCTTCATCGTAACCAGGAGGTTAACGTGCACTCAAGTCCAATAGCGAGGTGCAGGTGTAACGGACCAGTAGGTCCTATTACCAATAATAATCTAATTCACCGCACACTCAGAGGGGTTTATGCAAACAAGTGCTCATTTTATAATATACAAAACATGTGGGAGCCAAACAAGAATATATAGCACGAAGTAGAAGCGATATAATTAACACGACGTTTCGGCTCAGTCCGAGCCTTTATCACTTTTATCGCTGCAAATAAAAAGAAATCCATCAGAAAATGTAAACATAGAAAGAGAGGAGATTACAACACAATACAAAATCCAAAATAATCCCAATATATAACAGTAGTAAAAATATATACAAGATATATACAAATATACATTATGATAGTACATGGAAAACATGGATATACAAGAAGACAAGGCTCAGTAAACTAGCACCATCTTAGGTAGAATAGGAGAAAAGGGATTACCTGAATTGAAATTCGGATCTTTGAATAAAGAGGAATAGAACTCCCAAGAGAATAGCCCAAGAAAGATGGCTGAAAGGAATTGTCAAAATCATGGTTAGTAGATTCATATGTGTAAACACCCTACTGTCTCTAGAAGGTCATACAACAGGCCATCAGCAGAAGGGGAGTATAGTGTGTTGCTATAATACAAATGTGCTATAGAGGGGATGTGATAAGTTGATCCCCATGATGGGCAATATATAGTCCATGATGTGCATAAAATTCTAAGTACGCAACATACTGTGTAGTGTGATACAGCACCTAAGGAAATGAAAGTTGCTACATGCATGTTTAAATGGTAGCACTGCTCCCATGGGATGACATGTGCTATATATAGCGTGTACCTTATTTGCTGATAGTTGGTTGCCAAAGCGTCCCTACATAGCGCTATCAAAAAAGGACTTGTGTACAATACCAGTTGATAAGGTGCTATACAGCGGCGCTCCCTCGCCTAGCTGCAATGGCGTCATACTATGTCTAGCTGGGTTAGGTGGTATTTATATGAGAACCCGGTGGCAGCGCGCGACCGGAAGTGAAACCTCTGAACCGGAAGTGACGTCGCGCTGTCTTAATGTAAGCACTGCGCATGTCTAAGGACTGTACCCTAGAGCTGTATGTACACAGCGGTTGCCCTGGTGATAGGCAAAGAGGGGTAATGCTAACATTATGTGCAGGATCTAGACTAAGTGGATATAACATTAATCAAGATGCGGTAAAAAGTAAAAAATGCATGAGTGCAATTAATGAGGCATCTGGACACATAATGAATCATATGAAATAGGTAAAAAATAATGATAATAAATAATAATAAAAAATAAATAAAAAAATAAAAAATAAAAAGGAAAAATAAAAAATAGAAGATGGTAAACGGAGGTAAATGAACGAAAAGTAAGCAAAAACACTATAAGCTCGTGTAAAATTCCTTATGCATGTATTTGTATAGACACATATACATACATATATATATATATACACACACATAAGCATATATATATATATATATATACTGTATATATATATATATGGTGGGTAGATGGAGCTCTAGTCCAGTGGGAGTCCAGTGGGCGGAGCAAACTCACCTAGGGTTATAGTGTACTAACGAGTCTGCAAAATAACAGAAAAAAGGTTATTAGTCATTATATAAGCCAGTCTATTTCTCTATTAAGCCCTCTAGGGGCTAAAGTGTCCAGCTTATGTATCCAGTATGTTTCCTTCTCTCTTGATAATTTAACATGATCACCACCCCTCCTTGGACGAGGTACATGCTCAATCACCTGATATTTCAACTGTGCAACTGAATGTGGTAATTTAGTGAAGTGTTCAGGCAGGGGTAACCAGTTTTTTTGACATCTTATTGTTGACTTGTGGCTGGCAATACGGTCCTTAACATGTTGAGTTGTTTCCCCTACATAGAGGAGGCCACATGGGCATTTCACCAAGTAAACCACGAAGTTCGAATCACACATATAGTAGCCCCGTATCGGGAAAGATTTGCCTGTCCTTGGATGTGTGATATTGTCTGACCTGATCACATTCGAACAGGCTGCACAGTTAAGGCAGGGAAATGTGCCACATCGACGAGGGGCGAGTAACCTCTGGGTAGTAGTAGAAACTTTACTGCCTATGTCAGCCCTTACCACCTTGTCACGAACATTAGTGGGACGTTTTGTACAAATTAATACCGGGGCCTCAAAGGAACTGATGTCCGGGTAAGCCTTAAAAAGGAGAGGCCAGTGTTTCTTGATAATAGAGTATACTTTAGGCATCAGCGGATGAAAGGTGTGAACAAATGGAATCCTTTCTCTAGAGAATGTTGTGGGTGGAGGGGATGGAGGAGTTAGTACCCGTTGTTTTTCAACCTCAAGCAACTTCGATGGATACCGTCTGTCCTTAAATTTCTTAGCCATTGTATCTAGTCTCTCATTGCGGACGTCCCGATCCGATACAATACGTGCTACTCTGTTGAACTGTGAACGTGGTAGACTGTTCTTAGTGGCCCTTGGGTGACAACTCGAGTAATGCAACAGACTGTTGCTATCAGTAGGTTTACAGTATAGGTTCATTGAGAGAGTACCCTCGCTATCCTGTAAAACTCTTGTATCTAAAAAAGGAACTGATTCCATACTGAAATGTAGCGTGAATTGTAGTTCTGGATAAATGGAATTGAGATATAGATAGAAATCCTGCAATGATGATGCCGTTCCTGTCCAGACGAAGAAGATATCATCGATATAACGGTGATATTCGGTAGCATATTGTAAAAAAAGAGTATTGCAGAAAACATGATTAATCTCAAAATGGTTCATATAAGTGTTAGCATAGGCCGGTGCTATGTTCGCGCCCATTGCAGTCCCGCACCTCTGTATATAGTAGGTGTCCTCATATAAAAAGTAGTTTTCATGCAATACTAGTTTAAGTAGGTCTATACAAAACTGTATGGAATCTGTGGACAAGTCTGAGGAATTAAGTAAAAATCTTGCGGCTTCAATTCCTTTATCATGGGTGATCGAGGTGTATAGGCTATTGACATCAAGGGTGGTAAGGATACTACCCAGGGGTACTTTGCCCAATTTTTGAATGATTTTCAAAAAATGTCCTGTGTCTAAGAGGAAAGACCTTGTCTGTTTGACTAGCGGTGTGAATATTCTCTCAAGAAAAATGGATAGTGGAGATAGAACCGAATCCGTAGATGCAACAATCGGTCTGCCTGGTGGATTTTGTAAAGACTTATGTATCTTGGGTAGTACATAAAAAACCGGTGTAATTGGATGAGGGTTCACAAGAAAACTGGCGGTTTTTTGGTCAATTGTATGGCGATCTAGATACAAGGCATATCTATACTCACCTGGCCAGGTGTCAGAAATAGTGAATTCAGGATGGACAAAACCTAGCATCCTGAATTAACTATTTCTGACACCTGGCCTGGTGAGTATAGATATGCCTTGTATTACCTCCATCGTCTCTTCAGTCTCCGCCCAATAAATACTGCAGAAGAGACACCTGGATCGAATGACGTCACCTACCATAGTACTGACATCATTAGTGGATTTGAGAGGAAAGACTTAGGAGACTCGGCAAAGGTCTCAATACAGGTTTTTTATTAACCCCAAACATTAAGAACATTTCAAACATTACTGGTACAACAGACACAAACACAACGGAAAATGTTATTAAACCATTTCATCTTGCTATGCCACATGTCCCGTATCAGAAACAAAGTAGGCAGCAAATTGGTCCCTCATTTGGGCAACTTCAACTGTTGACCCCCGAGGGTGATGATGGTAATCTGGCAATGGGTATGAAACAGGTTCATCAAGTTCAATGTGGGGTCACTCTTTAGCCAATATGTAGTTATGCAGAACCACACAGGCTTTGACCACCTCATCGACTGTCTCCATTTTTAGACTAATGGTAGTTCCAAGAATGCGCCATTTGTAGACAAGAATCCCAAAGGTACACTCAACAGTTCTTCGTGCCCTGGTCAGTCTGTAGTTAAATTTTTTTTTGTGTGGTTCAAGTCCCGACTGCAGTAAGGTTTCAGTAGGTTTTCACACATATGAAAGGCCTCATCCCCAACCATAACAAATGGCATTGGCGGGTCTTGAGTGTTGGGTAGAGGTCGTGGCAGGGGAAAATTAACATTTTTTCCATACAAGCGTTGGCCCATATCTGAGTTTTTAAAAGTCTGGAAGTCATTGTCACAGCCAAAAGCTCCAATGTCCACAGTGATAAAGCGACAGTCCCCTTCTGAAATCGCCATGAGCACTACAGAAAAATATTTCTTGTAGTTGAAGTACTCAGATCCACTTCTGGTGGGTTTTGTAATCCGAATGTGTTTTCCATCCACAGCTCCCAAACAGTTGGGTAAATTACACACTCGCCAGAAATTTTCGGCAATTTCCAGCCACATTTCCACGGTGTGTAGGGGGATAATTTCATCCCAGAGAACGTTCCACAAAGCCCAGCAGGTGTCCGCAATTATTCCAGAAAGGGTGTAAATTCCTAGCCAGTACTGAAAATGGAGCGATAATAAGTTCTCTCCTGTAGCCAGGAATCTGCCAAACAGAGAAAGAAAAAAATTAAGAACTATAATATGACGTGTTTAGCTAAACAGATAAAGGAAAAAACAATTAGAATCATAGAATTGTAGAGTTGGAAGGGACCTCCTGGGCCATCTGGTCCAACCCCCTGCTCAAAGCAGGATTCGCTAAATCATCCCAGACAGATGTCTGTCCAGCCTCTGTTTGAAGATTTCTATTGAAGGAGAACTCACCACCTCTCGTGGCAGCCTGTTCCACTCATTGATCAATCTAACTGTCAAAAAGTTTTTTCTAATATCTAATCTGTGTCTCCTCCCATTCAGTTTCATCCCATTGCTTCTAGTCTTTCCTTGTGCAAATGAGAGTAAAGATGATCCTTCTACAATGTGACAGCCCTTGAGATATTTGTCGACAGCTATTAAGTCTCCTCTCAGTCTTCTCTTCTGCAAGCTAAACATTCCCAAATCCTGCAACCTTTCCTCATAAGACAGGGTTTGCAGACCAGTCACCATTCTGGTCGCTTTTTTCTGAACTTGCTCCAGTTTGTTGATGTCTTTTTCAAAATGTGGCGCCCAAAACTGGACACAGTATTCCAGATAAGGTCTGACCAAAGAGTAGAGGGTAATAATGACTTCACGTGATCTAGACCGTATGCTTCTGTTAATACATCCTAGAATTGCACTTGCCTTTTTTGCTGCTGCATCACACTGTTGACTCATATTCAGTCTGTGATCTATTAGTATACCCAAGTCTTTTTCACATGTGCTGTTGCTTAGCCCTATTCCTCCCATTCTGTATATAATTTTTTCATTTTTATTGCACAGATGTAGTACTTTGCATTTTTCCCTGTTAAAAACCATTCTGTTAGTTGCTGCCCACTGTTTATTTATATCTTTTTGAATCCTCTCTCTCTCTTCTCTAGCTTTGTGTCATCAGCAAATTTAATCAGTTTACCCTCAATTCCTTCATCTAAATCATTAATAAAGATGTTGAACAATACAGGACCCAGGAGAGAGCCCTGTGGTACCCCACTTGAGACGTTCTTCCAACTGGATGTGCAGCCATTTACGACCACTCTTTGGGTCCGATCACTAAGCCAGTTATGAATCCACCTAACAGTTGCCTTGTCCATTCCATACTTAGCCATTTTTTCAATAAGGATTGTGTGAGATACTTTGTCAAATGCTTTGCTGAAGTCAAGATATACTGTTTAATAATTTGTTCAAAAATTTTTCCTGGTATAGAAGTCAGACTCACCGGCCTATAGTTGCCTGGGTCCACATTCTTCCCCTTTTTGAAGATAGGAACAACATTTGCTCTTCTCCAGTATTCTGGGACTTCTCCTGTTCTCCAAGAATTTTTGAAAGATTATGGAGAGAATTAATACAAGGCAGAACAATAATAATTATGAAAGGCGTTTGCTTTGAATTATTACGTACCATACCTTAATGTGACCAGGAGATGTTCCTCAGCAGGAATCGCTCTACGGAGCTGGGTGTCCTGTCTCCTGATGGCTCCTTGGACATGACCAAGCAAATCCAGGAAGGTCTCTTGAGACATCCTGGTATATTCTGCAAATTTCTCCGGGTTGGCATTGAGCTCGCTGTATAGGGTGTGATAGGCTCCACGGCTCTCCTGGACTTCGATAATGGGGAGTCTCTAAAAATGCTGGATGATGGAAAACGCCGTCTTCTCCGTCTTTCTCTGTTTCTTTGTTGCTCACAAGCAAACGCAAAGGCAAGAAACAGCTTTATATCCAAATCCAGGTTGAAATAAAATCATGCTGCAGGATAAAGGAGCAAAATCTGACATTTTCAGCTGTCCAAGGGTCTATATAAAGATATCCCATTAGACACGTCCATTGGTGTTCCATTGGTGGTGTCTGTTTATCTACATTTTTCTCATGGAAAATTTTTCACCTTGCGCACAAAAAGCGCAAAAGCATGCTAAACGCATGCAAAAGCATGCAAACACTGCATTTTTTTTTACCACATGCGTAAGCTGATGCGTATAAAAAACGCTGCGTTTGCACGCGGTTTTTCGTGCGTTTGAGGTTATGGAAGATACGCTGCGGATTCAACCACAAATGTGAAGCTAGCCTTTCTGAATCCCAGCACCTGCTTATTACATATGTGTGTCTGTATTTATGGTCCCTAAAAAATAGAACGCATACGGACATGAAAAAACAGACATGTGAAGAAAATGGGTACAGTCATTTGCAGATATTAAAGGGAATATTAATAGTGGAACACAGGGCGGGACTGGCCATCTGGCAGTTCTGGAAGATGCCAGATGGGCCGATGTGGCCGTGGGCCTCATTACCTGCTATTAATTGCGATGGAGAACAGAGCCACAGGCGCCAAGACTTACTCAGGCAGGACGCTTGCATCTCTTCTGCTGGGGGCCTGTTGGAGGCCGTCACACGCAGTTGACGTCGGTGGTGCGATGATTTCACTGCATCGGACCACCGCCATCCACCATAATAATATATGGGGGCTGTTTGTGGGCGACCTCCATAGTATATAGGGTTTTTTTTGGTGACCATCATACTATATGGGGGGACTGTCTGTGGGGGGTCATCATACTATATGGGGGACATGTGCATGTGCTTCCGGGGCGAACATCTACATCTCTCATCCTAATAAAACATTACGTAATAATCAGGTTTGTCAACACTTGCCCCTTGTGGCTGGATCCATTAAGTTAAAGTATCATGATTTATACATTGGGGAAAATAAGTATTTGATACACTGACAATTTTGCGGTTTTTGTCTTATTAGTTACTACTATACTCTCAATTTTCTACTGTATATATTACATGATGAGTGAGGTACCCATATGACTGCTTTGGGAAGTTGTGTCTTTAAGGTTGTTTTTACTTTCATACATTGGCTAATACCCTGTTCTTTTTAAAGGTAAAAATTAAAAGTTATGTTTTAATAAAATCTCTCTATGCTTTAATACTGTATATATTTTCTGAGAGTCGTGGTTCTGGCATACACTTGTCAGTATAGTTTGCTATATGCTTAAATAGGTAGAGGCCTGTCAGTCATGGGAAGCAGGGCGAGGAGATGCCACTGGATACATACTTTGGATTATTTATCTGAGACATGCAGTTTCGGGTAACTTTTGAAAGTATGATTTCACTTAAATACTAGTGATGAGCGAGTATGCTCATTGCTCTGGTTTTCCCGAGCATGTTCGGGTGTCCTCCGAGTATTTTAGCATGCTCAGAGATTTAGTTTTCGTTGTCTTATCTGCACGATTTGCAACTTGCAGACAGGCTGAATACATGTGGGAATTCCCTAACAATCAGGCATTCCACACATGTATTCAAGCTGTCTAGCAGTTGCAAATCAGGCAGATAAGACGACGAAAACTAAATCTCTGAGCACGCTAAAATACTCGGAGGACACCGGAGCATGCTCGGGAAAACCCGAGCAACGAGTATACTCGCTCATCACTATTAAAGGGAATCTGTCACCCCTTTTTTGAGATATCATATAATGATATCATTCAATTGTGTGTCACATAAGGATTCTCTTAGTACTTTTGCTTCCCCCTGACCCCGCACCTTTCATGCATAAATATCTTTTTTATATCAGTTCAGATGTATGTAAACTGCCGCTGTCCGATCCGCTGGGCGGGGCTTATTCAACTGCTCCCCCCCGTCTTGCTCTACGCATTTCTTCTTGTGTAGAGCAAGACAGGGAGGGGGGAGCAGTTGAATAAGCCCCGCCCAGCTGACCGGACAGCGGCAGTTTACATACATCTGAACCGATATAAAAATTTATTTATTTATGCATGAAAGGTGCGGGGTCAGGGGGAAGCAAAAGTACTAAGAGAATCCTTATGTGACACACAATTGAATTATATCATTGTATGGTATCTCAAAAAAGGGGTGACAGATTCCCTTTAAATACCACAGCTTTTCAGAGTAAAACATGCACAACTGCAATAATGCAGTCAGTGTCTGAGTTATGCTGCCTGTGGCTTGGGCAGCATGAATTAGCTGACAGGTTCCCTTTAAAGCATACTTGCTATTGTTAACAGTTCCAAATTTGTTACAAAGTTTAAGAAGCAGTCCTGTCAATTTCAGACATGTCCCATTTAGTGATGATCAAGCACTAAAATGCCCGAATGCTAGGTACTCGAATCGAACAGGTCGGACGCTCGGATGTGCTCGACTCGAGCACCGAGCATAATGGAAGTCAATGGGAAAGTCAAGCATTTTTCCAGAATATCGTAACAGGAGGGCTGAGAGGGCAAGAAAATCGCTGAGATGGATGGAACCAGCGCTCAAATGGAATTAGAACAGCATGGGAATTACGCCTGGAAGCATCTCTGACTTCCTGGTGCTGCTGGGAATACTTTTATAGACTGACAATTAAACATACAAAACCTAAGATACAATGGAATTACAGGATAAAAAAGTTAGGAAACATTCTTTCCTGTATAATGGTTTGTATATAAGGCGAAATTAAAAAGAGAGAAAAAAACACTTCCTCCATGTTTTAATAGCTGGTCCCTTAATGCAAATTGACGTACATGTAGGTATTCCTACATCCTCTTCCACACATGCTATATTATAAAGCTGATATATGTGTTTAACAGCCAAATCTGACCCCTCATACAGTGAAGTTGACACAAAAATAAAGTTATGGCAATTGGAAAAAGGGTAGGTAAAACAAAAGTGCAAAAATAAGAATTGGTGGTATAAGCGAGGGCTAAAATGATAGGTCTTCAGGCAGTGACTGAATGGTTAGTATAGCTGAAAACCCTAGCCCATAGGTCCTCAGGCACTGACTGATCAGCATGGCTTTGTAATAAATGTGCAGGTGCTGGCATTTCACCACGGAACCGAGACAGATCAAAAGTTAAAGGGTTTTATTTACAAGGATATGATACTCCTTGCAGGGAGAAAGCAAGGGGGATTAAACTGGTTTTAAAGCAGTATATCAAACACTCATAAAGAATAACCGTTAAGGCCCCATCACACACAGCGATATCGCCAGCGAGATCGCTGATTTTGTGACACCACAGCGATCTCGCCAGCGATATCGCTGTGTGTGACAGGGATCAGCGACCGGCTCCCCTGCCGGGTATCGCTGATCGCGTCGATCATCCTGGGCCATTTTTTGATTGATGGTCTCCCGCTGGCCAGCTCGCATCGCTGCGTGTGACAGCGAGAGACCAGCGATCAGCGACACTGCATGCTGGTTTCCAATGTAAACATCGGGTATCTAAGAGCCGCGCAGCTATTGGATACCCACTGTTTACATTCAAAACCAGTGTGCACGCTGGTTTCCAAGGTAAACAACGGGTATCCAAGAGCCACGCGGCTTTTAGATACCCGATGTTTACATTGGAAACCAGCTTGCTCGCTGGTCCTGATTGCTGGAGGGGCTGTCTATGTGACATGTTATGATTGAGTCACCGTAGGAGGCAAAAACAGAAATACAAGCTAAGTCCTGAAAACCAGAGAAGTTGGCAACTATCAGATTGCAGACCCCTGAACCTACAAACACAACTAGCAGTAGCCGTGGGGGGTTCCTACGATGCCCTAGACCCCTCGATCACAGCCGGAGAATTAAATAGGCCCTAAGAAAGAAAGGGGAAATCTAAACTGCCCCAGAGCAGACCCCAAAGCAATAGGCAGCCCCCAACATATAATGACGGTGAAGCAAGATGAAAACACTAACACAGACAGAAAGATAGACTGAGCAAAGCCGGGGCCCAAAACTACCTAGATAGGAAAGGACAGGAAGGCTGCTGTCTGCAATCTGCCAAAACCCTATCAAAGACAAAAGCCAACCAGCTGATATGAAAAAGACCCTGAAGCAGCTTGGCTTCAAAAACTAAATCAGCACTCAGGTATTTTCAGAAGACAGAGCTAAAGGAATTCAGCACACACAGCAGGGAATGGCAGAAATCCAGAAAAACAAAGCAAAACAAAGTCAAAGCACAAATGCAAAAAGCCGAGCAGCAAACTTAGCTTTAGAGGAGCAGGAATTCAGACTGGTCTCCAAGGATCCCACAGAGAAATCACCCGCAGGGCAGAAGGGCGTCGGCAGCCTTATATCCAGTCAGTAACTCCACTCAGCCATCATCATCAGCCTCAGGTGTTTGATAATCAGGCTCACTACCTTTCTTTACCAGAAGAGGGAGTTCCTCGGGCCTCAGTAGTGAAGGGGAAAATGAACTCACAACAGTACCTCCCCCTTGAGGAGGGGTCACCGAACCCTCAACCACGCCACCAGGGCGATCAGGGTGAGCCCGATGAAAGGCACGCACCAATCTTTTGGCATGAATATCAGAGGCAGAGACCCAGGAATTATCCTCCTGACCATAACCCTTCCACTTAACCAAATACTGGAGTCTCCGTCTAGCCAGACGGGAATCCAGTACTTTCTCTACCTCATATTCCATGTTACCTTCAACCAATACAGGGTCTGGAGGTGCCACCCCCGGAACAACAGGTTCAACAAACCTCTTCAACAAAGATTTATGGAACACATTATGGATTTTAAATGTGACAGGAAGAGCCAAACGAAAAGAGACCGGATTAATAATCTCCACAATCTTGTAAGGTCCAATAAATCTAGGCTTAAACTTAGGAGAAGCCACCTTCATAGCAATATTTTTTGATGATAACCACACCATATCACCAACCTTAAACTGGGGACTAATGGTCCTATGTCGGTTGTAAAACCGCTGGGCCTTTTCCTGGGAGAGAGATAACTTATCCACCACTTGGTCCCAGATCTGGTGCATTCTCTCCACCACAGTGTCAACACCTGGGCAGGCGGAGGGCTCCACCTGCCCTGAAGAAAATCGAGGATAAAACCCAAAGTTACAAAAAAAGGTGACATCAAAGTGGCAGAACTAGCTCTATTATTTAAAGCAAATTCGGCCAAGGGCAAAAATGAAACCCAATCATCCTGATCAGCAGAAATAAAACATCTCAAATATGACTCCAAGGTCTGGTTTGTTCTCTCTGTCTGCCCATTGGTCTGAGGGTGAAAAGCAGAGGAGAAGGACAAGTGAATTCCCAGCCTGGAACAGAAAGTTCTCCAAAATCTAGACACAAACTGGACTCCTCTGTCAGATACAATGTTCTCAGGAATCCCGTGCAAACGAACCACCTGTTGTAAAAACAGGGGCACCAACTCAGAGGAAGACAGCAACTTAGGGAGTGGTACAAGATGAACCATCTTAGAGAACCTATCACAAATCACCCAAATAACAGTCATCCTTTGAGAGACAGGCATATCAGAGATGAAATCCATTGAAATATGGGTCCATGGCCTCTTGGGGACAGGCAAAGGCATCAACAACCCACTAGAGCGAGAACACGATTTAGACCGGGAGCACGTCCCACAGGACTGCACAAAATTCCTGACATCACGAGACAAGGAGGGCCACCAAAAAAACCGACTCACCTGATCTCTAGTACCAAAAATACCTGGATGACCAGCCAAAGCAGAGCAATGAACTTCAGACATCACTCTCTTCTTCCACTGGTCAGGAACATACAACTTTCCACTGGGACAACGCTCAGGTTTGTCCTCCTGGAACTCTTCCAGAGCACGTCTCAAAACGGGCGAGATGGCAGAAAGAACTACCCCTTCGCCTAAGATGGTAGCAGGCTTGGTCACCACAGGATAATCAGCTAAGAAGCTCCTATAGAGGGCGTCTGCCTTGACATTCTTTGCTCCAGGAAGAAAAGAAACCACAAAATCAAAACGTGTAAAAAACAAGGCCCACCTAGCCTGTCTAGGGTTCAAGTGCTTAGCCGACTCTAGGTAAATCAAATTCTTGTGGTCAGTGAGGACCACGACTTGATGCTTAGCTCCCTCCAACCAATGTCTCCACTCCTCAAATGCCCATTTCATGGCCAACAGTTCCCTATTCCCCACATCATAGTTACGTTCAGATGGAGAGAACTTTCGGGAAAAGAAAGCACAGGGATTCATTTTAGATGTTACAGGATCCTTTTGGGACAAAACAGCTCCTGCACCAATCTCAGAAGCATCCACCTCTACCTGGAATGGAAGTGAGACATCAGGTTGCCGCAAAACCCGGGCGGAGGTGAATCTTCGCTTCAGCTCCTGAAAGGAAGAAACAGCCTCCGGAGACCAATTTAACACATCAGCACCCTTCTTAGTCAAATCAGTCAATGGCTTGGCAATACTAGAAAATTTTGCTATAAATTTCCGATAAAAATTAGCAAAACCCCAAAACTTCTGGAGGGCCTTCAAAGAAGTGGGCTGAACCCAATCGTAAATGGCCTGTACCTTGGCCGGGTCCATTTCAATAGTTGACGGGGACAAAATAAATCCCAAAAAAGAAATCCTCTGTTCTCCAAAAAGGCATTTAGATCCTTTGACATACAGGGAATTCTCCCTCAAGATCCGGAACACAGTCTGAATATGTTCCACATGAGAATTCCAATCCTTGGAGAAGATCAAAATATCATCCAGATAGATAATCAAAAATTTATCGACAAAATCTCGGAAAATATCGTTCATGAAGCACTGGAAGACAGAAGGGGCATTAGTGAGCCCAAAAGGCATCACCAGGTACTCAAAATGTCCCTCCGGAGTATTAAACACCGTCTTCCATTCATCCCCATGCTTAATGCGAATAAGATTATACTCCCCCCTGAGGTCAAGCTTGGTAAACCAGCAAGCACCTTTAACTCTGGAGAATAGATCAGAAATCAGGGGTAACGGATACTGATATTTAACAGTAATTTTGTTGAGTGCACGATAATCAATACAAGGTCTTAATGATCCATCCTTTTTGGCTACAAAAAAAAAAACCGGCACCTAAGGGTGACGAGGATGGTCTAATATCACCCTTCTCCAGCGCCTCCTTAATATAGGATCGCATAGCCTCGTGCTTGGGTACAGATAAATTGAAGAGCCGACCCTTGGGAAATTTACACCCCGGGCTCAGTTCAATTGCACAGTCATAACTCCTATGAGGAGGCAGAGACACAGACTCATTCTCACTAAATACATCATAAAAGTCCGCAAATAATCAGGAACATCATGCGACTGAGGAGAGGTGGAAAACACCGGAGCCTCACTAAAGGCACACCGACAACCCCAACTCACCACAGACACAGATTTCCAATCCAAAACTGGATTATGAATTTGTATCCAGGGAAACCCCAGAACAATAGTATCATGCAGATTATGCAACACCAAAAATCTGCAATTTTCTTGATGGTCTGGGGCGACCCACATTACCACCTGGGTCCAAAACTGAGGTTTATTTTTAGCCAAAGGAGTAGCATCAATCCCCCTCAAAGGGATAGGCGTCTGCAGAGGTGTCATCGGAAATCCACAACGTTTAGCAAAATCCAAGACCATTAGGTTTAGGACTGCTCCCGAATCCACAAAAGCCTTGGCGGAAAATGTGGACAGGGAGCAGATCAGAGTAATAGCCAGAAGAAACTTAGGTTGAACACCCCCAACAGAAAACGTGTGTGCAAAGCGTTTCTCTCATTTAGCACAGACAGAAATAATATGCGAGGCATCTCCACAGAAAATACACAACTTATTACGCCTTCTGAACTCCTGACGCTGCTCTCTGGAAAAAACTCTATCACATTGTATAGGTTCAGACATTTGTTCAACAGGTGGCAACACCTCTCGTGCAGCTTTGCGTTCGCGCAAACGCCGATCAACCTGAATGGCTAATGACTTAGAATCGTCAAGACCAGAGGGAACAGGAAATCCCACCATAGTATCTTTTACGGCTTCTGACAACCCCCTCCGAAAGAGAGCAGCCAAGGCATTATCATTCCAGGTAGTAAGTACTGCCCACTTTCGGAATTTTTGACAGTACAATTCTGCAGAATCACGACCCTGGTTCAATGCCAGCAGGGTCTTTTCAGCCTGATCAATGGCATTAGGTTTGTCATACAACAACCCCAAGGCCTGAAAAAATGCGTTCACATTAGTCAGAATAGGATCATCTGGTTTCAAAGAAAACGCCCAATCCTGGGGATCGCCACGCAGCAAAGAGATGACAATTTTAACCTGCTGCGCGGAGCTCCCTGACGAGTTAGGCTTCAAGGCAAAAAATAATTTACAATTATTTTTGAAATTCAAAAATTTAGACCGATCCCCAAAAAATCCATCAGGTGTAGGAATCTTTGGTTCAGCAGCATGTGAATGAGCAAGGTAGGCGGAAATTCCCCGCACTTCCGCAGCGAGCTGCTCCACACGATCAGACAATTGTTTTATCTCCATTGAGAGAAAAAAAAATTCCCCCTACGGCCTCAGAGATATAGAGGAAAAAATATACACACTTTTTTTTTTTTTTTTTACAATTCTTTCCTGCTATTGAGTACCCTAGGATCTGCGGTATGGCGGGTGATTCTGTTATGATTGAGTCACCGTAGGAGGCAAAAACAGAAATACAAGCTAAGTCCTGAAAACCAGAGAAGTTGGCAACTATCAGATTGCAGACCCCTGAACCTACAAACACAACTAGCAGTAGCCGTGGGGGGTTCCTACGATGCCCTAGACCCCTCGATCACAGCCGGAGAATTAAATAGGCCTAAAGAAAGAAAGGGGAAATCTAAACTGCCCCAGAGCAGACCCCAAAGCAATAGGCAGCCCCCAACATATAATGACAGTGAAGCAAGATGAAAACACTAACACAGACAGAAAGATAGACTGAGCAAAGCCGGGGCCCAAATCTACCTAGATAGGAAAGGACAGGAAGGCTGCTGTCTGCAATCTGCCAAAACCCTATCAAAGACAAAAGCCAACAAGCTGATATGAAAAAGACCCTGAAGCAGCTTGGCTTCAAAAACTAAATCAGCACTCAGGTATTTTCAGAAGACAGAGCTAAAGGAATTCAGCACACCCAGCAGGGAATGGCAGAAATCCAGAAAAACAAAGCAAAACAAAGTCAAAGCACAAATGCAAAAAGCCGAGCAGCAAACTTAGCTTTAGAGGAGCAGGAATTCAGACTGGTCTCCAAGGATCCCACAGAGAAATCACCCGCAGGGCAGAAGGGCGTCGGCAGCCTTATATCCAGTCAGTAACTCCACTCAGCCAGTCATCATCATCAGCCTCAGGTGTTTGATAATCAGGCTCACTACCTTTCTTTACCAGAAGAGGGAGTTCCTCGGGCCTCAGTAGTGAAGGGGAAAATGAACTCACAACAGTGACAGCTCACCAGCGATCAGCCTAACGATGTCCCAGCGATCCCATCCATGTCGGATCGTTGGTGGGATCACTGGGACATCGTTATGTGTAACGGGGCCTTTAGAAATAGGTGTTCTTGGAATTATCAGTCTGCTGAGTACTTGCTTGTAGGGTTGTCTTCTCCCGCGTCGGTGCCGTCAGCAGCGGCACTTGTGGTCTCTCTAGTCGCTGCGGGCTCTGCAGTCTCTAAGGACCCACAATAGGGGTCTCGGGGTTAATATAGAAAGGCAGGGGGAACTATTATGATTGGGTCTCCGAGGAGGAGAGCAAGCCCAAGCTAAGCCACAGAAAACCAGAGAGGTTGGTAACTAAGCGGATTGCAGACCCTTGATCCTATCCACACAACTAGCAGTAGCCATGGAGCGTGCCTACTATGATCCTAGATGCCTCGGCACAGCCGGAGAGCTAACTAAGCCTAAAGCAAGAAAGGGGAAATCTAAACTGTCCCAGAGAAGACCCCAAAGGAATAGATAGCCCTCAAACATATATTGTCGGTGAGATAAGATGAAAACACAAACGCAGGTAGGAAGATAGACTGAGCAAACAATGTGGCCCACACTGACTAGACAAGACAGGAAAGGAAAGACACTGCCTGCAATCACGCAAAAAACCCTGCAAAAAGGTCCAACACGTCTGATGCAAAAATACCGAAGTCGCACGACTTTGCCCACTATATCAGCAATCTTGTATATTCTGAAAGCAGAGCAAAAAGAGGCCAATCTAATAAGGGACAAAAACAAACTGGCACAAGCAGTAACATATGGATGGTGATTCAGCACAGCCCCAGCCGGAGCTGGCTGACCCACACAAAACTGAAATAGACAAAACCAGATCAAATGTGAACAGAATAGCAAAAGAACACTTAGCATGCAGTGACTGAGGTGGAAACTAAGACCTCAGGAGGCAGGAAAAAATCACCAGCAGGGATAGAGGGAGTCGGCTGTCTTAAATCCAGTCTGAAACCCCAGATCTCCAATCGTCGTCCTCATTATCAGGTGGCAAGCCTCTGTTAATCAGATCAGCTCCATTACGTCCAGTAACCACCAGAAGGAGCCCAGAAAGAGAACTCCCAACCCCTCCGTCAACCTGACCAGCTCCACAACCTTCAGCAGTAACCAGAGGTAGGCCAGAAAGCAAATTCACAACAGTACCCCCCTTGAGGAGGGGTCACCGAACCCTCATCCACGCCACCAGGCCAATCAGGATGGGCCCGGTGAAAAGCATGAACCAATCTATCGGCATGAATGTCAGAAGCAGAGACCCAAGAATTATCCTCCTTGCCATAACAAAGGGACAACTTATCCGCCACTTGGTCCCAAATCTGCTGCATTCTCTCTACCACAGTGTCCACATTTGGGCAGGTCAAAGATTCCACTTGCACTGAAGAAAATCGAGGATGAAACCCAAAGTTACAGAAAAAGGGCGACATCAAAGTGGCAGAACTAGCTCTATTGTTTAGCGTGAATTCAGCCAAGGGCAAAAATGAGACCCAGTCATCCTGATCAGCAGATATAAAACATCTCAAATAGGACTCCAAAGTCTGGTTTGTTCTCTCAGTCTGCCCATTGGTCTGAGGATGAAATGCAGAGGAGAAAAATAACTGAATTCCCAAGTTTGGAACAAAAAGCTCTCCAAAATCTGGAAACAAACTGGACTCCTCTGTCTGACACAATGTTCTCAGGAATCCCGTGCAACCAAACCACCTGTTGGAAAAACAAGGGCACCAACTCAGAAGAAGATGGCCAACTTGGGAGTGGTACAAGATGGATCATCTTAGAAAATCTATCACAAATCACCCAGATAACAGTCATTCTCTGAGAGACAGGAAGATTGGAAATAAAATCCATTGAGATATGGGTCCATGTCCTCTTGGGCACCGGCAGTGGCATCAACAACCCACTAGAACGAGAACAGGGCTTGGACCAAGAACAAGTCCCACAGGACTGCACAAAATTCCTGACATCACGAGATAAGGCAGGCCACCAAAAAGACCGACTCACCAAATCTCTGGTACCAAAAATACCTGGATGACCAGCCAACGCGGAGCAATTAATTTCAGACATTACTCTCTTCCTCCACTGGTCAGGGACATACAATTTTCCCATAGGGCAACGTTCAGGTTTGTCCTCCTGAAATTCCTCCAGGGCACGTCTCAAATCGGGTGAGATGGTGGAAAGAACTACACCCTCATTTAGAAAGGTAGTAGGCTCGGTCACAATAAGAGAATCCTTAAAGAAAGTCCTAGAAAGGGCGTCTGCCTTAACATTCTTAGTGTCCGGAAGAAAAGAGACCACAAAATTAAAACACGTGAAAAACAAGGCCCACCTAGCCTGTCTAGGATTCAAGCGTTTGGCTGATTCAAGATAAATCAAATTCTTGTGGTCGGTGAGGACCACAACTTGATGTCTAGCTCCCTCCAACCAATGTTTCCACTCTTCAAATGCCCATTTCATGTCCAACAATTCCCGATTCCCCACGTCATAGTTACGTTCAGATGGGGAGAATTTTCGAGAAAAAAAGGCACAGGGATTCATTTTAGAAGTCACCGGATCTTTTTGGGACAAAACGGCTCCTGCACCAATCTCAGAAGCATCTACCTCCACCTGAAATGGGAGAGAGACATCAGGTTGCCGTAGAACCGGAGCAGAAGTGAATCTCCGCTTAAGCTCCTGAAATGCCAAGACTGTCTCTGGAGACCAATTCGCAACATCAGCGCCCTTTTTGGTCAGATCAGTCAGTGGTTTGACAATACCAGAAAAATTACTTATAAATTTACGGTATAAATTAACAAAACCCAAAAACTTCTGGAGAGCCTTCAAAGAAGTGGGCTGAACCCAATCATAAATGGCCTGTACCTTGGCCGGGTCCATTTCAATAGCCGACGGGGACAAAATGAATCCCAAAAATGAAATCCTCTGTACACCAAAGAGGCACTTCGATCACTTAACATACAGGGAATTTTCCCTCAAAATCCGGAACACAGTCCGGACATGTTCAACATGAGAATCGCAATCACTAGAAAAGATCAAAATATCATCCAGATAAATTATCAAAAACTTATCCACAAAGTCCCGGAAAATATCGTTCATAAAAGATTGGAAGACAAAAGGGGCATTAGTGAGCCCAAAAGGCATCACCAGGTACTCAAAATGTCTCTCCGGAG
Organism: Dendrobates tinctorius; assembly: GCF_039654945.1. Taxonomy (NCBI): domain Eukaryota; kingdom Metazoa; phylum Chordata; class Amphibia; order Anura; family Dendrobatidae; genus Dendrobates; species Dendrobates tinctorius. The sequence goes on along the minus strand of NW_027361741.1, from coordinate 8,474,413 downwards.
CATTAAACGCCGTCTTCCATTCATCCCCATGCTTGATGCGAATAAGATTATACACCCCCCTGAGGTCAAGCTTGGTAAACCAACAGGCACTTTTAACTCTGGAAAATAAATCAGGGGTAACGGGTACTGATATTTAACAGTGATTTTAAGGGAACGATCGTCAATACAAGGCCTTAATGAACCATCTTTCTTGGCCACAAAAAAAACAGCACCTAAAGGTGAAGAGGATGGTCTAATATGACCCTTCTCCAATGACTCCTTGATATAAGATTGCATAGCATCATGTCTGGGTACCAATAAGTTGAAAAGCTGACCCTTGGGAAATTTACACCCGGCATTAACTCAATTGCACAGTCATAACTCCTATGAGTAGGCAAAGATGCAGACTTACTCTCACTAAATACATCAGAAAAATCAGCCAAATAATCAGGAATATCATGAGGCTGAGGAGAGGTGGAGAAAACAGGAGTGTCACTAAGAACACACTGACAACCCCAACTCACCACAGACACAGATTTCCAATCCAAAACAGGATTATGAGTTTGCAACCAGGGAAAACTCAGAACAATAGTATCATGCAAATTGTGCAACACCAAAAATTTTCTTGGTGATCCGGGGCGACCTGCATTATCACCTGGGTCCAAAACTGGGGTTTATTCTCCGCCAAAGGAGTAGCATCAATACCCCTCAAAGGGATAGGAGTCCACAGGGGTATCATGGGAAAACCACAACATTTATCAAAGTCTAAATCCATCAGATTCAAAGCTGCTCCTGAATCTACAAAAGCCTTAGCGGAAAATGTAGACAAGGAGCAGATCAGAGTAATTGCCAAAAGGAACTTAGGCTGTACACTGCCCATGACAAATGTGTGAGCAAAACGTTTTTCTCGTTTAGGGCAGACAGAAATAGTATGAGAGGCATCTCCACAGAAAAAACACAGCTTATTACGCCTTCTAAACTCCTGACGTTGCGCCCTAGACAAAACCATATCACATTGCATGGGTTCGTTCAAAAGGCAGCAACGCCTCTCGTGTCGTGTAGTTTTACGTTCACGTAAACACCGATCAACTTTAATGGCCAATGACATAGAATCGTCAAGACCAGAGGGAACAGGAAAACCCACCATAACATCTTTTACGGTTTCTGCCAAACCCTTCCGAAAGAGAGCTGCTAGGGCATCGTCATTCCATTTAGTAAGGAGCACCCACTTTTGGAATTTTTGACAACATAACTCTGCAGAATCCTGACCCTGGTTCAACGCCAATAAGGTTTTCTCAGCTTGATCAATAGCATTAGGTTCATCATACAACAACCCCAAGGCTTTAAAAAATGCGTCCACATTAGTCAGAATAGGATCTCCAGGTGTCAGAGAAAAAGCCCAATCCTGGGGATTGCCGCGCAGCAAGGAGATGACAATTTTAACCTGCTGCACAGAGCTCCCTGATGAGTTAGGCTTCAAGGCAAGAAATAGTTTACAATTACTTTTAAAATTCAAAAATTTAGACCAATCCCAAGAAAACATCAGGAGTAGGGATTTTTGGTTCAACAGCAGATGATTGAGCGAGATAGGCAGAAATTCCCCGCACTTCAGTAGCGAGCTGCTCAACACGATCAGACAATTGCTTAATCTCCATTAAAGAAAAAAAATCCTCCTACGGCCCCAGAGAAAAAGAGGAAAAAATATATAAAAAAATTCTGACACTTTTTTTTTTTTTACAATTCTTTCCTTCTTTTGAGTACCCTAGAGTCTGCGGTTTGGCTGGTGATTCTGTTATGATTGGGTCACCGAGGAGGAGAGCAAGCCCAAGCTAAGCCACAGAAAACCAGAGAGGTTGGTAACTAAGCGGATTGCAGACCCCTGATCCTATCCACACAACTAGCAGTAGCCATGGAGCGTGCCTACTATGATCTTAGACGCCTCGGCACAGCCGGAGAGCTAACTAAGCCTAATGCAAGAAAGGGGAAATCTAAACTGCCCCAGTGAAGACCCCAAAGGAATAGATAGCCCTCAAGCATATATTGTCGGTAAGATAAGATGAAAACACAAACGCAGGTAGGAAAATAGACTGAGTAAACGATGGGGCCCACACTGATTAGACAGGACAGGAAAGGAAAGACACTGTTTGCAATCACGCAAAAAACCCTGCAAAAAGGTCCAACACGTCTGATACAAAAATACCGAAGTCGCACGACTTCGCCAACTATGTCAGCACTCTGGTATATTCTGAAAGCAGAGCAAAAAGAGGTCAATCTAATAAGGGACAAAAACAAACTGGCACAAGCAGTAACATATGGATGGTGATTCAGCACAGCCCAAGCCGGAGCGGGCTGACGCACACAAAACTGAAATAGACAAAACCAGATCAAATGTGAACAGAATATCGAAAGAACACTTAGCTGAGCATGCAGGGACTGAGCTGGAAACTAAGACCTCAGGAGGCAGGAAAAAGTCACAAGCAGGGATAGAGGGAGTCGGCTGTCTTAAATCCAGTCTGAAACCCCAGATCTCCAATCGTCATCCTCATTATCAGGTGGCTAGCCTCTGTTAATCAGATCAGCTCCATTACCTCCAGTAACCACCAGAAGGAGCCCAGAAAGAGAACTCGCAACCCCTCTGTCAACTTGACCAGCTCCACCACCTTCAGCAGTAACCAGAGGTAGGCCAGAAAGCGAATTCACAACAGGGAACATAAGACATTCCGGGTGTCCACTACTCTGAATCTATGCTCCTAAACTAAACAGTCTCTCCACAGGAATCAAGGGCTCTGTGTCTCTTTAAGTCTCTCAACAGGAGTCAGGGGCTCTGCACCAACACCGCAGGTACCGGGGCTACGCACGGGGGTCACTGTCTCTGCACGGGGTCAGAGCTCACCTCTCCAGTCACTTCAGGCTCTGGTCTCACGTACTCACAAGATGCAGTCTCTTTGCATAGTCCCCCTGGATTTGTTCCTCTGAAAGGGAGCCCTGTCCCCTGCACATGCTGCTCTGAGCTTCGTGCACTCTCAGGCTGCCCTCCTTCCTGTTCCTCTCTCCTCCCAGCAGTCACATGACCCAGCACATCCAGGACAGAAAGTCTTCCCCCTAGCAAGCCTGCTGTCTGAGCAAGTGGTTCCAGATCAGGAGCGGAGAAGGTAACCCCCCTCTGAGTCTTCTTGTGCTTCACCCCCTTACAGCTTCAGCCCTCTTCATACCATAGGTACTCAGGCACTGATTGGTCAGTATGACTTCAACCCTCTTTAGACCATAGGTCTTCCAGCATTGACAGGTCAGTATGGCTACAGTTTCCTTCAGGCCATAGGTCCTCAGGCACTGAGTGGTCAGTATGGCTGCAGTTTCCTTCATACCATAGGATCTCAGGCACTGACTGAATGGTCAGTATGGCTGCAGCTCTCTTTAGACCATAGGTCTACAGGCGCTGGTTTGTCAGTATTGCTTCAGCTCCGATTAGGCCATATGTCCTCTGGAAATGACAGGTCATTACAGCTACAGTTTTTTTAGACCATAGGTCCTTAGCAACTGACTGAATAGTCAGTGTGATTTCAGCTAAATTTGGACTATAGTTCCTCAGGCTTTCATCTTTTTGAATATTGTAATATAAATATATTTTACATATCAACTGTCACGCTTCTGGGTTCGAACGCTTGAGACTGTGTTTTGTGGTTGGATTCTCTGTTCGCTGAGCTACAGCAGACATACCTTTCCTCCAGGTGTCTAAGTTCTGTTATTCTGTCTGCAGTCTGTTTAGCATAACATAGGTGCTTTTATTTTCTGCCCTATCACCTTTAAGGTGCAGCTTTATATTATTTCCCTCTGCTGGCATTTCCTGCTACTGATAGTCTCATTTGGATGTCCAGCCATTCTGTTGTAGTTTAAAACCAGTCAGTGAAATTCCATCTACCGTTTTTCTCTTTGCTGTTTCTGTTCTTTTCTCTGCACCTATCTTTTATCTCTTTTAAGGAAGTAGGCAGCAATGGCCACCTGTTATTATCTAACAGTACGTAGTTTATATTTTATTTTGTATTTTGTGGTTTATATTACTCACTCTGGGATCTCAACATCAACTCACTCTGGGATCCCAAGGTATTGAAAGACAATTATTACATGTATACATAATATTTATATAATATATATATATATATATATATATATATATAAAAATTGTAATAATATATATAATATAATAATATATATATTATTACTAAAAAAAAAGAATAATCACTATAGCAGCTTAAAAATTAATATAAAAAATGCAAACTCATTTGGCAAAAGTATATGCAAACTTTAAACACCAAGGTACTACTAATAACATTTCTGTCCCATGCATACACATGGGACTAAGCTAGCATTCCATACACCGTGGAGTTCCACTATACCTTGGGACTCAAAAAGGCCTTTATTATAGAAGTGAAGAGTAATTCATGTTAAAGTGTCACATTCAGCACAAGATGAGTAATTTATTTATTTTTGTGGAATCGCTAGTTGATTATTTTTATTCTGGGAGTGTTAAGATTACAGTATAAGGTTATGATGGTAGCAGTAGTCCCAGAAGACATAATGAAATTGACATTGAATTTTAATAAGTGAAGATAGCACATATTCTGCGGTAAAGAGGTGATTGACTCTTCTTTTGTCAACAATTCAGCATTATGGTTCTTCTCCGCTGTTAGAATTTCTGAATCTCCTTGACTGAAATCTAGAAAATGTATATGCTCAATTGCCCTATTGTGACCCCCAACCCTATAATTCTGACATTGCGTTTCCCACTGGGTTTATTGAATGTTGTGACAAGAGACAAGTTGGGAGAAGATGAGATCTGTTAGGTGTCAAGACTATCCATCCTTCAGCAGGTGATAATTATTTGTCACTTACTAGTGCTTATCACGCTACAACTTGGCATAGCTATATCTATCTGAATATATAACTGCTCAAGTACAGAAAAATTACTGTTCATGTCAATAAACATCACTGCAATGAATATAATTATGTAACGCAGACTGATTTACATGTACACTGACTTCATCATTGTTTTCCTCAACCATAAGAATTCCCAGTGTCAGTGTGGAATATCTTCCTGTAATACAAATATATCATGACATGACTGTCAAAAAAACCTTATGCCTCAGCATCAGGAACCAGGTTCTGAATCTGAGCTTCATTTGACTCAGTGTGCGTGTCAGTGAAATTAAAATCTTCTTTTTCCTTACTAGTGGCTTAGTTGCCTATAATTTATTATCACTTTATTTAATTCTGTACTGGGAATCCATCCCCAATAAATTCCTAAAATATATGCTGGGCTTGCCGATACAAAAGAAATCAGAAAAGAGAGTATAAATATACATTTATACAGTAGTAGTGTATATAGTGTAATCAAAATTATTCAATTCCCATTGCAAATTAGGTTTATTAGCAAAATTTACACACTTTCTGCTGTTTTCAATAAATAATAATTGCTATGGCTGCGGCAGCCCGGTCCCGCAATACTCACCTCTTTCCCCAGCGTGCCGCTGAGCGGGAGCCTCCTCACGTTCCTCTGGCACTTCCGGGTTTTCGGCTGCGCCGGGGATCCCGCCGTCCGCACATGCGCTCTGGGCAGCTTAGGTCTCGGCCGCATGCTTCTCCAGCGCTTTACGTGGCTAGAAGGTCCTGACCCGGAAGTGTCCTCCCAGCTTGGCGGTATGTACCAGGTACAGTATATCAGGCTGCTTCCTGCTAGAGCAGGCACCTGTTTATTACATTTGTGCCTGCCGTGGTGCCAGTCTTGGTGCTTCCAAATGCTCTCTCTGCTCTGCTCTGTTCCCAGTGTGCTTTCATAATTTTCACCGATCACAAAAATCTGGCCTACATCCGGTCTTCTCAAAGGCTCAGCCTCCGGCAAGCCAGGTGGTCTCTGTTCTTTGCTAGCTTCGACTTTGAACTTCAATTCTGGCCGGGCTATAAGACCGTCAAGGCTGATGCTCTGTCTAGGTCTTTCCAGACGGCTGATATAGAGGAGGATCCATCTCACATTATTAATCCTTCCAGGATTATCACTGTGGCTCCCCTAGGTCTTGCTACCTCACCTCTGGGGAAGATATTCGTTGCAGAGAATGACAGAGAATGGGTGTTACTCTAGGGTCATTCATTCATCTAAGTTTGCTGGTCATGCTGGAACTAAGAAAACCCTCTCTCTTATCTCTCGCCACTATTGGTGGCCCTCTCTTCACCAAGACATAGAGGATTTTACAGCTTCTTGTCCATCCTGCGCCAAAGAACAAGATTCCGAGGCCACTGCCCTCCGGGTCTCTGCATCCTCTTCCGGTACCATCGGCCCCGTGGTAACATATAGCCATGGATTTTATCACGGATCTTCCCCACTCCTCTGGTTGTACAGTTATTCTAGTGGTCATGGATTATTTCTCTAAAATGGCTCACTTTTTCCCTCTGCCTGGCTTGCTCTCTGCTTCAGAATTGGCTAGGACTTTTATTAGTCATATCTTCAGGATTTATGGATTCCTGCAACACATCGTGTCCAACAGAGGAGTTTAATATACTTCCCGGTTTTGGAGAGACTTCTGCAAGCTTATGAACGTGACATTGGACTTCTCCTCTGCCTATCACCCCCAGACCAACGGTCAGCTAGAACAAACTAACCAAATCCTGACATCATATCTTCGACATTTTTCTAATGCTCACCAAGACAATTGGGTCAGTCTTCTTCCTTGGACAGAATTTGCCTTTAACAATCACTCCAGCGAGTCTTCTAACAAGTCTCCTTTTTTCATTGTCTAGGGACAGCATCCTAATATGCCTCTACCAGTTACTGTAGCCTCGGGCGTGCCTGCAGCCAACTCTCTGTTCGATGAATTCTCTAAGATTTGGGAGGAGACCTAGGGAGCGCTTGTTAAAGCAGGTGTCATGATGAAGAGACATGCTTATAAAAGACACTTGGACTCTCCTCCTTATCATCCGGGTGGTAAGGTCTTGCTCTCATCCAGGTATATCACACTTAAGATTCCTTCCTACAAGTTGGGTCCTCGATACATCGATCCATTCAAGATCTTGGGACGATTTAATGATGTTGCCTGCCTCGCTCCATATTCTCAACACCTTCCATGTTTCCCTCCTCAAGCCCGTGGTATTTAACCGCTTTCATTCTTCTCCCTGTTACACCCCTCGACCTATTTGCTCCGGGAACATTTTTGAGGTGAGGGATACACTTGCCATGCAGAGGGTGAGGGGGAAAACTTTCTTCTTGATTGATTGGATGGGGTTTGGTCCAGAGGAGAGGTCGTGGGAACCTCGGTAGAACATCACTGTGTGGGGAGGAGGACTCCCAGACAGTGACTGGGCCGGTACCCAGGGGACCGCCATCAGGGTTCCTGAGGGAACAATACTGGGAGAACAGTAAAGGGAGAGACATGACCGGAGTTGTCAGGGAAACAGGGGGCGGGGCGAGGATAAAAGGAGCAGGAGCGCTCTCAGTTGGCAGTTGGGAGAGAGTGTGACAGGAGGCAGGAAGCCGGGTGACTGGAGAGGACACCGACAGGAGCCTGTGAGGAGGATACTGCGCACTCACTGACAAGTGAGACGTGAGAGACTTTTACCAGAGGCCGCTTCCAGCCCACTTTCTCAGAGAGCCACGCCCACCATCCCCCGTCCTTGTGGGACAGATCCTTTACCTCAGGTCGTGGCTGCGACTACACATAAAACGGCCACAGAGGCCTGGACACTGCCCCCCGGCCTTCTCCCACTGCAGCGACCCCGTCATCACAGGCCTCAGGGGATGCCACTTCGCCATAGGCAACGTTAGAGGCGCATGTCCTGGATACGGAGGGACCCTTAGAGGAGGACGGACACCGGTCATTTGGGGGAACTGCGTCATTACCGCGCCCCACCAGCATTGTTTCTTCAGGGCCTTTTGCGCCCCACCGGCATTGTTTCTTCAGGGCCTGTTGCACCCCACCGGCATCATTTCTTCAGGGCCTGTTGCGCCCCACCGGCATCGTTTCTTCAGGGCCTGTTGCACCCCACCGGCACCGTTTCTTCAGGGCCGGTCGAGCCTAAATCTTCCCAGAATATCGAGGTGTCAAGGCCGCCGCATCAACGATCTCTAAGCGGCCGCATCTGCGATCCCGAGTGACGCATGGAGGGATAAGTGGACTATAGCAATAAGTACCATAGTTTGGCCATATTCCGGCCTTCGACACCTGGACTAGCCGGGTTACTCCCAGTTACTTAGAAAAGTATTGTTTATTTTATTGAGTCCCTGCGAGGACAGATTTGTGGTACCCTTTTTGCCTGTTCAGCATAGCCCTAGTGGCTCCAATTTATAAAAGTTTATTATACAATTCATACCCTGTCTCGTGTCTCGTCACTGCATCCTGAGGACCTGCTCGACCCTTACAACTGCATCCCGTTTCCTTGCGAGATTTCTTTCCCGCAATACTCACCTCTTCCCCAGCGTGCAGTTGAGTGGGGGACTCCTCACGTTCCTCCAGCACTTCCGGGTTTTTGGCCGCGCCCGGGATCCTACCATCTGCGTATATGCTCTGGGCAACTTAGGTTGCGGCTGCGTGCTTCTCCAGGGCTTTATGAGGCTAGAAGGTCCTGGCATACCTTGGCAGTATGTGCCAGGAATATCTGGCTGCTTCCTGCTAGAGGAGGTGCCTGATTATTACATTTGTGCTTGCCCTGGTGCCAGTCTTGGTGCCGGTTTGGGTGCTTCCCTCTACTCAGGTCCCAGTGCGCTCTCTGCTCTGCCCTGTTCCCAGCGTGCTTCCCAGTGTGCTCTCTGTTTAATCCTTACCCAGCTCTGCTTCTTCTCTCTTACAGTGCCTGCCTTCTCCTGAACTTCTGGAGGTCCTTGGACCTGGTCCTGTCTCCCTGGACGCTGGTCCTTGGATCCCGTTCCTTCATCCCTGCTTCCAGACAGAGAATCCTACTTCCCTGTTTGTCCCTAGTTCATATCATTGTTCCTCAGTGTCCTTTGTTTTATCACTGTTCAACATTGTCTCCTCCATCTCCTACGAGCCATCCTCCTGGTACCAGCTGTCATGCTATTTTACCCACCCTGGGTCTGCCCCTGACGCTCCCTGTATAGGGGTCGGTCTCACTAGGTCAGCTCACTCAGGGGAGTTTAGAATCACGACCCAGAGGGTCCACTCTAGGAAGCGTGACAATAATAGTAAGTCAACACAACTAATATAAAAAGTGGTTTCTACAAGTTCATCACAAAATGTCACTTCTAAAGGGTTATTCCCAAGTACGCAAGTTAGCACCAGAGAATAGGGGATAACTTGCTGATTGTTGGGGGTATCACCTGTGAGACCCAAAGGGATCCTGAGATCGCGATTCTGAAATCATTAGAATGTGGTTCTGAATGTCTGTGCTGAATGGGATGAAGTGAGCATGCATGGCCTCCTCTTTGCTCAATATATACATGATAGCCTAATACAGGGCTCTGCTTCATTCACATCTATGGAACTTTGGGAAAAGCTAAGGATGAGCATGCGCACTTCTGGTTCATTCAGAATGAGGCTGCTTAGCCCCATTTTCAGCATACTAGAGTCTCGATCTCAGGATCTCTGAGGGCCCTAGTGATTGGAAACCCAGCATTTAGCATGAAACCAGGGATTGAAGCTTGAAGAGGACAATTTGCATATTCCAGGTGCCTTCTGGGAAAAGTAAAGAGTCTCCCTCAGCAAGAAGATCCTTGGGTACAGCCAAGACCAGCTGCTTGGAAAGCATCGCCAAACCACGCGTCGTAAGGACATTATTGCAAGAAAGCTTGGCTGATTGACAAAAGAAGGAAAACAAACAGCAGATTACACAAGAAGGCTACACACAGTAGATTACACAAGAAGGAAGACACACAGCAAGTCAGCAGGATCTAGGAGCAACATGGCAGATGTGACAACCTACATGGTGAGCTGCAACATGTGCTACATGTTCACAGATCGACCAGAAGAAGAATCCAACTTCACCTGCCAGACGTGTAGACTACTGGACCTTTTAGAAGAAAAGAAGGTCACAGAAGGTGAAAAAAAGTGTCAGAGAATCTCCAAAAGCAGATGAGTGGAAGCATGTGACCAAAAAAGCAAGAAGACCATGGAGACATCACCAACCACACAACTGAGAAACCGATACCAAGGCCTTGTAGAGGATGAAAATGGCACACCTAAGGATGAGGCACTACCAGCAAGCAAAGAAGAAAAGGGCACACAGCAACACCCAGAAGTGGCAACAAAAAGTACAGCCAATAAGCGAAGAGTGGTAGTGATGGGAGACTCACTACTGAGAGGCACAGAAGCAGCCATCTGCAGACTGGATATAACCACAAGAGAACTATGCTGCCTTCCAGGTGCAAAGTTCAAGGATGTGACCGATAAGATACCAAAGCTCATCAGTTCCAAGGACATCCACCCATTTCTTTTGATACATGTTAGCACCAATGACACGACAAGGAAGGCCCTACAGACAATCTGCAAGGACTTTAAAGAGTTGGGAAAGAAAGTAAAGGAATTGGATGCACAGGTAGTTTTTTTCTTTTATCCTTCCAGTAGACGGGCATGGCACCAGGAAATGAAACAGGATCGTTGATGCGAACAACTGGCTAAGACAATAGTGCAATCATCGAGGATTCGAATTCCCTGACCACAGTGTGAATTACCTGTTTGACGGACTCCTCGCCAGAAATGGACTACATCTCAACAAACCTGGGAAACACACATTCGCCAGAAAACTTGCTACACTCATCAGGTGGGCGTTAAACTAGAAGAAGAGAGGACGGGAAGAAAACCATTAGACTCGAACAAGAAGCCAGAAAATATACTGATGATGTGAGGTGTGGAAAAGAAGACCCAAGACAACATATTCAGAAGGGAGGTAAGAAAATTTCTAAAACATTCCAAAGGGAGGAGATTGGAGCAAAACAAAATCCTCTAAACTGCATGCTCGCAAACGCCAGAAGCCTGACAAACAAGATGGAAGAACTAGAAGCAGAAATATCTACAGGTAACTATGACATAGTGGGAATAACCGAGACATTATTAGATGGAAGCTATGACTGGGCAATTAACTTACAGGGTTACAGTCTGTTTAGAAAAGATCGTAAAAATCGGAGAGGAGGAGGGGTTTGTCTTTAAGTAAAGTCTTGTCTAAAGTCCACTTTAAGGGAGTATATTAGCGAAGGGAATGAGGATGTCCAGTCCATATGGGTCGAAATACATGGAGAGAAAATAGTAACAAAATTCTCATTGGGGTCTGTTACAAACCCCTAAATCTAACAGAAATAATGGAAAGTCTGCAGATAGATGAAGCTGAAACCCATAATGAGGTCCTTGTTATGGGAGACTTTAACTACCCGGATATTAACTGGGAAACAGACCTGCGAAACCCATAAAGGCAATAGGTTTCTGCTAATAACCAAGGAAAATTATTAGAGTTGAGCGAAACGGGTCGAAAAATTTCAAAACTCGCCGACTTTTGGCAAAGTCGGGTTTCATGAAACGAAACCCGACCCTAGGATGAGGTCGGCCACGAGGTCGGCGACTTACGCGCCAAAGTCGCATTTCAAAAGTTTGTTTTGCGCTATTTTTCAGCCAATCAGGATCCACGGACACTGTGGGCAACGTGATGACATAGGCAGGGGTCACCACCATCTTTCAGAAGGGCATGCAAGTGATTGGCTTGCTTTGGTGGGCGTCACAGGGGGTATAAAAGGGCGTGCACGCCGACCGCCATCTTACTTCTGCCGATCTCAGTATAGGGAGAGGTTGCTGCTGATTCTGTAGGGAGAGCGTTAGGCAGGGAAGAAGACAAAAAAACTGTTTCTGCTGCTAGCGATTTGGCCTGCACAACACACCAGTCACTGTGTGTGCAGTGCAAGGGGAGGCTATATAGTGGTGTATCAGTGGTGTTGGTTGTTGGGCTGCCTTCTAAGGCTTCCTGACATTCCTGCATTGCTGTTTACCCACTGCTCCGCAAACTGCTTTTTTAAAAGCAATCCCAATTTTTTTTTTTTGTCCTGCTGAGAAGAAAAAAAAACTGCTTCTGCTGCTAGCGATTTGGCCTGTACAACAAACCAGTCACTGTGTGTGCAGTGCAAGGGGAGGCTTTATAGTGGTGTATCAGTGGTGTTGGTTGTTGGGCTGCCTTCTAAGGCTTCCTGACATTCCTGCATTGCTGTTTACCCACTGCTCCGCAAACTGCTTTTTTAAAAGCAATCCCAATTTTTTTTTTTGTCCTGCTGAGAAGAAAAAAAAACTGCTTCTGCTGCTAGCGATTTGGCCTGTACAACACACCAGTCACTGTGTGTGCAGTGCAAGGGGAGGCTATATAGTGGTGTATCAGTGGTGTTGGTTGTTGGGCTGCCTTCTAAGGCTTCCTGACATTCCTGCATTGCTGTTTACCCACTGCTCCGCAAACTGCTTTTTTAAAAGCATTCCCATTTTTTTTTTTTGTCCTGCTGAGAAGAAAAAAAAACTGCTTCTGCTGCTAGCGATTTGGCCTGTACAACACACCAGTCACTGTGTGTGCAGTGCAAGGGGAGGCTATATAGTGGTGTATCAGTGGTGTTGGTTGTTGGGCTGCCTTCTAAGGCTTCCTGACATTCCTGCATTGCTGTTTACCCACTGCTCCGCAAACTGCTTTTTTAAAAGCATTCCCATTTTTTTTTTTGTCCTGCTGAGAAGAAAAAAAAACTGCTTCTGCTGCTAGCGATTTGGCCTGCACAACACACCAGTCACTGTGTGTGCAGTGCAAGGGGAGGCTATATTGTGGTGTATCAGTGGTGTTGGTTGTTGGGCTGCCTTTTAAGGCTTCCTGACAGGCTGGCATTGCTGTTTACCCACTGCTCTGCAAACTGCTTTTTTAAAAGCAATCCAATCTCCCTTATCCTCTAGTCACTTTTGTCACAGCTGTGCCATCGAGCCTGTGACATAGCGCTCAGATATCAGTGGGCCTCACACAATCCAAAAGTGTCCAGTGTCCACAAGTGTGTGCAGAAATTCAAAATCTCCTTTATCCTCTAGTCACTTTGGTCACAGCTGTGCCATCGAGCCTGTAACATAGCGCTCAGATATTCATTGGGCCTCACACAATCCAAAAGTGTCCAGTGTCCACAAGTGTGTGCAGAAATTCAAAATCTCCCTTATCCTCTCGTCACTTTTGTCACAGCTGTGCAATCGAGCCTGTCACATAGCACTCAGATATCAGTGGGCCTCACACAATCCAAAAGTGTCCAGTGTCCACAAGTGTGTGCAGAAATTCAAAATCTCCCTTATCCTCTAGTCACTTTGGTCACAGCTGTGCCATCGAGCCTGTCACATAGCGCTCAGATATTCATTGGGCCTCACACAATCCAAAAGTGTCCAGTGTCCACAAGTGTGTGCAGAAATTCAAAATCTCCCTTATCCTCTCGTCACTTTTGTCACAGCTGTGCCATCGAGCCTGTGACATAGCGCTCAGATATCAGTGGGCCTCACACAATCCAAAAGTGTCCAGTGTCCACAAGTGTGTGCAGAAATTCAAAATCTCCCTTATCCTCTAGTCACTTTGGTCACAGCTGTGCCATCGAGCCTGTCACATAGCGCTCAGATATCAGTGGGCCTCACACAATCCAAAAGTGTCCAGTGTCCACAAGTGTCTGCAGAAATTCAAAATCTCCCTTATCCTCTCGTCACTTTTGTCACAGCTGTGCCATCGAGCCTGTCACATAGTGCTCAGATATCAGTGGGCCTCACACAATCCAAAAGTGTCCAGTGTCCACAAGTGTCTGCAGAAATTCAAAATCTCCCTTATCCTCTCGTCACTTTTGTCACAGCTGTGCCATCGAGCCTGTCACATAGCGCTCAGATATTCATTGGGCCTCACACAATCCAAAAGTGTCCAGTGTCCACAAGTGTGTGCAGAAATTCAAAATCTCCCTTATCCTCTCGTCACTTTTGTCACAGCTGTGCCGTCGAGCCTGTCACATAGCGCTCAAATATCAGTGGGCCTCACACAATCCCAAAGTGTCCAGTGTCCACAAGTGTGTGCAGAAATTCAAAATCTCCCTTATCCTCTCGTCACTTTTGTCACAGCTGTGCCATCGAGCCTGTCACATAGCGCTCAGATATCAGTGGGCCTCACACAATCCAAAAGTGTCCAGTGTCCACAAGTGTCTGCAGAAATTCAAAATCTCCCTTATCCTCTCGTCACTTTTGTCACAGCTGTGCCATCGAGCCTGTCACATAGCGCTCAGATATTCATTGGGCCTCACACAATCCAAAAGTGTCCAGTGTCCACAAGTGTGTGCAGAAATTCAAAATCTCCTTTATCCTCTAGTCACTTTGGTCACAGCTGTGCCATCGAGCCTGTCACATAGCGCTCAGATATTCATTGGGCCTCACACAATCCAAAAGTGTCCAGTGTCCACAAGTGTGTGCAGAAATTCAAAATCTCCTTTATCCTCTAGTCACTTTGGTCACAGCTGTGCCATCGAGCCTGTCACATAGCGCTCAGATATTCATTGGGCCTCACACAATCCAAAAGTGTCCAGTGTCCACAAGTGTGTGCAGAAATTCAAAATCTCCCTTATCCTCTCATCACTTTTGTCACAGCTGTGCTATCGAGCCTGTGACATAGCGCTCAGATATCAGTGGGCCTCACACAATCCAAAAGTGTCCAGTGTCCACAAGTGTGTGCAGAAATTCAAAATCTCCCTTATCCTCTCGTCACTTTTGTCACAGCTGTGCCATCGAGCCTGTGACATAGCGCTCAGATATCAGTGGGCCTCACACAATCCAAAAGTGTCCAGTGTCCACAAGTGTGTGCAGAAATTCAAAATCTCCCTTATCCTCTAGTCACTTTGGTCACAGCTGTGCCATCGAGCCTGTCACATAGCGCTCAGATATCAGTGGGCCTCACACAATCCAAAAGTGTCCAGTGTCCACAAGTGTGTGCAGAAATTCAAAATCTCCCTTATCCTCTCGTCACTTTTGTCACAGCTGTGCCATCGAGCCTGTCACATAGCGCTCAGATATTCATTGGGCCTCACACAATCCAAAAGTGTCCAGTGTCCACAAGTGTGTGCAGAAATTCAAAATCTCCTTTATCCTCTAGTCACTTTGGTCACAGCTGTGCCATCGAGCCTGTCACATAGCGCTCAGATATTCATTGGGCCTCACACAATCCAAAAGTGTCCAGTGTCCACAAGTGTCTGCAGAAATTCAAAATCTCCCTTATCCTCTTGTCACTTTTGTCACAGCTGTGCCATCGAGCCTGTGACATAGCGCTCAGATATCAGTGGGCCTCACACAATCCAAAAGTGTCCAGTGTCCACAAGTGTCTGCAGAAATTCAAAATCTCCCCTGTCCTATAGACACCTTGTACCTTGTTTTACATTACTATATAGTTTGTTGGATTTTGTCTACATTTCTACCAATAATGAGGAAGGCTGGTGGAAGAAGCCGTGGAATTGGGCGGGGGTTGGCAGCTGGTAATGATGGTGTTGGTGGTGGATCTGATGGTAGTGGCAAGAGCAAAATAGGACCGAATGCAGGAGGTGTTGAGCCTGCGTCATCGTCTGGCTACATAAGGCCTTGAACGCTTAGTTTTCTAGGAGTTGGCAAACCGCTTTTAAAGCCAGAGCATCAGGAAAAAGTTTTGTCTTACATTGCTGACTCAGCCTCCAGCTCTATCGCCTCCTCTTCTTCAGTTGTAAAAAGTAAAAGCACTGAGTCGTTATTGGAGGCTCATGTTCATGAACCACACCTTTCCTTGTGTCCTTCACCCCAACCAAGATTGAAGGATGACGCAGGCCATACTACTGATTACTCCATGGAGCTGTTTTCACATACCATGCCTGGATTATCAAGTCAAATGGTGAATTACCCAGGCCAAGATGAATCTGACATGGAGTGCACTGATGCACAGCCGCTGATGGATGATTCTGCTGGTACATTCACTCAGAGCACTACATTGTCCTCGCAGTGTACAGAGCCAGATTCTGACCCTGATGAGACTCAGGTGCCCCTTCCCGCACACTATACCACCATACACGGTGACACAGAGGAAGGTGCACATGACATAGAAGAGGAGGTGATGGATGACCCAGTTGTTGACCCAGATTGGCATCCATTGGGGGAAGAGGGTGCTGCTTCCAATAGCTCAGATGAGGAGCATCCACAGCAGACATCGACATCGCAACAGCTGTTATCTGGCAGGCCCGGAGCACTCCAAAGACAGGTTCCAAACATCAAAAGAGTTGCTGGACAGCTTGTCCAGAGGGTCAAAAGATCACAGCGTGCTAGGCCGCAAAATGTCTGCCAAAGTAGGAAGAGTGCAGTGTGGCACTTTTTTGACCAAAATCCTCATGATCAGGCCAAGGTTATCTGTAAGAAGTGCGCAAAGACCTTTAGCCGAGGGAAAAATCTGAAAAATTTGAATACCAGTTGCATGCTTAGACATTTAACCAGCATGCACTTGCAAGCGTGGACACAACACCAAACCTCAAGTGCCACATGTGCAACTGATCACAACGAAGGTAGTCAGCAACGCTACATTGTTTCCCCCACTGTAAGCCCACCGGTTAGCACAGCAGCAAATGTTGAGGTGTCGTTGCAAGGCCACAGCAGTCAGGGAATCCCACTGTTATATCAACGAAAGACTGATTCTAGGCCATCAGAAAGAACACCAACTCCATCACCATTATCAACCCTCTCTCAGTCCGCCCTGTCCACCGCTACTTCCACCATATGCAGCTCTCAAGTCCAGCTCACCCTCCCAGACACTATGAGTAGGTCAAGAAAGTACTCAGTCTCTCATCCGCGTACACTGGGTTTGAACGCCCACATTGCCAAACTAATCTCGTTTGAGATGATGCCCTTTCGGTTGGTGGAAAGCACAGCTTTCCGCGAACTCATGGCCTATGCAGTACCACGCTATGACCTACCCAGTCGCCACTTCTCTCGCAAAGCCATCCCAGCCCTCCACCATCATGTGAAAGACCGCATTGTCCATGCACTCAAGCAGTCAGTGAGCGGAAAGGTGCACCTCACAACTGATGCATGGTCCAGTCGGCATGGCCAGGGCCGTTACGTGTCCATCACTGCGCACTGGGTTAATGTGGTGGATGCAGGGTCCACAGGGGACAGTGCTGCCTAGCCCACGGTATAGGAAACAGTTGGCTGTAGGCGTTCGACCCTCCTCCTCCTCCTCCTCCAGAAGCGAAAGCTCGTCCACAGAGCGCAGTCGTACGAGCACTCCATCTGCAGCTGCCACTGTTGCACACGATGTGTCCCCCTGTCGAGCAGCTAGTGGAAAGCGTCAGCAGGCTGTGTTGCAGATGATGTGTTTGGGCAACAGACACACCGCTGAGGTGCTGGCCGAGTACTTGAAGCGACAAACTGAGTCATGGCTGGTGCAGTGTACATCTTGAGGCAGGCAAGGTAGTTAGTGATAACGGCCGTAATTTTGTGGCAGCCATAGCCCTTTCAAAACTCAGCCATATACCTTGCTTGGCTCACACCTTGAACCTGGTGGTGCAGTGCTTCCTCAAAAATTATCCGGAGTTAACAGCCCTGCTCCAGAAGGTGCGAAGACTGTGCGCGCACATCCGCAGGTCGCCTGTACACTCCGTTCGTATGCAGAAGCTGCAGCGATTGCTCCACCTTCCCAACCACTGCCTCATTATCGACATTGTAACAAGGTGGAACTCCACCCTGCACATGGTGGAGCGGCTGTGCGAGCAGAGGCAGGCCATAATGCATTTGTGGGAGGATACACGGCCAGGCACTTTGAGAGCAGACATGGAGTTGACAGGTGTGCAGTGGTCGAAGCTGAAAGATCTCTGTAAAGTCCTTCAGTGTTTTGAGGAATGCACACGGCTGGTAAGCGCAGACGACGCCATCCTAAGCATGAGCATCCCACTTATGCGTCTGCTCATGCAAACTTTGACGCACCTTAAGGAGCAGGCGTCTGCAGCCAATGTTGATGAGGAGGAAGAGGAGGAGGGAATCCTTGATGACATTCAGCCATTGTCTGCTCAGGGACCTCTCCTGGACGAGGTGGAGGAAGAAGAGGAGGAGGAGGAGGATGATGGGGATGATTACTTAGGGGAGGAGGATGCATCTCGTGGGGCAAGTGAAAATGTTGGCGTGGCAAGGTCTGGTACAGGGTTTGTGCGTGACTGGAGGGATGTGGATTTGCCAGAAAGTGCTCCTCCACCCAGCACTCGCAGTGCATCATTGACACCGGGAACATTGGCCCACATGTCAGATTATGCCTTGCAGATCCTAAAAAGGGACCCACGCATTGCCAAAATGATGAACGATGACGACTACTGGTTGGCCAGCATCCTGGATCCACGCTATAAAGGCAAATTACAAAACATCATGCCACAGGAGAACCTTGACCTAATATTGGCTGATAAACAAGCAACTCTGGTAAATCGGTTGCTTGAGGCATTCCCAGCACACAGCAGCGGTGATGGTTCTCACACGAGCCGTACGGGCCGGGGGCAGCTTGGCAGAGGTGTTCGTGGTGCACACAGCAGAAGTGGCGTTGGAGACAGGGGTTTCATGACAATGTTGTGGACTGATTTTTCAAATACCGCTCACACAACTGGTAATACTGCATCGATGGAAAGTGACAGGAGACAGCAGTTGTCAACTATGGTTACAAACTACTTTTCCTCCCATATCGATGTTCTCCCACACAGGTCATTCCCCTTTGACTATTGGGCCGCTAAACTGGACACCTGGCCTGAATTGGCCCAATATGCCTTACAGGAGCTCGCTTGCCCAGCTGCAAGTGTGCTATCGGAAAGAGTCTTCAGTGCAGCTGGATCAATCCTGACAGAAAAAAGGACCCGTCTGTCAACCCAAAATGTGGATGATCTAACCTTCATTAAAATGAACCATGCATGGGTTTCCAAGGATTTTGTCCCACCTTCCCCTGATGACACATAGGGTGACAGAAAAATGGCTTGCTTTGGTCCACCTCTTCCTGGGACTTCACCTATTTCGCCTTTTGCATCAGCTGAATGTCCAACATCAACATATGCCACTTTCTAAAACTCCCTAACTGTGCTGCCTCAACTCCCATGGCCGGGGTCACCACCTAGCGCACGACACCGTGCGAGTGCCGTTGCCCTGGACAGGTGGGTAGGCCGACTCTTGGGTGCGGGCACTGGCACAGGGTCCCTCATAGTGCAATCAAGTGTCTCTGACGGTGGTGGTGCACACCCGCCGTCAGACACACCGCCGTACTATGAGGGGCCCAGTGCCAGTACCGACGCCCACGAGTGGGCCCCCCTTGCTTGGGCAGGGCCCCAGCATTTGCAATCTTTACCTTTCCCTGCTCCTCCGCTGTGTAATCTGGGCCGTCAAATCCATACTGTGCCTGACACCGTCTGAGCCTGCCTCCTGGTGTACAGACATATATTTTGAATGTGTACGCTATCCATACATGTTATCCGGGGATACGGTACCCTTTCTAACCTTTGTGCAATCACGTGCAATCCATACTGGGCCTAACACCGTCTGAGCCTGCCTCCTGTTGTACAGACATATATTTTGAATGTGTACGCTATCCATACATGTTATCCAGGGATACGGTACCCTTTCTAACCTTTGTGCAATCACGTGCAATCCATACTGGGCCTAAAACCGTCTGAGCCTGCCTCCTGATGTACAGACATATATTTTGAATGTGTACGCTATCCATACATGTTATCCGGGGATATGGTACCCTTTCTAACCTTTGTGCAATCACGTGCAATCCATACTGGGCCTAACACCGTCTGAGCCTGCCTCCTGATGTACAGACATATATTTTGAATGTGTACGCTATCCATACATGTTATCCGGGGATACGGTACCCTTTCTAACCTTTGTGCAATCACGTGCAATCCATACTGGGCCTAACACTGTCTGAGCCTGCCTCCTGATGTACAGACATATATTTTGAATGTGTACGCTATCCATACATGTTATCCAGGGATACGGTACCCTTTCTAACCTTTGTGCAATCACGTGCAATCCATACTGGGCCTAACACCGTCTGAGCCTGCCTCCTGATGTACAGACATATATTTTGAATGTGTACGCTATCCATACATGTTATCCGGGGATACGGTACCCTTTCTAACCTTTGTGCAATCACGTGCAATCCATACTGGGCCTAACACCGTCTGAGCCTGCCTCCTGATGTACAGACATATATTTTGAATGTGTACGCTATCCATACATGTTATCCAGGGATACGGTACCCTTTCTAACCTTTGTGCAATCACATGCAATCCATACTGGGCCTAACACCGTCTGAGCCTGCCTCCTGATGTATAGACATATATTTTGAATGTGTACGCTATCCATACATGTTATCCGGGGATACGGTACCCTTTCTAACCTTTGTGCAATCACGTGCAATCCATACTGGGCCTAACACCATCTGAGCCTGCCTCCTGATGTATAGACATATATTTTGAATGTGTACGCTATCCATACATGTTATCCGGGGATACAGTACCCTTTCTAACCTTTGTGCAATCACGTGCAATCCATACTGGGCCTAACACCGTCTGAGCCTGCCTCCTGATGTACAGACATATATTTTGAATGTGTACGCTATCCATACATGTTATCCGGGGATACGGTACCCTTTCTAACCTTTGTGCAATCACGTGCAATCCATACTGGGCGTGAGAACGGCTGGCGAGCTGTTAAGCAAGCTACAGCACGTGTGGTTTGCACACGTAAGTTTTTCATTTTTTCAGGAATGACGGTTAGGCCTAATTCCGGAACTGCGGTTGACCTGCACTTACTGGGAAATCATTGTTCGCGGGTAATAATTGTCATCAGTGATCCCCATCACTAACGTTGTTCAGCGGGTTATCTGCACCTGTAAGCGACAAACGCTGGCCTTTTCAGTGTAGCGCACATGCAGCCACGGACATGTAATGGCATGACACACCAGTTATTGGCCAATCTCATGTGCCAGAGCCTCACGTGTCCCTCTAGTAAGCCGGACTCGGACCACGGGGCATGACGGAGTCTCGTTCATTAACGGAATTAAGCTTGCAATGTGTGCATCTGTTCGGTAGCTGGCATGGTTGAGGTTTCCCAGGTGGAGTCGAATTTAACCGTAGGCTCCACTCCTGGTGGTGCCCTTCTGGACATTCCTTTAAGGTTCAGCTTTGCAACCATACTGCCCACGTAAAACAAACACTTTGCCTTCATGAACGCTGTTTGGAGGGTCATGACTCGTGGGAATAACGCCGCCCAATCAGTTAACCAGCTAGAGAGATCCTTCGTTGCTCCCAAGCATGACATCACACTCCCTAGGAAGAAGGTAATGCCACTGTGGCGACCGTACTCCTGGGGGCGACACAAGTGCACTGATGCCCAGCCACTGCTCGATGAATCTGCTGGTACATTGACCCAGACCACTACATTCCCCTCGCACGCTACTCGGCCTGAATCTGACCCTGATGAAACTCAGGTTACCCTTCCCATATACAGTTCCATCTTACACAGTGACAAAGAGGAAGCTGCAGATGAAAGTGCAGGTTCGGCCCACCCGCCATCAGACACACCACCGTACTATCAGGGGCCCTGTGCCAGTGCCATCACCAACGAGTGGGCCCCCCCCTGCTTGCTCAGGATCACAGCACTTGCAAAGTTGAAATACTGTGCAGTGAGATGGAAGATGGGGACGACGAGGAGTCCAGACAAGTACAGGGATTCCCTAGCGAGGAGACTTATTTGATTGTTTTCAATGTTGGGACAGCAATTTTTGGGGAGCACTATACTCTGGAGAATGATAGATGGTGCCCACCATACACTGGAACATTCTAAAGGTGGACATCAGACACTGGAGCAGCATTTACAGGGCCCATTATACACTAGAGCAGTAGAAATGGGGCCCATTATGTTTGGAGCATTATTTGGGTCCATAAGACAGTGGAGCTTCATCCATGAGGACCAACATATACTGTAGCATTATGTGGAGCTCATCATATACTGTTTCAAACATTATATGGGACCAATGATTCTGTATGGAGAAATAGATGGGCCTCGTCATGAGATGTAAAAAGTGAAGCATTTTTCATTGTACTATATCGCTATTTCTCTGCCGTATCGGAGCATGATGAGTTGTGGTATGTGTTAAAGGGGCGCTCTTTCGCCCAGGGCACATGAAAACCTGGAGCCAGCCCTACCCCCCCCACAACTTTAGCCAAATAACCCCCATTTTTCAGTGCGTAACTTGTATTATGAAGTTAATTAAGGTTGACAAGCTTAAGTAAGAAGAATTGATGCTTTTGGCATTCAAATGGGCACTGTAGGTGTGTTTCCTGTCCTCCTCTCACTGCCGACTTTTATTCCCCATTGACTTACATTGGGTTTCGTGTTTCGGGATGACCCCGACTTTTCCCTATAATCGGACGATCTTGCTCGACCCGACTTTTGGAAAAGTCGGTTTTCACGAAACGAAACGCGACCCTAAAAAACCAAAAGTCGCTCAACTCTAAAAATTATCTTTCACAATTAGTGCAGAATCCAATCAGAGGAGCAGCACTTTTAGACATAATACTATCTAATAGACCTAACAGAATAACAAATCTGCAGGTCGTCAGACATCTGGGAAATAGCGACCACAATTATGTACAGTTTCACTTGTCTTTTGCTAGGGGGACATGTCAGGGAGTCACAAAAAAGTGGTTAGTCCTGGGTTCGAATCCCACCAAGGACAACATCTGCAAGGAGTTTGTATGTTCTCCCCATGTTTGCGTGGGTTTCCTCCGGGTACTCCGGTTTCCTCCCACATTCTAAAGACATAGTAATAGGGAATTTAGATTGTGAGCAGTGATGATAATGTGTGCAAACTGTAAAGCGCTGCGGTATATGTTAGTGCTATATAAAAATAAAGATTATTTTTATAAGACAAACTTTGACCAACTTAGAGATGCCCTTAATCTGGTTGTCTGGGACAATGTCCTCAGAAATAAGAATACAGATAATATTTGGGAAATGTTTAAGAAGATACTAAATAGGCACTGGAAACGGTTTATACCTTGTGGGAATAAAAGGACAAGAAATAGGAAAAACCCAGTGTGGCTAAACAAAGAAGTAAGAGGGGCAATTAACAGCAAAAAGAAAGCATTTAAACTACTAAAGCAGAATGGCACCATTGAAGCTCTAAAAAACTATAGGGAGAAAAATACTTTATCTAAAACACTAATTAAAGCTGCCCAAAAGGAAACAGAGAAGCACATTGCTAAGGTGAGAAAAACCTATCCCAACTGTTCTTCACCAATATCCATAGTAAAAGAATCAATAGTGAAAGTGTAGGCCCCTTAAAAAATTTTGAGGAAAGAATGGTTGTAGATGACGCAGAAAAGCTAATATATTAAATACCTTCTTCTCCACGGTATTCACAGTGGAAAATTAAATGCTAGGTGAAATGCTGAGAGACAAAGAAAACCCTATCTTAAGGGTCACGTCACCACTCTAACCCAAGAAGAGGTATGAAACCAGCTAAATAAGATTAAAATAGATAAATCTCCGGGTCCAGATGGCATATGGGTCGCCCTCCCAGGGCAGCTGGGTACTTGGTACCGTGCCGGTGTCAGGGGAGATGTGTCACAGCGGCGGTGACCCGGTCCGTGGCCCTGGGCGCCCAAATCAATGGTGGTTTTTAATGTAGTTTATGTGAATAGTCCGTGACGCCATCTTTGGTGTTCGGCAAGGGAGGTGTTAAG
Source organism: Dendrobates tinctorius (assembly GCF_039654945.1). Lineage (NCBI taxonomy): Eukaryota > Metazoa > Chordata > Amphibia > Anura > Dendrobatidae > Dendrobates > Dendrobates tinctorius. The sequence goes on along the minus strand of NW_027361741.1, from coordinate 8,450,691 downwards.
CCGACGCTGCATGCAGATCCGCTGGGACTGATGGTGTGGTGCAGCAAAGATGGTGTAGCTCCCCACAGGTGAAGCTGTAGTCTCAGGGCAGTGTAGGTGCTATGGATGAGAAGAGGCGCAGGATGGTATGGATGCTAGTACCAAGATGTAGCGGTGCTGAAGGTGTTAGCGCACAAATGAATGGAGGACACCAGAGCTGCAGTTTCAAAGTTTTACTCACAGTTCGTGGTACACACTGGTGCCCGCCTCTGCGCCGTGTCGTCCGGGGTAAAGACTCAATCAACCTCCCGGGCAAGTCAGGGCTCTCCTCTCCAACACTCCGCCAACATGTACCTGCCTGAATGACTCCGCCAATGCGCCTTGTGGTGTGAAGCACTCCTGTACTTAGTAACCCTGGAATGCCTCCTAAGAGATGTTCCTAGAACTCTTCTTGCACGGCAGACAGCTGTAGCCTGCTTCAGGACGCCTCACTCTTGGCTCTCTATCTGTGTTGCTGTTGTGCCTGAAGTCTTAGATGGGAGTAATGCATTTACAGCCAACTACTCCACCGGTGTCTGCTGCAGAACCATAAGTGTCCATACAACCTCGGGGACCGGGCCCCAGCCTTGCGCTGAGAACCTATAGGCAGGGTTCCTCTTCCAACCCACGTCTCCTCTCTGTTCTCTACTCCTTCATTCCGTACTTGACTCTCTTTCTTATGGATGCTTAGGTTACAGTTCTACATCCTTCCACCTTCCTTACTTTCCCGTGCCAGCTGGATCAGGTCACTGAGGCAGCTGCAGCACTCCTTCCTCCATCCCTTCTTCCAGGGATCCTCACTCCTCTCCGAGTGATTTCCTACTCTGCCTACCTTCTGTCGGACTCACCCCTAAGGGACTGACCTCTAATTCTAAACCTTTCCAACCTTTTAAAGGAATCTAAACTCCACCCACCTCCCAACACATCCAGGGTTCCAAGCAGGGAAACCACCAGAGGTGCTCTGCTACTCTCTAAGCACTGAGTCTCAATGTGGTTGTGCAGAACTAGCCTGTTGTGTGGGGTGCGAGTGTTGGAGTGTGGAAAGGAGCTCCCAACTTACCCAGACGGTGGGGCACCACACCTTAGGAGAAGGTGCAGTACCTCTGTGGCGACTGAGCCTCAGGGGCGCCACATACCCCCTGTTAAACACAGCACATCCACGGGCTGCAAGGTAAAAAAAGTTGACAGCAGAGAAACATACAAAAATTTTTGTAATGCAGAACAAACTTTTCTTATACTAAGCTTCCTAATATAGGAGGTACTCATTCTTGAACGTTACCAACAATTCTATCTAAAATTCTAAGTAAACAGTGCAAATCTTTCTCAATTCAAAAGTGCTATACTCTGTAACACATTTCTTTATCATCTTTCTCTCTTCTAGACGTATGACGCTGACTGCAAATATTTGGTCCGTCACCTGTCACTTTCAATTCTTTATTAAAATTGCTCATCTCCTTATCAGACATTCCTAATTCTTCTAGTAAAAGCCATTTCTCAGTTACTAATACCCTTATAAAACACATTATCAAATACTCTTCAATAAAACAGTTCAAAGATTCTTGTAAGTGCTGGACACCGCTCTCAGCCGGGATTTCTTGCAGTGTCCTTAGAGGTAGACATCATCTTCGAAAAGTGTCCATGCAAAACATTATCTTCGCAAAGTGTCTATATGTAAAACCAAGAAAGGGCACCTAAAGAGGTGCAACTATTTACAAGAAAGTTTTGGATCATACAGCGTTCATGATCTCCTCAGTTCAAATGCAAAGGCTGCCAGGGAACAGGGCAACTTTTTGAAAACAAAACCATGATAATCAAAAAGAAGGCACAACTGGTGCAAAAATACCTTCCTGGATAACGAGATTTACTGTTGATCCCCTCCTGGGGTTCTGAAAGCTGTACTGGAACTGCTACCAGATGTCGTACTGGGAATGTCTTCATCCTGTTGCTGATTGCTTGCCGTAGGATACTGGAGCTGTGGCAAAGGGAACCCATGATGCATCTCAATGCCCATCAACTGTTCCTCCTCAATAGGTGGTTCCGCTGCTCTAGTACGAGGCCTAGCACTGAGGGATGCCTCAGCTTGTCGGCGCTGTTAGGCAACTACATGGGGACTTGGCAGCCAAGGGATCCCGAGATCACTGTCCCAAAGCGACCTGGACTCCTCTATTCCCCGAAGGTGTCGAATTGTACGCGCCTGTTCCAGCCGTACCCTTCTCAGTAGGGACCTCCTCCACCTTCCCATCTCCGACTCACTAGCGCCCCCAGCTGACTCTTCGAACTGCCCCATTTCGAGTTGTCGCAGACCAGCCTCTGACAACGTAAATTCAGAGGCTAACCCATTAGGGGGGTCGGGGTATATACCTGGTACCTCCCGCTGGTGTGGTCTCTGCTCCGGTGCAGGCCTGGTGGCAGTGGGTGCTGCTCGGTGCGACACCGGGGATGGCGGTGGAACTAATAGCGGCTCCGGTTCCGCAGGGGTCTCTGTAGGGACCTGCGCAGCCGCGTTAGGTCCGGGCGGGGGCTCCTCCTCCGCTTCAGCTCCCTGTGCTGTGTGTAACTCCTCGGGTAGTAGCAGTAGTGCGGGAACAAGGTACGCTGCCGATGGTTTATTCCATGCAGCGCATGGCGCCGCTAAGCCCCACCCCCTGCCAGCTCCCTGCCCGTCCCATCCGGTCATCGCCGCCTACTATCGCACATGGACGCATGCGATCTGCGCACCCTATCTTTAGCATAGGATGCGCAGATCGTGCGCTGGCCGTGCGCTAGTAGGATTTTAGCGTGTGCTGCGCACTTTTGAAGGTGCGCCGAGCGTGCCAAAATGCAACATGCTGCATTTGGAACACACAGGCGCACCTTCAAAAGTGCGCAGCGCACGCTAATATCCTACTAGCGCACGGCCAGCGCACGATCTGCGCACCCTATGCTAAAGATAGGGTGCGCAGATCGCATGCATCCATGTGCGATAGTAGGCGGCGATGACCGGATGGGGCGGGCAGGGAGCAGGGCTTAGCGGCACCATGCGCTGCATGGAATAAACGCTAGTGTGAAACTAGCCTAATAGATGAATATTAGAGAAGAAAAGAACAGACAAATGATTCTTCTACTGAAAAGGACAGTGGAAACGCTCTTAAAGCTACAGAATTTAAAAACCCTATAATAAAGAGACAAGAGAATGTTTCAGATGTAAGAAAAAGGTCATTTAAAGAGACTGTACCATATGGAAAGCAGAACAACAAAAATTACAACATAAAGAGCATACACAGAAAGTGAAAAACACAATTTCCGATTCATGTGAGAATAATTGTAATGGCTCATTTAAAGTAACAGACAAGAAATTATCACTTGGTTGGTTTATTTATTCAGGAGCAACAAGTCATATGACAAGTGACAAGAATTTCTTCACTGATCTTGATTTAGATAAGAAAGAAGACATTTATCTCACAGATGGGAGCAAAATAACCGCAGACGGTATAGGGCAAGGTATGCTAAACTGTTCAAACAAGTTCGGACAAGATTTAAAGATACTTGTACAGGATGTGTTGTATGTTCCAAAATTGGAAGGCGGATTGTTAATTGTGAAGTGTTTAACAGCCAATGGACTCACTGTAAAATTCAAAGACAATGAGTGTGCAATTCTAGCAGGAAACAAGGTGATAACCAATTTCAAGGCAGATGAACAATTATATAATCTTGACACACCAAAGAAACAGATGAAGGTATGTACACATGATCACAAGAACTGTATTCATGTGCGGCATAGATATTTAGGACACAGACACCTTAACAGTATAAGGGAACTACAAAGAAAAGAACTGACAAAAGATCTAAAGATATCAGATTGCTCATTTACCGTAAGATGTGAATGTTGTATAAAATCTAAAGCCACAAGAATATCTATTCCAAAAGAAAGAGAGATGAAAAGCAAAAGACCACTTGATTTGGTGCATACTGACGTATGTGGACCCATGCAAGTGACTACATCAGGAGGAAATAGATACATGGTGACTTTCATAGATGACTACTCAAGATACACAGTCACATACTTAATTAAGAACAAAAGTGAAGTTTTTGATAAACTTGTAGACTACGTATGTAACAAGGTCGAGTAACAAATTTCAAAGGAAGCCAATTGTCATCAGAAGTGATAATGGAGGTGAATTTACAGGTCACAAAATAGAAAACTACTTAAGACAGAATGGAATAGAACACCAGAAAACTGTTCCGTACCCACCTGAACAAAATGGAGTAGCAGAAAGGAGAAACAGAACTCTGACCGAAATGATACAATGTATGCTGACAGATTCCAAACTACCAGAGAAATATTGGGGTGAGGCAGCAATGACAGCTACATATCTACAGAACAGACTTTTTTCCAGAAAACTGAAGAAAACTCCATATGAACTGTGGCAAGGTATGAAACCAAGTGTCAATCATTTAAAAGTTTTTGGATGTAAAGTTTTTATATTCATTCCAACAGAAAAACGTTCCAAACTTCAAAACAGATCTATGGAGGGAATATTTGTTGGATATAGTGAAAATTGCAAAGGATGCAGAATCCTTGATCCCAAAACAGACAGAGTCACGGTAAGTAACAGTGTGACATTCATTGAGGAGCTAAATGAAGACACTATGATTTCAATTGACACAAAAAATGAGAAAAACAGCAGTGACATAACTGAAGAGGTATCTGATGAGAAAGTAGTTGAAATTGATGAAGAACAGAATACTGAAAATGAAGACATACAACTACAAACAGACACAGAACCAAGATGTCCAATGAGAGAAAACAAAGGTAAACCACCAAAACGTCTCTCATACAAGACAAGCACAAGTAAAATTTATGAAGCTACTAATTGGGAAGACATATCTAAACTCCTTAAAGAAGAAGCTAATTAATGGATAGAAGCAACAGAAACAGAAATGAAATCCATGCATGACTCAAATACATGGACACCGACAGATTTACCAGAAGGAAGAAAAGTCATAGTATGTAAATGGATTTTTAAAGTAAAATACCAAACAGATGGCACACCTGAAAGATACCAAGCAAGACTCGTAGCTAAAGGGTATTCTCAAAAATATGGAGAAGACTATGATGAGACATTTGCTACAGTTGTCAAACATACTACAATAAGAACTTTACTTACAGTTGCAGCAATGAAACAGATAGAACTGATACATCTGGATGTAAAGACAGCATTTTTGAATCGAGATTTAACAGAAGACATATACATGAAACAACCTCCAGGATTCAAAGACGAAAGAAACGCAAACAAAGTTTGCAAATTACAGAAAAGCATATATGGTTTATAGCAAGCAGCTAAAGCATGGAATGACAAAATCACAGAAGTGCTTACAAATGAAAAATTTCAAAGAAGCAAAGCTGATCTGTTGTGAGTTCATTTTCCCTTTCACCATTGAGGTCTGATGAACTCCCTCTTCTGGTGAAGGAAGGTAGTGAGGCTGATTACCAAGCACCTGAGCTAGATGATGATGACTGGGTGATGGGAATTGCTGACTGGATATAAGGCAGCCGACGCCCTTCTGCCTTGCTGGTGATTTCTCTGAGGGATTCTAGGAGACCAGTCTGATTCCTGCTCCTCAAAAGCTAAGTTTTCTGCTCTGCTTTTTGCATTTGTGTTTTGGTTTTGTTTTGCCTTGTTTTTCTGGATTTCTGCCATTCCCTGCTGGGGTGAGCTGAATTCCTTTTTGCTCTGTCTTCAGAAAATACTTGAGTACTGATATAGTCTTTTTGAAGCCTAGCGTCTTCAGGGCTTTTTTCCCTATCAGTCTGTTGGTTCTTGTTTTGATAGGGTTTTGGCGGATTGCAGACAGCAGCTTTTCTATCCTGTCCTATTTAGTTAGCTTGGGCCCCATCATTTGCTCAGCCTATCTTTCTATCTGTGTGAGTGTTTTTTCATCTTGCTTCACCGTCATTATATGTTGGGGGCTGCCTATTGCTTTGGGGTCTGCTCTGGGGCAGTTTAGATTTCCCTTTCTGTATTTAGGCTATTTAGTTCTCCGGCTGTGATCGAGGGTCTAGGGCACCGTAGGAACCCCCCACGGCTACTGCTAGTTGTTGTTGATAGGTTCAGGCGTCTGCAATCCGATAGCTGCCAACTTCTCTGGTTTTCTGGACTTAGCTAGTATTTCTGTTTTTGCCTCCTACGGTGACTCATTCATAACAGAATCACACGCCCTACCGCAGATCCTAGGGTACTCAATAGCAGGAAACAACTGTTAAAAAAAAAAAAAAGTGTGTATATTTTTTCCTCTATATCTCTGAGGCTGTAGGGGGATTTTTTTTCTTCTCTCAATGGAGATAAAGCAATTGTCCTGATCGTGTGGAGCAGCTCGCTGCGGAAGTGCGGGGAATTTCCGCCTACCTTGCTCATTCACATGCTGCTGAACCAAAGATCCCTACTCCTGATGTGTTTTTTGGGGATCGGTCTAAATTTTTGAATTTCAAAAATAATTGTAAATTATTTTTTGCCTTGAAGCCTAACTCGTCAGGGAGTTCCGCGCAGCAGGTTAACATTGTCATCTCTTTGCTGCGTGGCGATCCCCAGGATTGGGCATTTTCTTTGAAACCAGATGATCCTATTCTGACTAATGTGAATGCATTTTTTCAAGCCTTGGGGTTGTTGTATGACAAACCTAATGCTATTGATCAGGCTGAAAAGACCCTGTTGGCATTAAGCCAGGGTCGAGATTCTGCGGAATCGTACTGTCAAAAATTCCGAAAGTGGGTGGTCCTTACTACCTGGAATGATAATGCCTTGGCAGCTCTCTTTCGGAAGGGTTTGTCAGAAGATGTAAAAGATACTATGGTGGGATTTCCTGTTCCCTCTGGTCTGGACGATTCTATGTCATTAGCCATTCAGGTTGATCGGCGTTTACGTGAACGCAGGACTGCACGAGAGGTGTTGCCACCTGTTGAACAAGTGTCTGAACCTATGCAATGTGATAGAATTTTGTCCAGGGAGCAACGTCAGGAGTTCAGAAGGCGTAATAAGCTGTGTTTTTTTTGTGGAGATGCCTCGCATAATATTTCTGTCTGTCCTAAACGAGAGAAACGTTTTGCACACACGTTTTCTGTGGGTGGTGTTCAATCTAAGTTTCTTCTGGCAATTACTCTGATCTGCTCCCTGTCCACATTTTCCGCTAAGGCTTTTGTGGATTCGGGAGCAGCCCTGAACCTAATGGACTTGGATTTTGCTAAACGTTGTGGATTTCTGATGACACCTCTGCGGATGCCTATCCCTTTGAGCGGGACTGATGCTACTCCTTTGGCGAAAAATAAACCTCAGTTTTGGACCCAGGTGGTAATGCGGGTCGCCCCAGACCATCAAGAAAATTGCAGATTTTTGGTGTTGCATAATTTGCATGATACCATTGTTCTGGGGTTTCCCTGGTTGCAAATTCATAATCCAGTTTTGGATTGGAAATCTGTGTCTGTGGTGAGTTGGGGTTGTCGGTGTGCCCTTAGTGAGGCTCCATTTTTTTCCACCTCTCCTCAGTCGCATGATGTTCTTGACTATTTGGCGGACTTTTATGATGTATTTAGTGAGAATGAGTCTGCGTCTTTGCCTCCTCATAGGAGTTATGACTGTGCAATTGAACTGAGCCCGGGATGTAAATTTCCCAAGGGTCGGCTCTTCAATTTATCTGTACCCGAGCACGAGGCTATGCGATCCTATATTAAGGAGGCGTTGGAGAAGGGTCATATTAGACCATCCTCTTCACCCTTAGGTGCTGGGTTTTTTTTCGTGGCCAAAAAGGATGGTTCATTAAGGCCTTGTATTGATTATCGTGCCCTCAACAAAATTACTATTAAATATCAGTATCCGTTACCCCTGATTTCGGATCTATTCTCCAGAGTTAAAGGTGCTTGCTGGTTTACCAAGCTTGACCTCAGGCGGGCGTATAATCTTATCCGCATTAAGCATGGGGATGAATGAAAGACGGTGTTTAATACTCCGGAGGAACATTTTAAGTACCTGGTGATGCCTTTTTGGGCTCACTAATGCCCCTTCTGTCTTCCAGTGCTTCATGAACGACATTTTCCGAGACTTTGTGGATACATTTTTGATTATCTATCTGGATGATATTTTGATCTTCTCCAAGGATTGGGATTCTCATGTGGAACATGTTCGGACTGTGTTCCGGATCTTGAGGGAGAATTCCCTGTATGTCAAAGGATCGAAATGCCTTTTTGGGGTACAGAGGATTTCATTTTTGGAATTTATTTTGTCTCCGTCAACTATTGAAATGGACCCGGCCAAGGTACAGGCCATTTATGATTGGGTTCAGCCCACTTCTTTGAGGGCCCTCCAGAAGTTTTTGGGTTTTGCTAATTTTTATCGGAAATTGATAGCAAAATTTTCTAGTATTGCCAAGCCATTGACTGATCTGACTAAGAAGGGTGCTGATGTGTTGAATTGGTCTCCGGAGGCTGTTTCTTCCTTTCAGGAGCTGAAGCGAAGATTCACTTCTGCCCCGGTTTTGCGGCAACCTGATGTCTCACTCCCGTTCCAGGTAGAGGTGGACGCTTCTGAGATTGGTGCAGGAGCTCTTTTGTCCCAAAAGGATCCTGTAACATCTAAAATGAATCCCTGTGCTTTCTTTTCCCGAAAGTTCTCTCCATCTGAACGTAACTATGATGTGGGGAATCGGGAACTGTTAGCCATGAAATGGGCATTTGAGGAGTGGTGACATTGGTTGGAGGGAGCTAAACATCAAGTCGTGGTCCTCACTGACCACAAGAATTTAATTTACCTGGAGTCGGCCAAACGCTTGAACCCTAGACAGGCTAGGTGGGCCTTGTTTTTTACACATTTTGATTTTGTGGTCTCTTTTCTTCCTGGCACTAAGAATGTCAAGGCTGACGCTCTCTCTAGGAGCTTCTTTGCTGATTCTCCTGTGGTGACCAAGCCTGCTACCATATTAGGCGAAGGGGTAGTTCTTTCTGCCATCTCACCCGATTTGAGACGTGCTCTGGAAGAGTTCCAGGAGGACAAACCTGAGCGTTGTCCCAGTGGAAAGTTGTATGTTCCTGACCAGTGGAAGAAGAGAGTGATGTCTGAAGTTCATTGCTCTGCATTGGCTGGTCATCCAGGTATTTTTGGTACTAGAGATTTAGTGAGTCGATCTTTTTGGTGGCCCGCCTTGTCTCGTGATGTCAGGAATTTTGTGCAGTCCTGTGGGACTTGCTCCCGGTCTAAACCTTGTTCTCACTCTAGTGGGTTGTTGATGCCTTTGCCGGTCCCCAGGAGGCCATGGACCCATATTTCAATGGATTTCATCTCTGATATGCCTGTCTCTCAGAGAATGACTGTTATTTGGGTGATTTGTGATAGGTTCTCTAAGATGGTTCATCTTGTACCACTCCCTAAGTTGCCATCTTCCTCTGAGTTGGTGCCCCTGTTTTTGCAACAGGTGGTTCGCTTGCACGGGATTCCTGAGAACATTGTATCTGCCAGAGGAGTTCAGTTTGTGTCTAGATTTTGGAGGACTTTCTGTTCCAAGCTGGGAATTCAGTTGTCCTTCTCCTCTGCTTTTCACCCTCAGACCAATGGGCAGATGGAGAGAACAAACCAGACCTTGGAGTCGTATTTGAGATGCTTTATTTCTGCTGATCAGGATGATTGGGTTTCATTTTTGCCCTTGGCCGAATTTGCTTTAAATAATAGAGCTAGTTCTGCCACTTTGATGTCACCTTTTTTTTGTAACTTTGCGTTTCATCCTCGATTTTCTTCAGGGCAGGTGGAGCCTTCTGCCTGCCCTGGTGTTGACACTGTGGTGGAGAGAATGCACCAGATCAGGGACCAAGTGGTGGATAAGTTATCTCTCTCCCAGGAAAAGGCCCAGCTGTTTTCCAACCGACATAGGACCATTGGTCCCCAGTTTAAGGTTGGTGATATGGTTTGGTTATCATCAAAAAATATCGCTATGAAAGTGGCTTCTCCTAAGTTTAAGCCTAGATTTATTGGACCTTACAAGATTTTGTAGATTATTAATCCGGTCTCTTTTTGTTTGGCTCTTCCTGTCACATTTAAAATCCATAATGTGTTTCATAAGTCCTTGTTGAAGAGGTTTGTTGAACCAGTAGTTCCTGGGGTGGCACCTCCGGACCCTGTATTGGTTGAAGGTAACATGGAATATGAGGTAGAGAAGATACTGGATTCCCGTCTGGCTAGACGGAGACTCCAGTATTTGGTTAAGTGGAAGGGTTATGGTCAGGAGGATAATTCCTGGGTCTCTGCCTCTGATATTCATGCCAAAAGATTGGTGTGTGCCTTTCATCGGGCTCACCCAGATCTCCCTGGTGGCGTGGATGAGGGTTCGGTGACCCCTCCTCAAGGGGGAGGTACTGTTGTGAGTTCATTTTCCCCTTCACCATTGAGGTCTGATGAACTCCCTCTTCTGGTGAAGGAAGGTAGTGAGGCTGATTACCAAGCACCTGAGCTGGATGATGATGACTGGGTGACGGGAATTGCTGACTGGATATAAGGCAGCCGACGCCCTTCTGCCTTGCTGGTGATTTCTCTGAGGAATTCTAGGAGACCAGTCTGATTCCTGCTCCTCAAAAGCTAAGTTTTCTGCTCTGCTTTTTGCATTTGTGTTTTGGTTTTGTTTTGCCTTGTGTTTCTGGATTTCTGCCATTCCCTGCTGGAGTGAACTGAATTCCTTTTTGCTCTGTCTTCAGAAAATACCTGAGTACTGATATAGTCTTTTTGAAGCCTAGCGTCTTCAGGGCTTTTTTCCCTATCAGTCTGTTGGCTCTTGTTTTGATAGGGTTTGGCGGATTGCAGACAGCAGCTTTTCTATCCTGTCCTTTTTAGTTAGCTTGGGCCCCATCATTTGCTCAGCCTATCTTTCTATCTGTGTGAGTGTTTTTTCATCTTGCTTCACCGTCATTATATGTTGGGGGCTGCCTATTGCTTTGGGGTCTGCTCTGGGGCAGTTTAGATTTCCCTTTCTGTCTTTAGGCTATTTAGTCCTCCGGCTGTGATCGAGGGGTCTAGGGCACCATAGGAACCCCCCACGGCTACTGCTAGTTGTTGTTGATAGGTTCAGGTGTCTGCAATCTGATAGCTGCCAACTTCTCTGGTTTTCTGGACTTAGCTAGTATTTCTGTTTTTGCCTCCTACGGTGACTCATTCATTACACTGATCCATGCTTGTACACAAAAAGACTGATGAATAGATGGATTTATGTACTCATATATGTAGATGACATTCTGATTTGTTTTGAACAAGAAAGGGATAAAGAAAACATTCTAAAAATCCTGAAGCAACGTTTTGAAATCAAAGACTTCGGAAATGTGAAGTATCATTTCTTGAAGGATTATCCTACTGAAGAAATGACAGCAGACATCTTCACGAAGGTGTTGAATGCTGATAAACACCAGAGACTAATAAAAAAAAGTTGGGCTTGACTGAATAAGTCCTTACTGTTGAAAAAGGGTGTTGGCATATGCAACAGAAATGGACTTATTGTTTATGTGAAGGAGGACTTTACACTAGCCTGACAGCAGATGGCGATAGTGTGAAGTTAAATGTTTGCTGCATTGTGGGGAGGGAAGCTCTCTTGTTGATGTTAGTTTTACTTTTGCTTTTGACTGTATTATACCAGCAGCATGGCTGTGTGCTTCTGAATTCTTATCTCATGTCTACCCATAAGAAGTAAATGCTGTTTATTCAAGATAACTTACTCAGTGAAGTTCTCCTGTGTATCGGCGGATTCTCGAAAGATACACTCTGCTACAATTTCATGCCACAGTCAGAAACTATAAGAGCAGGAAGATGTTCAAACATAAATTTTCTTCGAAAAATGCTTGGGCCAGCAGTGAGCAGATTGAAGACTATTTAATGGAACAAAATGAGACATTGCGTAGAAACCATACACTATGACCCAGATAATGGTGATCCCTTTTACCTCAGGCAGAACTGTGACAAAGCCCATGGAAATCTCAGCTCAAGGTTCTTCTGGCATATGTAGAGGCAGAGGAGTACTGAGAGGTGCATGATGTGGTGATTTGAACTGTGAACACTGAAGACAGGATGCCACAAGATAATGAGTGTTTAGAGGTGTATGCAGAATTTTCAGAGAAATCTGTCATGCACCAATGCAAGGCATCTGTCGATGGGAGAAAGGAGCAAGGCCTAGTGCTGGAGCTGGGACAGGTGAGTAACATACATCCTTTCCAAATCCCTATTTGGTCTATAAGTGCTCCAACTAACCTGACGGCTTTCCACACTCATTGCAATTTTTGCCTATACGTAACAGCCCATTTAGGTGAGACAGTGTCTGGATGAAGTAAAAGTTTGTTTAAAGCATTCAGCAATTAAAAGCATGTGGTAGAGGAACATTGAAAACCTTTTAACATAAAAATAGTAGAATGGTTTTCAATATTATTTCATGAACTTTTCCAAGTGCTTTTTGTTTTGTAGACAATTGGTTGCATGTCAGAAAACACTAAGCATATATTAAAATATGTCACAAAATGCCTTTTGACAAACAACCCAATTTCACATTTTAGATGATTGCCGGAAATAAAACAGACAACTTTTTTTTTTTTTAAATTATCTTTTCAGTTAATGCAGCCAAGCACAAAATAATCATAGAGACAGATTTACGCACGGTGTGTAATCAAACACTGTGCAGGCGAGAGCTCAGGACACAGGAGTTGGGGGGTCATATGGGGGCAACTCATTTGAAATCATATGTTTTAACCATTTAGTGCTAGAGGGAGTGCAAATGAACAGCCATGCAGTGAAAAGGTCACAAAATTAATTTGACAAATTGCTTGCTGCTGTATGAATAGCAAACATTTCCTGTTATAAATAAAACATGCACAGGTCTTTTTACATTTTTAATTGTTGTCTTGTGAAATGGCCATTTCCAGCCTTTGTGTACATTGCAATTATTTACTTTAACTTTGCATTAGTAACATAATTTGTCTTTAGAGCAGAACTAGAGAGTCTATCAGGTATGACATGTACAATAATGAGCAATATGACAATGAACTGGCTTTAGATTTACCTTTCTTTATTTTGGTTTGATCAGCCTTACCTATTTGTGAAACCTTTAGGCTATGTTCAGAAGACAGATTTTGATGCAGAAAAATGTCTATATTCTCCAGTGGTCTGCTAACTAGAGATAAGCGAACTTTTTCGGAAAATGTTAGTCAATCTCAAATTTGGCACAAATGTAGCACAATCGTGTTAGGCTTCACAAGCATTTTTACTCAAAGTGAGCAAAATTCGAGAAACAGTTCGGTAGATTATTGCGATTCCTTTAATGCTTTTGTTATTACTTTGGCTGGGATAATGGTGCTGTATGATGAGTGGGGGGCATGTTTGATAAAAAGAGGGAGTGTGGAGAGGTTAGAGGAGCAGCGGGCTCTTTTTTTTCACCTTAACTTTGTGTGTTGATTCCAGCAGGGCGCAGAAACCATCCTCAACGTCAATCATGACACAAGGTCTTCTGTGATTGGCTGCAGAAGTCACATGTCCCTGGCCATATATAAAGCAGACATCTTGTTTTGCTGGCATCATTTTCTCAGTGTCACAGTGCAGAGAAGCCACTTCTGATAGTGCTGCAAGTGAACTTGTCAGTTAGCTAGATAGGATCCTGTCCTGTGTGAAATCAATCTTCCAGCATCTAACTAAATTGTGCAAAAACTGTGTTGCAGTCTCAGGAGGCCCCATTTGCTAATTCAAATCATTTGTGATAAAACTGTATTTCAGTGACACATCATAACGCCAGATTTTCACTTAAAAATCGTTAGACCTAATATTGGGGTACAGCCAGGAGGTCCAATTAGCTAATCCAAATCGCTTGTGCTAAAACTGTGTTTCAGTGACAAACCAGAAGACCAGATTTCCACTTAAAAATCAATCGTCCTAATATTGAGGTGCAGCCAGGAGGCCCGATTAGCTAATTCAAATTGTTTGTGATAAAACTGTGTTTCAGTGACAAGTCAGAACACCAGATTTCCACTTAAAAATCATTAGGCCTAATATTGGGGTGCAGCCAAGAGACCCAATTTCCTAATTTAAATAATTTGTGATAAAACTGTCTTTCAGTGACAAATCAGAAGGTCACATTTCCTCTTAAAACATTGGGTATAACAGTGTTGGTCAAGCACACTATCTAAAAAAATAAATAGTGATTGTTCATTTAGTGACAGGTGATTGATAGGTGTGGGCCTAAGGTTGTGAAAAAGCAGGTTACAAGAAGGGAAGGCTCTGCTTCCAAAGTACCTGCGGCCAACGCTGTGTCCCTGGAATTCTCCGAGATCTGGTCCGAGACCAACACGGCACTCAAGAAAGCCAGTGAGCGGATGAAGAGGCACGCCGACAAGAGGAGATTGGATCCTCCGTCGTTTCATATCGGGGATAAAGTCTAGCTCTCATCCAAATATATCCGGCTAAAATTATCCTCGTACAAATTGGGCCCTCGGTACATCGGTCCCTTTGAGATTCTTGATCGTGTCAATGAAGTCACCTACAAGTTGAGGTTGCCTGCTTCGCTTCGAGACCTGAACACCTTCCACGTCTCTCTCCTGAAACCTGTGGTACCAAATTGGTTTCACTCCTCACCCTGTTCCGTTCCTCGGCCGGTTGGTACCGACAACACCTTCGAGGTAAGAAATATTCTCGCCATGAAAAGAGTCAGGGGAAGGCCCTTTTTCCTTATTGACTGGAAGGGTTTTGGTCCGAGGAGAGATCCTGGGAGCCCCGGGAGAACATCAACGCTCCCCGCATTCTCAAGAGATTTTTTGCCAATCGCAGTGGGGGGTGGCTTAAGGGGGGTACTGTCACGGCCCCCGTCACGCCCCGCTGTACTTACCTGCCCGATCCTGCGCTGCTGCCTGTCTTCTCCCGTCAGCCGCGGAATCCTGGGCATCCTGAGACCGACCCGCGACCTGCGACGTCCTTGCATGCTTTGCGAATGCGCCGTAGGCCGCGGCCGCATCCTTCTCTCTCTTCCTATGCTCCGGCAGTGCCCTGACCCGGAAGCACCGCCGGACCAATGGGGGCCGCTCCCAGGGTATTTCTGGCCGCCCTCCTGTAATGGAGGCGCCTGATCATGTTGTTCCTTTTGGATGCTAGGCCCCCGTGCCCTTGCCCTGTGCACTGTGCCCGATTCTCACCTCTCTGCTTGCTATTTCAGTCCTCCTGCCATCCTACTCCGGTCCTGTGCCTTGCTCCGTCCTGCCTGGCCATGCCAGATTTCTGCTGTCCTCCTCCGGTCCTGCCTGGCAATGCCTGATTCCTGCCGTCCTACTCCAGTCCTGTTCCTTGCTTCACCCTGCCTGCCCATGCCAGATTCCTGCTGTCTTCCTCCGGTCCTTCCTGTCTGTGCCTGATTCCTTCTGTCCTACTCCAGTCCTGCCTGCCCATGCCTAATTCCTGTCGTTCTACTCCTCTCCTTTGTCCTTGCTCTGTCATGCCTGCCCCTCTCAGTCTCCTGCTGTCCTACTCCAGTCCATCCCAAGCCGCCCCTCTTGGTATCTGCTGCCTTGGCATTTGAACCTCTGGACCTGCTCCTAATGGTCCCTGTATAGGGGTCGGCTCCACCTGGTTGCTCGCCCGGGGCCCCTCGGTGCCACGGTCCAGCGGGTCCACTCCTGGAATCCTGCCTTGCCTAGCGAAACGCTAACAGAATCTCAATGCACTAAAATGATGACTAGTGGACCTCGCCAACCACTAGCCATCCCATCACCACATCTGCTGCTTCTTCCTCTTCTGTCACAGAGCCAAGTCTTCTCACTCAGGTCTCTGGCCACAGAAACTCAACTTATTTACACCCTACAGTTGGGGCAAGTGAGAGCCTATCAGCTGTTATGGAAGTGGACATGACTGATATTTTTGAGATTTTATTCAAAAAGGGGACAAAAACTGAACTTGGAAATTATAGGCCAGTAAGTTTAACCTCAACTGTGGGTAAAATCCTGGAGGGTTTTCTAAGAGATACTATACTGGAGTATCTGGAGATGAATAACCTCATGACCCAATATCAACATGGGTTTACAAGGGACCGTTCCTGTCAGACTAATCTGATAAGCTTTTATGAAGAGGTAAGTTCCAGACTGGACCAAGGGAATGCAGTGGACGTGGTGTACATGGACTTTTCCAAAGCTTTTGATACGGTGCCACACAAAAGGTTGATACATAAAATGAGAACAATGGGGATAGGGGAAAATATGTGCAAGTGGGTTAAGAGCTGGCTCAGGGATAGGAAACAAAGGGTGGTTATTAATGGAGCACACTCAGACTGGATCACGGTTAGCAGTGGAGAACCACAGGGGTCAGTTTTAGGCCCGCTTCTCTTTAACATATTTATTAATGACCTTTTAGGGGGCATAGAAAGTAGAATTTCAATATTTGCAGATGACACTAAACTCTGCAGGGTAATCAATACAGTGGAGGACAATTTTATATTACAGGAGGATTTATGTAAACTAGAAGCTTGGGCTGATAAATGGCAAATGAGGTTTAATGGGGATAAATGTAAGGTCATGCACTTGGGAAGAGCAAACAAGATGTATAATTATGTGCTTAATTGTAAAACACTGGGCAAAACTGTCACTGAAAAAGACCTGGGTGTATGGGTGGATGACAAACTCACATTTAGTGGCCAGTGTCAGGCAGCTGCTGCAAAGGCAAATAAAATAATGGGATGCATTAAAAGAGGCATAGATGCTCATGAGGAGAACATAATTTTACCTCTATATAAGTCACTAGTGCGACCACACTTAGAATACTGTGTACAGTTCTGGTCTCCGGTGTATAAGAAAACATAGCTGAACTGGAGCGGGTGCAGAGAAGAGCGACCAAGGTTATTAGGGAACTGGGGGGTCTGCAATACCAAGATAGGTTATTACACTTGGGGCTATTTAGTCTGGAAAATCGAAGGCTTAGGGGTGATCTTATTACAATGTATAAATATATGTGGGGACAGTACAAAGATCTTTCTAATGATCTTTTTACTCTTAGACCTGTGACGGGGACAAGGGGGCATCCTCTACGTCTGGAGGAAGGAAGGTTTAAGCATACTCACAGACGCGGATTCTTTACTGTAAGAGCAGTGAGACTATGGAACTCTCTGCCATATGATGTTGTAATGAGTGATTCCCTAAGAAGGGACTGGATGACTTTCTTGAAAAGTATAATATTACAGGGTATATACACTAGTTTCCTTAATATTGCGTTGATCCAGGGAGCTAGTCTGATTGCCGTATGTGGAGTCGGGAAGGAATTTTTTTTCCCCAATGTGAAGCTTATTGTTTGCCACATGGGTTTTTTTTGCCTTCTTCTGGATCAACATGTTAGGGCAAGTTAGGATAGGATATGGGTTGAACTAGATGGACTTAAAGTCTTCCTTCAACCTTAATAACTATGTTACTATGTTACTACTATGTTACCTAGCACAACCCTTTTTTCTCAATCCACCATAAAATCTCCGTCTGCAGCTCACTGTCCAGCAGTTTGTCCTTTTCTCCACACTCCACCCTCTCTCAGCACAGCTTGGTCCCACAGTTGTGGTCACATAAAAGAATGGTTCCTCCCACACATACCAAAGCAAAGAACTTGAACTCCATCATCTCTAATCTGTTGGCCACAGAAATGCTACCTTTCTATCTGGTGGATACAGGTGGTTTCAGAAGTTTGATGGCTGTCGTAGTCCCCCAGTACCTGTTGCCCAGTTGCCATTACTTCTCTAAGAAAGCTGTGCCTGCGTTACATCAGCATGTCGCAGACAACATCACCTGTACTCTGAAAAAATCTGTCTGCCAGGGTGCATTTCACCACTGACACCTGGATGAGCAAACATGTGCAGGGGCATTACTTTTCACTGACTGGGCACTGGGTGACTCTGGTGGCTGTGGGGGCAGGTGGTGAAGTGGCTGCTCTACAAGTCTTTGAATCTTCAAGGCTTGCGGGACAAACCTCTGTACCTAACAGTTCCTTCACTGCTTCTGCCTCCTCCACCTCCTCTAAGGCCTCTTTCACACATCCGGCTTTTGTAATCCGGCACGATGCGGCAAAATTTTTGTCCCATAAACTTTCATGGTCGCTGCATCGTGCCGGATGGTTATGCGTCGTGCCCGGTTGTTGCCGGACACGGCAAAAATTAGCCGTCCGGCATCTGCAAAAAACGTTCTCTGCAACGTTTTTTGTCAGCGCCGGACCGGCTTTTTCCACAGCGCATGCCCGGACTCTGTGAATGTTAACCCCACAAGTGCCCGGCGAGAGAGAGATCTTTCTCTCTTGCCCGGACACTTGTGAGAGATCTCTCTCGCCGGGCACTTGTGGGGTTAACACTCACAGTGTCTGGGTGAGAGAGAGAGATCTCTCTGTGGGGTTAACCCCACAAGTGTTCGGCAAGAGAGAGAGATTCTCTCGCCTGGACACTGAGTGTTAACCCCACTTGTCTCTCTCTCTCCACCCCCCTCTCCTTCCTTTCAGCAGCTGTCTCTCTCAGCGGCTGCCTCTCTCGTCCACCGGTGTATATGTTCCTCCTGCGGCTCCTTTAAATCATGTCCGAGCTGTATCAGATGCCACATACACATCCGGTGTCACCGCTGCAGGCCGGATCCGGTGGCCCGGCTTTTCGCCACACGCCGCCGGATCCCACACACCGGATGTGTGAAAGTAGCCTAAGGCCTCCACCTGTGCCCCCAAGCTCTCCCTTGAACAGATATGCGTTGCAACAGTGCAGATAGAATCCCCCCACCTCCATACTGTGCAGCTATGGCTCACCAAAATCAGGCAGTTTTCTAATTAATGTGCCTTGGAGATTGCAGTCACACAGCTCAAGAGTTGTGAACAGCTATCCTGGCCGAGTTAGAGCAATGGATGTCTCCACTGAACCTGGAGCCAGGGAAGGTCATGTGCGTTAACAGTGCAAACCTAGTAGTGGCCCTACACCGTGGCAACCTTACACATGTGCCTTGCATGGCTCACATCCTCAACCTGGTGGTACAGCAATTTCTCTGCCAACATACAGGCCTGGATGCGCTGCTGCAAAAAGCATGGTTGCTGTGTGCTCACTCCTGACCCTGCAGGTCATCGACTTGCATCGCTACAGAGGTCTTTTGGCCTACCCGTTAATCATTTGATTTGTGACGTTCCGACATGGCAGAATTCCACTCTGCACATGTAGCAGTGACTGTCGCAGCAGCGATGAGCATGCAGTGTGTCTTTTTACATAGCCTGTGCCAACGCAGTGCGGACGTGGTGCAAGTCATGCTTGCTGAGTGCGCACAGATGAAGGACCTCTGCACCCTTCTGTACAGTTTTGAAATGGCTACTAAGATGGTTAGCACTGATGATACCATCATCAGCATCACTAGTCTGGTCATCTACATGCTGGAGCACACTTTCAATAGTCTGCGTGGGGAGGTGGTGTTCCCAGAGGAAGAGGTGCAAGCAGAGGAGGATGCTGAAAGGATAATAAGAATATTTCAAATTTCCCGACTGTCGTTGCACAGGTGTATGCCATATGATGGTGGCTTACAGCAATCGAGGGGGGCTCATGGTGTCAGATAAACTGTTAGTGAAGGTGCAGGAGCCAAGGAACAAATGGAGGAGGATGAGGTGATAGACATTCAACAGTCAGGAGATGAAGAGGATAATGATCCCCTCTGTTGTCCGTGGTTGGCGGGAGGGGACAGAGGAAGCAACCTTTGGTGTTACCCCACCACCAAGACACCATGGACTTGGACCTCATGGAAGCCTCCGACCACATAAGAGTGGTTTTCCACAAGACATCAGTGAGGCATACAGTGTGCATCCCAGTTCTAGAAGCAGTAAAGAGCGGGGCGCAATACCGCAGTTACCAAATTAACAATTAGTTTACTGTAAGGTAAAATTCTCACCTATACACATTGTGAGTGTCAGGGTGAGTGTTAGGCAAGCACTCACCAGCAGATGAAACAGTCCGGGCCACGGCGGACGGGAGTCTCTTACAACTTGGCACTGCAGCACTCAAACCATTCAGAAACTGAGGGGGCCAGGTGCAGTGCAGCAGCGCTGGGAGATGTAGGTCAGAGGGAAACGAGGCGGAGCCTAGCGCGCTCAGCCCATGGAGACAGGGAAAACGCGACTGTGACCCCCGGGCAGAAGGGGAGGCGGTGGACCACTGGACACCAGGGAGTAATGGGATGCGGTGGTTAAGACAGGTCTGAGACGAGCCAAGGTCAGTAACCAGGAAAACCAATGCAGTACAAAGGGAGCAGGCTCACAGGGAAAGTCAGGGACAGAGCATAAGTCAGAAAACCGTAACTAATCAGAAAGCCAAAACACAACAGGCAACAAACCGGATCAGAACCATACAAGCAAATCAGAACACAGGCACAAGTCACAGGCACACCGGGGACAACACACTCAGCTGAGGGCAAAAGTATAACCGACAAAGCATGGCCCCACAAAGAGGCTATAAAAAGCCTCAGAGAAGTCAAAGGGAGGCTGCCTGGATTAACCCCAGACATTCCAACCAGAACCAACCATGACAGTACCCCTCCTTAACGGGGGGCTACCGGACCCCCAGATTTCCGAGGATGCCGAGCATGGAAAACCCACACCAAACGGTCAGCATGCAGCATTCGAGCAGGCACAAAGACCGATCCTCCTGTCCATATCCCCTCCAGTGAACAAGGTACTGCAACAACCTATGGACCAGACAGAGTCCACAACGTGTTCCACCTCAAACTCCATGTGTCAATCGACCAACACCAGGGAAGGAACCGAACCAGGATCTCCCAGTACCGGTCCCAGGGGTTTTAACAGAGACCTATGGAACACGTTATGAAGTTTCAATGAAGGCGGAAGTTTTAACCGATAAGCCACTCGGTTAATCTTTTCAATAACCTCATAAGGGCCAATAAATTTAGGAGCCAGCTTGGTCAAAGGTACCTTAAGACTGATGTTTCGAGTGGAAAGCCATACCTTATCCCCAAGCTGAAACCCCTGGTCAGAGTTTCTTTTTCTATCAGCAAAGGATTTATACTTCTCCTGAGCTTTGGAGATATTTCTCCGGACCTCCACCCACAGATGACTGAGCCGTTTAACAGACCCCTCCACCCTTGGACTCCAACCGAGTCCAACCGCAAGAATACCCCAAAGTGTGGGTTAAACCTGTAGTTAATCAAAAATGGAGACCTATCTGTGGATTTACTCACCCGATTATTGAAGGCAAGTTCTGCTAGAGGCAGAACATCACAACAGTCATCCTGCAAAACAGAGGTCAAACACCGAAGGATCTGTTTTAGGTATTGATTGTTGCACTTAGTTTGGCTGTTACTTTCAGAATAGTATGCCGAGGAGAAAGAAAAGGAGATCCCTAGTTTTTTACAAAAGGCTTGCCAAAACTTAGCCACAAACTGTACTCCCCTATCGGACAACATATTCATTGGCTCATGCAAACGTAGCACATGCAAGAGAAGATATGTGGACAAGGTTTCTGCTGAAGGCAAAGCTGCCATAGATATGAAATGGGCCTGTTTGGAAAACCTATCCACGACGACCCACCCCACCATATTACCCCGGGAAGGAGGGAGATTAGTAATGAATTCCATGGACAGATGAGTCCATGACCTCTCCGGGACTGGCTCCAATCCCCTGGCCGGCAATGAGAGCTCTTAGAACAGGCACAGACCCCACACGCAGAAACATGTTTTTTAATATCAGAAACCATTAAAGGCCACCAAAAAACCATTGCCACTGCTTCACGTGTGGCTGCAATGCCTGGATGAGCACTAAGTTTGGACTTCCCGCAGGAGCTTGGACCGCAACTTTTCAGGAACAAATAATTTACCTTCGGGTTTAGACATCGGTGCTAAAGACTGGGCTTCCACAATTCCCCAATCCACCACCTACAAAACCTCTGCCACCACCACCCCAGGTTGAAGAATGGAGGACGGCGGCTCGGGGGCGGACACTGGCTCAAAACTACGTGGCAAGACATCATTTTTTGACCCAGGACGAAACGTGATTGAAAATGGAAGTGGCAAAAAAAAAGCGACCAACGAGCTTGCCTGGGAGATAACCTTTTAGCAAACTCAATATATGCCACGTTCTTATTATCCGTGATGACGGTGATTGGATGAGCCACTGTTAGGGTTACGGATCGCACTAAATATAAAATATAAGAAAGTGCGATCGCAACCCGGGGTCCACCGTGCAGAGATGGTAACCTGCTGCTCGGTAATGGTACTAACTGAACACTGGCGAGTTAACTACTGACCCGGTGTATACAGGACCGAACTCTGTTACTTCACAGAGCCGCTGGAACAAATGCCAGAGCCTGTTAATCTTCATAGGACTCGGCAGAAGGAGCGCTACTAAACGGTCACAGAAACCAGCCCCAGAGACAAGGGATAAGGTCCCTCTAGACCACCAGTGCTATGTGCCACGGCTGCGGTGCCAGCAGAAAAGAAATAGAAATGTACAGATAGCGCACAAGTGTGTACGGCGCCACTCAGGCATGAGCCACTAATCGCCCAGGGTTGGGCTAACAAGCGCACAACTTGCAGGCGGCGCTGCACTAGCGAAAGCTACAACTTGGCGCAGTATGGTAGTGCCACGTACAGGATGACATCACCAGACACTAGTGTGTGCTGATACTTAGGAGCACGATGGCGAGAGCATGGCCACCCATTGGCACTGAATCTAACACTAAACCCTATAACAAGCACAACCCGAGGGAAGGAATTATAAGGAGTCAGTCACCAGTCTCATGCATCCATCATCACACATACCACTGACAACATAAGTCTATATTAGTGCATGGCTGAGAGGCGACCTTATAGTGGCGACCTTCTGGGACCTTCCTCATGGTCCAATCGGAACAGGCATGTGACCCCCGAACTCCAATGGGAGGTTGAGCCACGGGCATGCTCGGTGGAGCAAAAAAGGGACTTAGTCCCAGGAGCTGCTCACTGCTGAATTGTGCAGTCTGCAAGAGCTGAACCAGGGATGGCAGCAGCAACCAACCCGACAGCACTAGCTTGAGCAAGGCACCGGGAACGACGTCTTTGCTGAGCAGGCTCCTCTGCAGCCGGGACTGAATGAGAGACCGCAGAAGGCAAGGCTCAGGATTCCTCCTATGCAGAGGGAGAAACCCGACGCCTAACAGCCGCCCCCTCCAAAAAGTGCCTCCATTCTTCGAATGCCAACTTAACAGCCAGGAGTTCCCTATTGCCCACGTCATAGTTACTCTCAGCCGCAGAGAACTTCCTGGAAAAGAAGGCACATGGCATCAGATTAGTCAAGGTAGCAGGTCCCTGAGACAATACTGCTCCCACTCCCACCTCTGAAGCATCCACTTTGACAACAAAGGGCTTGGATGGGTCTGGTTGTACCAGGAATGGGGCAGACGTGAAACACTTCTTCAAAGTAAGAAAAGACTGTTTAGCCAATGGGGACCAATTCTTGACATCCGCCTCCTTACATGTGAGGTCAGTGAGAGATTTAACTGTGAAACCCCTTTGATGAATTTACGGTAATAATTTGCGAATCCCAAGAAGCGCTGTAGTCCCCTAAGGTCCCAGGGTTTAACCCATTCAACTACAGCCTGTACCTTCTTGGGATCCATACGAAACACCTCAGCTGACACAATGAGTCCAAGAAAGGATAATTCCTGTACAAAGAAAGAACATTTTTCAAGTTTGACAAACAATTGATTCTCTCTGAGTCTTTGGAGCACAGTTTTTAGATGACGCAAATGAGCATGCTTGTCAGCAGAATATAACAAAATGTCATCTAAATAAATTACCACAAAACGGCCTATGAGGTCCACAAAAACCACATTAATAAAAATTTGGAAAACCGCTGGGGCATTAGTGAGACCAAACAGCATCACCAAGTTCTCTAAAAGCCCCTCGGACGTGAGCAAGGCCATTTTCCATTCATCCCCCTCCTGCACCCTTATCAGATTGTAAGCCCCCCAAAGGTCAAGTTTGGAGAACCGTTTTGCCCCCAAAAGTTGATTGCACAAATCCGGGATGAGCGGAAGGGGATAAGTATTCCTTATTGTAATCCAGTTAAGTTCCCAAAAGTCGAGGCAGGCGCATAAACAGCCATCCTTTTTATTAACAAAAAAGTATCCGGCAGCCACAGGAAAAACAGGAGGCCGTATATGCCCTTTACAGAGGCTCTCAGCAATGTACTCCTTCATGGCCACTCGTTCTGGGCCGGACAAATTAAACAAATGGGCCTTAGACAGTTTAGCCCTGGGAATTAAATCGATGGCAAAGTCATAGGGTCTATGCGGTGGTAAAGCCTCAGCCTCGCTTTCGGAAAACACGTCCCTGAAGTCCTTAAGGTACTCCGGAATACCTTCCAGACTAACAGACAACACAGAAACAGTTTTTGCAGGTTCAACACACAAGATAGGTTTATGACAGGAATTGACACAATTAGATCCCCATTTGACAATAACCCCCATCTCCCAGTTAATGACTGGGTCATGGCGTTTTAACCATGGCATTCCCAGTACCAGTCCAGAGGGCAGATTGTCCAAAACAAAATGCCTTAACTCCTCCACATGAGACAAATCAATTTAAAGGGAAAAGGTCTCGGAAACATAAAGAATCCCAGCTCGGATGAGGGGAGACGAGTCGATGGCCATGACTTTAAGTGGGGTCTTGAGCCTGACTATCCCTACCTTGCATTGGGAAACAACACGGGAGCTGATCAGGTTGATGTAAGAACCACTGTCCACCAGAGCTGTAGAAAAGAAAAGAAATTACAATCGTCCACCAACAGTTCAACCTTTTACATCACTTTAGAGCATGAGGAGAAACATACCTGAAGGTCTAGGCAGCTTCCTCGCCAGACCTAGTCATTTCCGGTCGACTTGGAGGACGACGGACAGGAAGGAGACTACCTCTTCCAATGTCCCGATTCCCCGCAGTAGAAACATAGCTACTTCTCACGGCGTCTCCTTTTTTTTTCCTTAAGGAAAAGGTTCTGAACTCTGTGATTCCCTTGCCTGATTTTGAGGAGAGTGGAATTGTCAGCATCTTGAATATCCTATCCAGAACATCCCAGTTATAGACATACAACCATGGGAACGTCAAGGCATCACCGCGAAAACATTAACAGCAGTGTAAAGCCCCCGTCACACACAGCGATCTCGCTAGCAAGACACCCATCAGCGACCGCCCCCCCTGTCGGGTATCGCTGATCGTTGTGGAAAACCCTGGACATTTTCTTGATCGTTGGTCTCCCGCTGGCCAGCATGCATCGCTGTGTGTGGCAGGCAGGAGACCAGCGATCAGTGAGCTGGAGCTTGTAACCAAGGTAAACAGTGGGTTTCTAAGCGCCGTGCGGCGCTTAGAAACCCTCTGTGCACCTTAGTTTCCAGTGTGCTGATGCAGGGAGCTGGTAGCCAAGGTAAACAGTGGGTTTCTAAGCACTGCGCAGTGCTTAGAAACCTGCTGTTCACCTTGGTTACCAGCTCCCTGCACCAGTGCGCTGGTATCTAAGGTACACAGTGACGCGCACGCTCATCGTCGCTGGTGCTGATTGCTGGTGAAGCTGCCTGTTTGGCAGCTCACCAGCGATCATGTAGCGTCACACAAGCAATCCTGACAAGTTCATATCGTTGTCGGGATCGCTGGTGAGTCGCTATGTTTGACAGGGCCCTAAGTGGCAGAAGCAGTTTATGTGAGTCTGACACGTTGTGAACGACTGAAGAGGATAGTGCAACAGTTTCTGGAGCTCAATACCTATGCCATCGGGGGGTTTCAACCCTTTTGCATTTTGATTGTCAAAAATGGAAGAATGGCCTGAGCTTCCCTGTCATGACTTTGGAGGTTTTGTCATGCCCGGCAGTCAGCGTTCTCTCAGAACGTGTCTTCAGCTCTGCTGGTGGTGTCCTGACAGATAAGCTCATCCGGCTGTTCCCTGAAAGCATAGACGCCGAACTTTCATCAAAATGAACAAGTCATGGATCTCCAATGACTTTTGCACTCCAGTTGCAGACTGGGCAAAGTAGTTGATGGTGTAGTTTTTAGTGTGATACATTGATCTTGCATTATTGTAGTCTGCGACACCTTTGTGGTGGCTTCTGTGCCTGCTGTGTCTACTTCTGCTGATGTTACAAACAATTTTTAGAAATGTGGAGCTCCAAGTTGGGTCTCCATCTGGTGGGTTTCCTGTAGTGAAAGGTGTGTTAGAGACCTATTATAATATTTCTGCTCTGTGGAAATTAATGTCACTTTAGTGGTGTGTGACAATAATTTTTTGAAATGTGGAGACTCCAAGTTGGGTCTCCATATGGTGGGTCACCTGTGTAAGTATGGCTCCCAGACAGACAGTCCTGCACTTACTGTCAGTTAACTACTTGTGTTACTTTATTTACATTTTTCTACCAATAGTACTGTATGAAACTGTTGCGGATAATTGTGATTTCCTGGTGTAGAACAGATGCGTAGGGCTCGCATAAATTCTCCTTGTGGAATGGCATGGGTGACATGGAGAGGGTGAGAACTACTTGAAAGGAGAATGGTGTTACCTGACACATCATTACGGTATAATGATGTCTCAGCCCTGTTGGTCATAGAGTTTCCCCTTAGTATAATATCCAGAAACAGTGTTTGAGAAAATATGGTGGAAATTGGAAGCGAGAGCTTTCACTCAAAGAAGCATATTTTATGCTACGTTTAAATACTATGTTTCCTACTGGTATGAACTACAGGAACGATTTATATTATATCTATTGCTTTGAATCAAATTTTCTGTGTGTTTTTCCTGCCATTCTATGGTTTTCATTCTCACCTGTTTGCACTTGTCATCTAATCATTGGTTACCCAGGATTGGTCAATGTTCCTTATATTTATCCATGCTTATTCTTTGTTCACTATTCTATGACTAAGGACATATTTCTGTGCCAGAAACACATCAGGTTTCTTTTATGCTTTTTTTAATCAGGATGCGAGTGCCGGATAATCCTTCCCCTTCTTCCTCTACGTGGCTATTTTTCACCAGCTGGCCGGCACTCTCCGTGATTGTCACACCACCCTGCTAATCTTCTTGCTATGCTGGCAGCTCCTCCTTCCATTGCAGTCTGTACTTGGAATGTTGTGTAAGAGAAAGAGCAAGATCGGGTACACCTTTCCCGCACCGGTGCTGGAACTTCCGGGACTATCACCAATGTTGCAGAGGGGGAAGATTTTCAGACATGTACCGACCCTTGCATGCAACTACAGTATTCGGGGTCAGGTTAAATAGCACTGCTCGCGGGAAAAGAGTCTAGGCGGGAAAGTTAAGCGGACATTCGGGTGCAGTGTCGGCTGTTAAAGCAGAGCATCCTGTGGACTTGACAGTTCCCCTGCATACAGGTCCACTGTAGGTGGACGACAGACTGCTGTTCCCCTGCCAATCTCCGTGTCAGGAGGTGACTTGCTGTTGAAACCATAGACTGTAACGTGCGCGCGGTGTAGTGAGAAGCAGGTGACTAGGCCAGAGCCACCTAGCCAAGTACCCATATACACCACGGAGCGAAGCGTCGTTCTGGCGGTTTCTTGCCCCAGAGTGAGCCAAGTGATTGGCGTTCGTGAGTACGGGAACTCCCTGCATCCTTCAAATACTCTTCACTCGCTCTGTGGTTTGGAACCTCGTTCTCTGCAGACACCTCCGAGACATTACGTGCCGCTGTTGTCCGTGCCATCATTGGAGAACCGAGACGTTGCAATCAAAAAGACTACAGACTGATACGTTTATTTGACTTTTCTTTTGTCTTCCTACCTATCGTTCGTTCCTGTCCTGACCCTTCCAAGCTCCCAGTTCTGCCCTTCCTCCTAACGCTCTCCCTTGATCTCCCACTCCCTGCACATAGTAAACGTGTTGTTAATAAACCTGTTAACTCTTGATCTGCCTCCTGTCCGTGAAGACATCCCACATTCCTGCTATTTCTACATTTGGCATAGTCGGCAGGATGTCGTTCAATGGCACAGAGGCGGCAGATCAAGCAGTTGGAGGAGGCCCTAGATCCAGTACCTCCATAGGGGCCATGTTAAATAACCTTACGAAGTTCACAGGGAATAACACTATGCTTTGAAGTTGGACTGAGCGTATAAGGGGAATGATGAGGATGCACCCCAATACTCTGGCCCTAGAAGCAGAGGTGGCTATGATGGCACTAGATGGGGAGGCCAGGGACTCTGTCATGCTCCAGCCCCCACAGGCGAGAGACACCCTGGATAACGTTTTGCTCATACTTGAGGAGACGCATGGGAACCCCACAGATGTAGGGGAGTTGCGTATGCACTTGTTCGGCCAAGTTCAAAGAGAGGGGGAGACGGTGACCCAGTTTATGAATGCGCTGCAGCAACTTCACACTGCCATTGCCAAAGACGGCATAGCCATAGAATCTGTCGAGATAGTGCTGCGAGACCAATTAGTGACGGGCCTACGGGACATGCTGCTGGAACAGGCTCTGCGGGAGTGCTTGAGAGTAAAACCCAGCATGACTTCCTCTGAAATAGGCAGTAAAGCGCACATGCGTGAGCAAGAACAGGGGGTGACAGCACTGGTGGGGAAGGTCTGGAGTGGCAAGGTGTCCGCAACCGTGGTGACTGTACCCCAATGGGTAGAAGAATTACGAAAAGAGATACAATAGATACGCAAAGAGTTGGCTGATTCAAAGAAAGTACCGATAGTAGTTGCCAGCCCGTCGAAACCCCCCACAAGTGATCTCATTTTGGAAACTAAACTCCTCAGGGAACTTATCTAGATGTGTGGTGAGCATCTTGTACCCCCAGGTGCTTCACAGAAGTTAATAATGTTGAGCTGTGAAGTAAAAAAATCACATTTTTCCCACAAAAACATTCTTTTAGCCCCAATTTTTTTATTTTCACAAGGGTAACAGAAGAAAATGCATCATACAATTTGTTGTGCAATTTCTCCTGAGTACATCGATATGCCATTTGACATTTTGAATGCAAAATTAGTGGATGCCATGTCATGTTTGGAGAGCCCCTGATGTGCCTAAAGAGTGGAAACCACACAAGTGACACCATTTTGGAAAGTAGACCCCTCAAGGACCTTATCTAGATGTGTGGTGAGCACCTTGAACCACCAGGTACTTCACAGAAGTTTATAACGTTGAGCTGTGAAAATAAAAAAATACATATAACATATAATGTTTTTTTTAGCCCCAATTTTTTTTATGTTCACATGAGTAACAGGAGAAAATTAACCATACAATTTGTTGTGCAATTCTTTCAGAGTATGCTAATACCCATTATGTGGAGGAAAACTACTGTTTGGGTGCATGGCAGGGCTCCGAAAGGATAGAATGATGTTTTGCAATGTTCTGTGGATGTCATGTTGCATTTGGAGAGCCTCTAATGTGCCTAAACAGTGGAAACCTACCAAAAGTGAGCCCATTTTAGAAACTAGACCCCTCAAGGAATTTAACTAGATATGTGGAGAGCACCTTGAACTCACATGTACGTACGTCACAGAATTTTGATCTGTGAAAATGAAACAATATATTTTCTCACAAAAATGTTGTTTTAGCTCCATTTTTTTCATTTTCACAAGGATAGCAGGAGAAAATGGACCCCAAAAATTGTTGTACAATTTCTCCTGAGTAGACTGATGCCTCATAGGTGATTGAAAACTACCTTTGAGGCACAGTGCAAAGCTCAGATTGGAAAAAGCACCACATTGGAGTTCAGATTTTGCTAAATTGGTTTGAGGGTGTCATGTCACATTGGTGGAGCCCCTCAAGTGCCAGAACAGTAGAACGCCTATAAGTACCCTGTTTTACAAAGTACATCTTCCAATGAATTCATCTAGGGGTGCAGTGATCACAAGTGTGATACTAAATTTTATACCATTGGACAGTGAAGAAAAAATAATTACATTTTTACCAACAAAATTTTGTTTTAGCTCCAGATTTTACATTTTCACGCTGGGAAATGAGTAAAAATGTCACCAAAGTTTGTCCCACAATATCTGCTTCATGTAGAAATACCCCATATGGGGCTGTAGAGTACTATTTAGCCACTCAGCGAGACCTGGAGCGCAGATTTTCCTAAAATAGTTTGAGGACTCCATATACAGAGCCCTTAAGTGCTAGAAGAGCAGAATCGCCCCTCAAGTGACCCTATTCATGCTTCTGGAGACACACACCCGTAAATTAGGTGGGCTGTGATCGTTACAGAAATACCAAACATCTAGATACTAAAAGTAGTTTAGGCACACTGTGGGGTTCAGAAGGGAGGGGACATTTGTATTTGGGAGTGCAGAATTTGATGAATATTTTTTGGAGGCAAGGAGCTATAGTGCTTTTCAAGATCTTTTGTATTACCAGTAACGTGGAAGCCCCCTATATTTCCATTAACAGATGACAGATCTCAGTGGAGACTTGCCTTTTTGGTGGATGTAGTTGAAGCTTTTGTTTGGAACATTTTACCTAACATTTGGGATCACATTTATCCTTCACTCTACGCTGAGCATTTATATTGGGGTTTCCATCTAAATCTCTGAGTGACATGATTCATATGAAACCCATGAGGGAACCACTCACTATAATGACACAGCAGAGTTACTCTGGACTTGTATGGCCTCTGTTTTATGCACACCTCTTTTATACACATCTTTTATGCACTCCTAAGGCTATACGGTATCCACAATGTCCTCATCTGCCTCTTTATAGGGTATCTTCCGCCTGGGGTTCTGTCTGAATCACATACAGTGGGGAAAAAAAGTATTTAGTCAGTCAGCAATAGTGCAAGTTCCACCACTTAAAAAGATGAGAGGCGTCTGTAATTTACATCATAGATAGACCTCAACTATGGGAGACAAACTGAGAAAAAAAAATCCAGAAAATCACATTGTCTGTTTTTTTTTCATTTTATTTGCATATTATGGTGGAAAATAAGTATTTGGTCAGAAACAAGCAATCAAGATTTCTGGCTCTCACAGACCTGTAACTTCTTCTTTAAGAGTCTCCTCTTTCCTCCACTCATTACCTGTAGTAATGGCACCTGTTTAAACTTGTTATCAGTATAAAAAGACACCTGTGCACACCCTCAAACAGTCTGACTCCAAACTCCACTATGGTGAAGACCAAAGAGCTGTCAAAGGACACCAGAAACAAAATTGTAGCCCTGCACCAGGCTGGGAAGACTGAATCTGCAATTGCCAACCAGCTTGGAGTGAAGAAATCAACTGTGGGAGCAATAATTAGAAAATGGAAGACATACAAGACCACTGATAATCTCCCTCGATCTGGTGCTCCACGCAAAATCCCACCCCGTGGGGTCAGAATGATCACAAGAACGGTGAGCAAAAATCCCAGAACCACGCGGGGCGACCTAGTGAATGAACTGCAGAGAGCTGGGACCAATGTAACAAGGCCTACCATAAGTAACACACTACGCCACCATGGACTCAGATCCTGCAGTGCCAGACGTGTCCCACTGCTTAAGCCTGTACATGTCCGGGCCCGTCTGAAGTTTGCTAGAGAGCATTTGGATGATCCAGAGGAGTTTTGGGAGAATGTCCTATGGTCTGATGAAACCAAACTGGAACTGTTTGGTAGAAACACAACTTGTCGTGTTTGGAGGAAAAAGAATACTGAGTTGCATCCATCAAACACCATACCTACTGTAAAGCATGGTGGTGGAAACATCATGCTTTGGGGCTGTTTCTCTGCAAAGGGGCCAGGACGACTGATCCGGGTACATGAAAGAATGAATGGGGCCATGTATCGTGAGATTTTGAGTGCAAACCTCCTTCCATCAGCAAGGGCATTGATGATGAAACGTGGCTGGGTCGTTCAACATGACAATGATCCAAAGCACACCGCCAGGGCAACGAAGGAGTGGCTTCGTAAGAAGCATTTCAAGGTCCTGGAGTGGCCTAGCCAGTCTCCAGATCTCAACCCTATAGAAAACCTTTGGAGGGAGTTGAAAGTCCGTGTTGCCAAGCGAAAAGCCAAAAACATCACTGCTCTAGAGGAGATCTGCATGGAGGAATGGGCCAACATACCAACAACAGTGTGTGGCAACCTTGTGAAGACTTACAGAAAACGTTTGACCTCTGTCATTGCCAACAAAGGATATATCACAAAGTATTGAGATGAAATTTTGTTTCTGACCAAATACTTATTTTCCACCATAATATGCAAATAAAATGAAAAAAAAACAGACAATGTGATTTTCTGGATTTTTTTTTCTCAGTTTGTCTCCCATAGTTGAGGTCTACCTATGATCTAAATTACAGACGCCTCTCATCTTTTTAAGTGGTGGAACTTGCACTATTGCTGACTGACTAAATACTTTTTTTCCCCACTGTATTTCAGAGATTTACAGGAAAATCCTGGTGTAAGCGCTCAGCGTAGAGCGCAGGATAAATGTGAGCCGAGCTTTACTGCAATCTTTTGGGAGGCAGAATGAACAAATAAACAACAGGTGAAGAATTGGTTTTATTTATTTTTTACGCCATACCTCATGCGATATAAGTGATTAGACGACTTTATTCTTCGGGTCGATGTGATTGCAGCAATACCAGATTTATATCAGGTTTTTATGTTTGGCTGCTGTCACACACTAAAAGATCTTTTTTTAGTGTAAAAACTAGTTTTTGCATCCCCTTATTTAGATACCTATAACTTTTCCATGTTTTGGTTGACAGATTCATGCAATGGCTTGTTTTTGCGGGACAAGTTGACATTTTTATTAGTACCATTTTCCAGCACATGACATTTTTTTATTGCTTTCTATCATGTTCTTGAGAGGCAGAATTTACAAAAACAAGCAATTCAGGAATTTTTGTTTTTTTTTAATGCCGTTCCGTGTGTGGTAAAATTGATAAAGCAGCTTTATTCTTTGGGTCAGTACAATTACAGTGATATCACATTTATATAGTTTTTTTATGTTTTGCCACTTTTACACAATAAAAGCTATATTTTAGAAGAAAAAAATATCTTTGCGTTGCTTTATTCTGAGAGTTGTAACTTTTTTACTTTTATGTTGATGGATCTGTATGGCAGCTTGCTTTTTGCGAGACTTGATGATGTTTTCCGCTATACCATTTTTATCTACATCTTTTTGATCACGTTTTTTTCCATTTTTTGCTTGGAAGTATGATGAAAAAAAATATAGATTTTTGCCTCGTTATTTATTATTTTTTTAATGGTGTTCAATGAAGGGGTTGACTAGTGGGACCGTTTTAAAGGCTGCGTCGTTCCGGATGCAGTGATACCAGATATGTGTACTTTTTTGGTTTATTTTTGTTTAGTAAATGTATTTATTGAAAATAATAATAAATAAACCTTGTATAAACTTGCGCTAATTAAATGTGTCCTGGTTAAAAACCCAAAATTGAAAGGAGATATCTTATGAAGAGATCTGTTACCTTTACTGGAACTAAAACTGGCCAGCACGGAGAAGAGTCTTCAGAAGACAGATAAATAATAATAATAATAATAATTTTTATTTATATAGCGCCAACATATTCCGCAGCACTTTACAATTAAGCGGGGACATGTACAGACAATAAATTCAATACAAGTTAAGACAATTCAAACAATGACATTAGGAGTGAGGTCCCTGCTCGCAAGCTTACAATCTACAAGGAAATGGGGGGACACAGTAGGTGAGAAATGCTTGTTAATTCAGGTCTGGCAATTATAATAGGGATTTTCATATAAAGCTGCATGATCCGGTCATCAGCCCGTGTGTTTAAGTGCAATAGACAAGTATCAAGTGCAGTTATGTGCATGAAGGGTGTGGAGACAGATGAATAGTAGGGTGCAGATTCAGAATAATATTTGGAAGGAGGGAACAGGGCAAAGTTAGCTTGCTGAGTAGTTGATGTGATAGGCTTCTTTGAAGAGATGGGTTTTCAAAGCGCGCTTGAATAGGTCAGGGCTAGGTATCAGTCTGATCGTCTGGGGAAGTGCATTCCAGAGAGCTGGAGCAGCACGAGAGAAGTCTTGGAGACGGAGGTGCGAGGTTCGGATTACGGGGGATGTTAGTCTTAGGTCATTTGTAGAACGGAGGGCACGTGTAGGGCGATAGACAGAGATGAGAGAGGAGATATAAGGCGGTGCAGAACAGTGGAGAGCTTTATGGGTGAGAGAGATGAGTTTATACTGGACCCTGTAGCGAATAGGTAGCCAGTGTAATGACTGGCATAAGATGGAGGCATCGGTGAAGCGGCTGGACAGAAATATGACCCTGGCTGCCGCATTCAAGATGGATTGGAGAGGAGAAAGTTTGGTAAGAGGGAGACCGATCAGAAGAGAGTTGCAGTAGTCCAGACGAGAATGAATAAGAGCGACAGTAAGAGTCTTAGCAGTTTCAAAGGTGAGAAAAGGTCGGATTCTGGAGATGTTTTTAAGATGCAGGTGACAAGAGCGACTGAGTGATCGGATGTACGGAGTAAAGGAAAGTTCAGTGTCGAATATGACCCCAAGACAGCGGGCATGCTGCTTGGGAGTTATGGTTGAACCCTCCAGGGTTATTTCGATGTTAGGTAGAGTGAGGTTAGTAGAGGGGAGAAACACAAGAAGTTCAGTTTTAGAGAGATTTAGTTTCAGATAGAGGGAGGACATGATGCTAGAGACAGCAGACAGACAATCCTTGGTATTTTGAATTAGGGTAGGGGTGATGTCAGGGGAAGAAGTGTATAATTGGGTGTCATCAGCATAGAGATGATACTGGAACCCAAATCTGCTGATTGTTTGTCCAATAGGGGCAGTGTATAAAGAGAAGAGGAGAGGGCCTAGGACTGAGCCCTGCGGGACCCCGATAGTAAGGGGACGAAAAGAGGAAGAGGAGCCGGAAAAAGATACAGTGAAGGAGCGGTCAGAGAGGTAGGAGGAGAACCAGGAGAGGGCTGTGTCCTTGAGGCCTATAGAGCGGAGCATAGTGAGGAGGAGCTGGTGATCCACAGTGTCAAATGCGGCAGAGAGATCCAGGAGAATCAGCAGGGAGCAATGACCTTTCGATTTAGCTGTTATTAAATCATTAGAGACTTTAGTGAGGGCAGTTTCAGTAGAGTGTAAAGAGCGGAAACCAGATTGTAAGGGGTCGAGAAGAGAGTTATCTGAGAGATAGCGGATTAGACGGGAGTGGACCAGGCGTTCCAGGAGTTTAGAGATGAAGGGAAGGTTAGAGACAGGTCTGTAGTTAGCAGTGCAGTTCTGGTCCAGGGATGGCTTTTTAAGTAAAGGGGTTATGATGGCATGTTTAAATGAGGAGGGAAATATACCTGAAGAAAGAGAGAGGTTAAATATTTTAGTCAGGTGAGTGGTGACCACTGGTGAGAGAGACTGCAGGAGCTGTGAAGGAATAGGGTCACTGTTGCAGGTTGTAGGCCGAGCAGAAGTGAGGAGCTTGGAAACTTCTTCTTCTGAAACAGGCTCAAAGATGTCTAGTGAGCTTGAGGTGCGGCAGAGAAGGGGATCCAGGCACTGAGGAGATAGGGCTGAGATATCCTGATGGATGTGGTTGATTTTTTCTAGGAAATAAGTGGCCAGATCCTCACCGCTGAGGTTGGTGATGGGGGCCTGTACTTTAGGTTTCAGGAGGGAGTTTAAGGTTTCAAAAAGTCGTCTTGGGTTGTTGGATAGTGAGGTGATGAGGGTGGTGAAGTAGGATTGTTTGGCCAGATGAAGGGCAGAGTTATAGGTTTTGAGCATGAACTTATAGTGGATGAAGTCTTCTGCTAAGAGATAAATGTCCAGGTCCTTCCCAAAGATACTCCCTGACACAGCGATATAAAAGTTACTGGAGCTAAAGGGTGCTACCTCCTAGCATGCCGCCGTCCCGGCCGGTGACTGGCGTGCAGCTGGAGGTATGTATCGGCAGGCTGTAGAGGTACCAGCCGTGCTTGCAAAAGCAGGCCTGCAAGGTCCGAAAACGCTGAAGGACCTTGCGTGACGTCACAGTCACGTGGGGGGTCACGTGACAGGCAAAAAAGCGCTATGAGGCGCTGAAGGGGCCAGAATACAATGCCACTTCAGCGCCTCATAGCGCTTTTTTTGCCTGTCACGTGACCCCCCACGAAGACTCTTCTCCATGCTCACCAGTTTTAGTTCCAGTAAAGGTAACAGATCTTTTCATAAGATATCTCCTTTCAATTTTGGGTTTTTAACCAGGACACATTTAATTAGCGCAAGTTTATACAAGGTTTATTTATTATTATTTTTATGGAGACAATTTGAGTGGTGTGTTGTCCTAATACTTGCCGCTTTGTGCTCTGTGGTTGTACGCTTTAGCGCCATTGGTATATACATATATAAAATGTATTTATTGGAATAATATTTTTACATTTTTTGTTGTTTATTTTGTGATTTTTTTTTTAAATTATTTTCACTGTTTATAATATCTTTCTTTTTTTAACTTTTTTAAATTGTCCCAGGATGGGACATGAATTTTCCACTGACCCATCGCTGATTTAATACTCTGTAATGCATTGCAGTGCATTAGATCGGCATCTTTCACACAGGAATTAGGCGAGTCAGCTCCTGCTTTGAGCAAGAGCTGACAAGCCACCACCTCTGGGTCACCCTGCCACCATCTTTCAGCCCACTGTCATCATGGAGACCATTGGTGCAACACGATCACAATCGCATTGTGCCGATGGAAGCAGAGAGAGAGCTCCCTCCCTCTGCGATGCTTCTCGATGTCGCTGTCACTATTGACAGAGGCATCAGATGGGTTAAACGCCTGTGATCACTGTTAGCAGTGATCATGGGCGTTACTGCAGGGTGTCAGCATTAGATCTCGACGGCACTCAGCGTGAGCCTGCGCAATTATCACGCAAGCGATCGTGGTCATTGCTGCAGGTTGTCAGTATTAGATCTTGACGGGACTCAGTGTGAGCCCACGCA
Source organism: Dendrobates tinctorius (assembly GCF_039654945.1). Lineage (NCBI taxonomy): Eukaryota > Metazoa > Chordata > Amphibia > Anura > Dendrobatidae > Dendrobates > Dendrobates tinctorius. The sequence goes on along the minus strand of NW_027361741.1, from coordinate 8,413,797 downwards.
ATAATCACACCATATATACACGGCGGTTTCCAGGAACACCGCTCCGGCAGCACCCTATATAAACAGAGTATGTCGGGAAGGGGAAAAATTATTAAGTCTTCCAGACAGGTCTAGCCCTAGACAAATATATGGAGGTCACGTGAAGTGTTAACGTTCTGATCTGATTTGTTTATAATGATGATTGTTTCCTATACAGTTTATTTTTATGGGAATATTTTTCAGAGGGATTAATGGTGATTAAACAGTATTAATGCTCCAAATAATGGCCCTATCAAAACTAAAACATGGCCCTATCAAAACTAAAGTAAGTGAGATTTCAGTTCGCAACTTGAAATGATTAGTTTACCATCCAAACTTTGACATTTTGAAACATGAATTTAATGGAGAAGGATATAAATGTTAGCGTCCTTCCTGGATAGATAGATGTTACACCCTACTTTGGGACCTACACCTATGTGGGAAACCTGTGTTCCCTAGCTCACCAAGTGAGACAGTTATTAATAATAATTTTTTATCTTATAGTGCCAATTAGTGATGAGCGAACGTGCTCGCCACTACTTGTTACTCGCCTCGATGTACTCGGCGAGCATCGAGCATTTCCGGGATTCCTCGTCGGGAACTTGGGTCTCCACCCAGCATTTTTGGCGGACTTTAGAGACCCAATCATGCTGCAGGGATTGCCTGCCAGGCAAAGAAACGCTGCAGCCATCTTTGTTGTGGTCGTGCAGTGATTGGCTGGCCGCACAGCATCATCAGAGGTATAAGAGACCGGACGCCACCCTGCTCGGCGCATTCAGCTCCGGATTGAGAGAGTGTAGGGAGAGCTGCTGCCGATATAGGTTCAGAATTGGGGATTTATTAGTTAGTGTGGGGTCTACAATCATAAACTACTCACATCCAGCTAAAGCAACAGTCCTTCTAAGGACTAATTCCGGAGTATATAGGTTCCAGTGTTAGGTAGGCAGGGTAGTGTCTGTCGCTCTATACACATCAGTGCAAGGCCTGCAGGTACTGTATGAGTGTATATAGATCATTGCATACATCAAGAGGGTCCATTCCCTTCCTGTGTTCTTGTGCTGCTGCTACTACCTGTAGGATATATTAGCCATATATAGCTAGCCCCAGGTGTAATTGGAATACAGGCCACACATTTTTTGGTGTGGTATCTCCGTGCCAGCGCATATCTGTGTGTGCTCAAAGTTTGGCCAGATTATGGCGGCTTTCTTTTTTTGTCCTGGGAGAAACTGTACTTATATTCAGCACTATTATAAAAAAAAAAAAAAACACATTTGTCATAGTGGTATCTCCGTGCCAGCTCATATCTGTGCGTGCTCAAAGTTTGGCTAGTTTACAGCAGTTTTCTTTTTTGGCCTGTGTGTCACAGTACTTATATACAGCACTATGTTGCATTATTTTAAATAACAGGCCACATTTTACAGTAGGGTCTATCTGTGACACACCTCATACATCCGTGTGAGAAAAATTTGCGGATTGTAGGTCGGTACTCCAGTGTTTTCCTGTCTGGTACTCAAGTTATATACAGCACTATGTTGCATTAATTTAAAAAAAAGGCCACATTTTACAGTGGGGTCTATCTGTGACACACCTTATACATCCGTGTGCCAAAAATTGAGCCATTTTAGGCCTAACTTCTCTTTTTTGGGCAGTCTGTCGCTCTCGTTTTATCCAGCAGTCTTTTTTATCCAAAAAATTAAAAAAAAATGTATACACTCTGTTATCTCAGGCTGAGGCCTGGTGTATCTGTGGTGTAAAAATCTTTGCTTCGCAGGCATACATTGCATACTTCTGTCTGCTAGCCTTGTTCTTATTATTTTGTGTTTTCAAAAATTAACGCAAAACCTAAAAAAAAATTAATGCAGTCTGTTATCTCAGGCTGAGGCCTGGTGTATATGTGGTGGAAAAATCTTTGCTTCACAGGCATACTGATCCCATATAACTTTTTTCCAATTAAATCCATTTGTATTGAGCTTTTCAAATATTTCAGTAGTCCATTTAAAATGGGCAAGGCAAGTGGCAAGGGACGGGGAAGTGTACGTGATACTGATGGTGCATGCAGAGGACGAGGCCGTGGCCAAGCTGAAAGTGGGCCACAGCAAAGATCCACATCTTTGGGCTCGACCTTCCTGTCCCAGTTTCTAGGGGACCGCAGCACACCACTATTGAAGCCAGAGCAGTGTGAAAGGGTTGTTGGTTGGATAGCGGATAATGTTTCCAGTCACTTAGCCACCACCACGTCTTTCACACGGTCAAGTCTGAGTAGCCGTGAGTGTGGACCAGATATTACTCACCCTGATCCTCCTTCCTCCCACCATGCCAAGTGCCCTGAGACAACTGATCCCACACTCGGACACTCTGAAGAGCTGCTCAGTTTTCCATTTGGAGATTCGTGCCTCTCGCCCGGTCCACTTGAAGCGGGGCAAGATGATATTCCATGTAGTGATGCACATTCTTTGAGGAGCCACAGTCACAAGAGGTGGTCGATGATGAGACACAATTGCCAGAAAGTCAGGAGGACTAGCAGGGTGCGGATGTGGAAGACGAGGTGGTGGATGACGTAGTGACTGACCCAACCTGGCAGGAAGACATGCAGAGCAAGGACAGCAGCACACATGGGGAAGGAGGCATATCACTCCAACAGGCAGGAAGAAGCAGTGTGGTGGCCGCAGACAGAAAGCGTGCATCTGTTCCTCGTAACACCAACATGACAAAAGTTGACATTCCAACTCTTAGAGTTCCCGAGTCTGGTTATTTTTTATTTTCCAATAATTTTTATTAAGGTTTTTCAAATATTAATAGACATAGGGAAAAGGGAAAAGGCATAAGAAATGGGGTACAAAAGGAAAAAGGGAAAAAGGAAAAAATACAATAGAAAACTCAAAGAGTAAGTAATGTTTATGACCAATACTTCTATAAGCTTATACATTATCTATTTATTTAAAAGCTTACAAGGTAAGTCAGACACAATAACAGTCTGGTTATTTTTTAACCCCTTTCTGACATCAGACGTATTATGCCGTCCACGGTACCTGGGCCCCTATGACCGGGGATGGGATAGTACGTCTAAGCGATCAGTGCTGCTCTGGGGGGAGAGCTGCTTATCGCGACAGGGTGTCAGCTGATTATCACAGCTCACACCCGGCAGTATGTGTCAGAGGCAGTCACAGACCACCCCGGGCACATTAACCCCTGGTACACTGCGATCAAACATGATCACAGTGTACCGTGGCTTTGGGGAAGCATCGGCAGGGAGGGGGCTCCCTTCGTCCTTCCCTGAGACCCCCACAGCAGCGTGATGTGCAGCGCTGCTCTGTGGGCCTACTTCCCTGCAGGCCCCTGGATCCAATATGGCCGTGGGGGCCTTTGGGGACCTGCAGTGAGGCGGCTTCCTCAGTGCCCATTTATTCTTATATTTTCCAGTTTTACCATCTCTGGACCATCCTCTAATGACCTAGTATACACCTCTACAATAAAAAAATATTGAAACACTATTATATTATATTTCAATTTATATTCAGCAGCATGGGTCTGCTCCAGACGTAGTCAACTCCATCTATTTCAAAATCCATATTTCAACGTACAGATTTCTAAGTACACTACTGTGAATTAGACTAGAATTCTAGAATGCATTTGGCCACTCATGACTCCTACAGTATTGTCTTCATCACCATCTGACCAAGATGTTCTTCTGTTACCACAGGTATGCATTGCTGAATTTCCACCACTTTCTCATGCTCCTGAATGCCCCATGTGAACTGCATTGTATTGTATATGGTATGCATTGCTGAATTTCCACCACTTTCTCATGCTCCTGAATGCCCCATGTGAACTGCATTGTATTGTATATGGTATGCATTGCTTACCCATCTTCTTGTATCCACAATTGTACTCCATCTTGTTATCTTTACCACACATCTAAGTGGTCTGTATAACCCCTTCCCCCTTTTATGACCTTTGCTTAACTCAGTACATCTGGGCTGGGCAGTTACACCCCACTTTCACTCACACCTGATTGTTCTTAGCTGCACATATTTTCAGCAGCATGGGTCTGCTCCAGACGTAGATGGGTCCATCTATTTCAAAATCCATATTTCAAAGTACAGATTTCTAAGTACACTACTGTGAATTAGACTAGAATTGGACTGGAATTTGACTGCAAGGTAACGGACTATAACACCACTACAATGTTTCGGCTTCTTGTTACAATCACCCCCATACTACTCTATTTTTCCCTAACTCCTGTAATCCCCCCTCCTAGTAAAGAACTATTCATCTCCCCCTCCATCCTTCCCAGCCATCTCACCTCTTCGTCAGAACTGTTCCTCCACATACAATCCTTTTTCTCCAGACACACATGGCCACATCATGTCCTACCCTGCTCCCACCTTCTAACTGGCGATGTATCCCCTAATACTGGCACTCCTCAACACATCCCCACACTCACTTCTAACACCCTGCCACGATCCTCTACACGTCTTCGCAACCATGATAACCTCATACGTATTCATCCAGCCCCCACTCCCTCAACCCCCTTACCTGGAGCCCTATGGAACGCACGCTCTGTCTGCAACAAGCCGTCGTTTATCCATGACCTCTTTATCACCAACAAACTCTTATTCCTTGCCATCACAGAAACCTGGCTCTTGCCCTTTGACACAGCCTCTCCAGCTGCGCTTTCCTATAGCGGATTCCTTCTCTCTCACACCCCTCGCCCCAGCAACAAATGTGGTGGAGGAGTTGGCTTGCTCATTTCTGATACCTGCTCCTTTGCCCCAATTCCTCTGCCACCCTCTGCTACTCTTCCCTCATTCGAGGTGCACTCCGTCCGCATCTATTCCCCCTCCAACCTCCAACTGGCTGTCATCTACCGCCCCCCAGAACTAGCCATCTCCACCTTTCTGGACCATTTTACCACCTGGCTACTCCATTTCCATTCTGCTGACATCCCCTCCATCATCATGGGCGATGTTGACATCCCCATTGGCACTTCCACCCCGGCTGCCTCTAAACTACTATCGCTCACGGCTTCCCTCGGCCCCACTCAAAGGTCCTCTGCGGCCACTCACAAAGATGGTCACACGCTGGACCTTATCTTCACCTGTCTCTGTTCCCTCACTAATCTCAATAACTCACCCATCCCCCTGTCTGACCACAACCTACTGACATTCTCTTCCCTCTCCTCCCCTACTCCACAATCCCCGCTCCATAAACCCACTCACCCTCGCAGGAATCTCAAACACCTCAATTTACAATCACTCTCAGAGTCCCTTCTCCCTCTTACAGACATAGCTTCCCTTCATGACACAGACACTGCTGCCACTTTTTATACCACAATAACAGCAACAATTGATTCGGCTGCCCCCCTCACGCAGAGCAAAACTCGAACAATCAACAGGCAGCCCTGGCTTACCAGCCTGACCAAAGAACTGAGATGGGCTTCCAGGGCTGCTAAGCGGAGATGGAAGAGAACCCCATTCTACTGAGCACTTCAACGCATACAAGCAGTCCCTTGCCAGCTTTAAGTCCACGCTCTCTGCCGCAAAACAAACTTACTTCGCATCGCTAATATCCTCCCTGTCTCACAACCCTAAACAGCTCTTCAACACTTTCAATTCTCTACTCAATCCCACAGCACCTCCTCCCTCTCCTCTCATTTCTGCTGAAGACTTTGCCTCCTTCTTTAAGCAGAAGATCTATACGATCAGACAAAACTTTGGCCCGCAGCCCCCAATGCCCCTCTTAGCCGCTCAGCCCTGTTCTGCAAAAGCCAGGTTCTCCACCATGACAGAAGATCAGCTCTCCACCCTTCTGTCAAGATCGCACCTCACCACTTGTGCCCTCGACCCACTCCCGTCCCACCTCATCCCTATCTTGGCCACAGTCTTCATCCCATCTCTAACACACCTCTTCAACCTTTCACTTACAAATGGTGTCTTTCCCTCATCCTTCAAACATGCCTCAATCACACCCATCCTCAAAAAGCCCTCCCTTGACCCATCCTCTGTGTCTAACTATCGCCCGATATCTATTCTCCCTTACGCTTCAAAACTACTGGAACAGCATGTATATCTTGAACTGTCCTCCCACCTCTCCTCCTGTTCCCTCTTTGACTGGTTACAATCTGGCTTCCGACTGCATCACTCAACTGAAACTGCCCTAACTAAAGTCACTAACGACTTACTAACCGCCAAGAGCAAGCGACACTACTCTGTCCTCCTTCTCCTGGACCTGTCCTCTGCCTTCAACACTGTGGACCATTCCCTCCTGCAACAGATTCTCTCATGTCTTGGCATCACAGACTTGGCCCTATCCTGGATCTTGTCATATCTAACAGACCGAACATTCAGTGTCTCCCTCTCACACACCACCTCCTCACCTCGCCCCCTGTCTGTAGGTGTTCCTCAAGGCTCTGTCCTAGGACCCCTACTATTCTCCATCTATACCTTTGGCTTGGGACAGCTCATAGAATCCCACGGTTTGCAGTATCACCTCTATGCTGATGACACGCAGATCTACCTATCCGGACCCAATATCACCTCCTTGCTGATTGAAATCCCACAATGTCTGTCTGCTATCTCAGCCTTCTTCTCTGCTCGCTTTCTCAAACTGAACATGGACAAAACAGAATTCATCATCTTTCCCCCATCTCACTCTACCCCTCCACCAGATCTATCCATCAACGTCAATGGCTGCTCTATTTCCCCAGTCCCGCCTTGGGGTGATCCTTGACTCTGTGCTCTCTTTCAAACCACATATCCAAGCCCTCGCCTCCTCCTGACTTCTCAAACTCAAAAATATCTCCCAGATCCACTCATTCCTCAACCACAAAACCACAAAAACACTAGTACATGCTTTTATCATCTCCCGCCTCGACTACTGCAACCTCCTCCTCTCTGGCCTCCACTCTGGCACCACTCCAGTCCATCCTACACTCTGCTGCCCTACTAATCCACCTGTCTCCCCAGCCTCCCCCCTATGCCAGGCCCTTCACTGGCTTCCTATTGCCCAGAGGCTCCAATTCAAAACCCTAACCATGACATACAAAGCCATCCACAACCTGTCTCCTCCTTACATCCGTGACATGGTCTCCAGGTACCTACCCGCACGCAACCTTCGATCATCTCAAGATCTCCTTCACTACACTCCCCTTATCTCTTCTTCCCACAACCACATACAAAACTTTTCCCATGCTTCCCCCATACTCTGGAACTCTCTGCTGCAACACATCAGACTCTCACCATCAACGAAATCCTTCAAGAAGAACCTGAAGACCCACCTGTTCCGACAAGCCTACAGCCTGCAATGATCCTCGGTCTATCCTCTCCTACTGTATCCTCACCCATCCCTGTAGACTGTGAGCCCTCGCGGGCAGGGTCCCCTCTCCTTAAGTACTTGTGTGTCCCTTGTCTTACACATGTTTGTTATACTTGTCTATATTTCCCGTTTTCACATGTAAAGCACCATGGAATAAATGGCGCTATGCAAATGCACAATAATAATAACATCCCTGTCTCTCAGCTGTTGCTAGGGACAAACATATCTCGTTGGGCACATTCTGGCTTCAAATCTATGAACCTGTGTTCGCCCCACCCTTTTGTTATTTTCTTTCATAGGTGGATTCACATTTTTATTTATTTGTTTGATTTCAGTATGATTTATCATTATGTCTCCTCATTCTCCACCACTAGATTACCAGGGTTAACATGTTCTGTGCTGCTACAGCCAGTCCAATTTTTGGCAAAGGCGTCTATGATGCCCATAGTATATTTTTTTAAAAAAGGTGTTTGTCAGCCCAGGCACTGCGTGTATGGCATTACAAATCTAGGAGACCCGATCCTTAACATTGGGCCTAGTTTTTAATGAGGCCTGTTATGAATGGGTCACCGAGGAGGATATCAGGCCCAGGCTAAGCCACAGAAAACCAGAGAGGTTGGTAACTAAGCGGATTGCAGACCCCTGATCCTATCCACACAACTAGCAGTAGCCGTGGAGCATACCTACGATGATTCTAGACACCTCGGCACAGCCGGAGAGCTAACTAAGCCTAAAGCAAGAAAGGGGAATTCAAAACTGCCCCGGAGAAGACCCAAAGGAATAGATAGCCCCCAAACATATATTGTCGGTGAGACAAGATGAAAACACAAGCGCAGGCAGGAAAATAGACTGAGCAAATGATGGGGCCCACACTGACTAGAGAGGAGAGGAAAGGAAAGACACTGTCTGCAATCACGCAAAAAACCCTGCAAAAAGTCCAATACGTCTGATGCACAAAAAACCCTGAAGTCGCACGACTTCGCCCCCACTATATCAGCACTCTGGTATATTCTGAAAGCAAAGCAAAAAGAGACCAATATAACAGGGGACAAAACCAACTGGCAAGCAGTAACATATGGGTGGTGATTCAGCACAGCCCCAGCCAGAGCTGGCTGACCCACACAAAGCAGAGATAAACAAAAACAGATCAAATGCAAACAGAATAGCAAATGAACCACTTACCTGAACCATGCAGGGACAGAGCAGGAGACATCAGACCTCAGAAGGCACAGGAAGAAAATCACCAGCAGGGATAGAGGGAGTCAGCTATCTTAAATCCCAATCTGAAACCCCAGATCTCCAATCGTCATCCTCATTATCAGGTGGCAAGCCTCTGTCAATCAGATCAGATCTATGAACCTGTGTTCACCCCTCCCTTTTGTTATTTTCTTTCATAGGTGGATTCAAATTTTTTATTTATTTGTTTGATTACAATATGATTTATCATTATGTCTCCTCATTTTCCGCCACTAGATCACCAGGCTTAACGTGTTCCATTCTGCTACAGCCAGTCCAATTTTTGGTAAGGGTGTCTATGTTGCCCATAAAATATTTTTAACAATTTTACTCCCCCCAGGGGGAAAAGTTTGTCAGCCCTTGCACTTAGTGTATGGGCTTTACAAGTCTAGGAGACCCGCTCCTGTTGTGAGCTCATTTTCGGGTTTGCCTCTGGCTTCTGGTGAGGGTTATGGAGCTGGCTGTGCTGACAGAGGAGTAGTGAGTTCTCTATCTGGACTCCCTCTGTTGGTGAAGGGAGGTAATGAAGCTGATCTAAATGGCAGAGACCGGCCACCTAAGGAAGAGGACTGCGATTGGACATCAGGAATTTCTGATTGGATTTAAGGCAGCCGACTCCCTAGTTTCTTGCTGGTGATTTTTCCTGACTCTGGCTCCTGGTTTCCAGTTTGGTTCCTGCCTTCCTAAAGCTAAGTTTTCTCTGCTATTGTTCATATGAGTTTTTGTCTACTTTGCTTAGTTTTTGTGTTCAGCCAGCCCTGGCTGGGACTGGGCTGAATCCCCATTTTGTCTCTGATCAGTTGATCTCTTTTGCTCTGTCTTCAGAATATACCCGAGTGCTGATATAGTGATTTGAAGTCTAGCGACTTCAGGGCCTTTTTCTATCAGACGTGTTGGACATTCTTTTTGGCAGGGTTTTTTGCGTGATTGCAGACAGCAGCTTTTCTTTCCTGTCCTTTCTAGTTAGCGAGGGCCCCATCGTTTGCTCAGCCTATTTTTCTACCTGTGTCTGTGTTTTCATCTTGTTTCACCGACAATACATGTTAGTGGCAGTCTATTGCTTTGGGGTCTGCTCTGGGGCAGTTTAGATTTTCCCTTTCTTTCTTCAGGCTTATTTAGTTCTCCGGCCATGACGAGGCATCTAGGACCACCGTATGCACGCTCCATGGCTACTGCTAGTTGTTGTGGATAGGATCAGGGGTCTGCAATCCGCTAGTTACCAACCTCTCCGGTTTTCAGGGCTTAGCTTGCTTTTTGTTTTTTCCTCCTCGGTGACTCATTCATAACACGCTCCTTTAAATTGGGCCTAGTTTTTAATGAGGCCTTCCTGAACATCTCATCATCCACTGCCACTAGATCACCAGGGTTAACGTGTTCTGTGCTGCTACAGCCAGTCCAGTTTTTGGAAAGGGTGTCTATGATCCCCATAAAATATTTTTAAAAAATGTACCCCCCATGTGGAAATGTTTGTCAGCCCATAAACTTAGGGCCCCGTCACACATAGCGACTCACCAGCGATCCCGACAACGATATCGACTTGTCAGGATCGCTGGTGAGTCACTACATGATCGCTAGTGAGCTGTCAAACAGACAGCTTCATCAGCGATCATCACCAGCGACGCCGAGCACGCAGCGTCGCTGTGTACTTTAGTTACCAGTGCGCTTATGCAGGGAGCTGGTAACTAAGGTTCACATCGGGTTTCTAAGGGGCGTGCATCACTTAGAAACCCGATGTGTACCTTGGTTATCAGCTCCCTGTATCAGCGCGCTGGTAAATAAGGTACACATCGGGTTCCTAAGCACCGCCCGGTGCTTAGAAACCCTGCATTTACCTTAGTTACCAGCGCTCTGATCGCTGATCGCTGGTCTCCCGCCTGTCACACGCAGCGATGCGTGCTGGCCAGCGGGAGACCAGTGACCAAAAAAAGTCCAGGGCTTTCCATCAATGATCAGCGATACCGGCAGGGGGGCCAGTCACTGATAGGTGTCACACACAGCGATCTTGCAGGTGAGATCGCTGTTGCGTCACAAAAATTGTGACTCAGCAGCGATCTCGCTAGCGACATCGCTATGTGCGATGGGGGCTTTAGTGTATGGGCATTGCGAGTCTAGGAGACCTGCTCCTTTGTAATGGGAAATTTGTTTTAAGAGGCACTCCTCCATGTTTCTTCCAAGGGGGGATTGGGGTGCGTGCAAATTTGGGTAAAGGCGGCCCGTGCATTCAGTGCTTAAGGAAACTGTATAGCAGGACCAACTATAGACTGTGAAGTGGGTTTTCATGTGGCCTTCCAGTATCTGGGTTCAAAGGCATATTGGGGTGCATATGACTTGATAGCAGGGCTGTCCTTGCATTCAGTGCAACATTTTTTCAGGAGGCGCTACTGTACTTCTCGTGAAAGGGGTATTGGGTATTGTAATTCTTGGCAGCCCAGCCACTCACTGCATGGTCAATAACAGCATAGGAGACCCACTGATTAATAATGGCCCTTTAAGAATATTAATGTCACCTGATGCCCCTCTAAAAATAGGCTTTGCGACTTTAAGAGTCCCTCCTTCAGAAATGAAACAAGATGTATCTCCTTATGTGTCACACACCACATGGCAAAGCTAGGGTTGTTAAATGTTACAATGACATTTCCCAGTGAACGCATTAGTATTGGTTGAAAGCAATGTTAAAGTTGAAAAAAGCATCAAAAACGCTGCGTGTGAACATAGCAAAAGTGGTGGATGAACATTAAGGTCTGGGGTTAATTATTTTGCCATGTCATTAACCTGGAAAGGATGTACCTTAACATATTTCCCAGCAAAATCCATTTTAGTTTCGTTTTTGTCTGTTTTTTGGTGCACCTATAAAAATGGCATGAAACTCTGACAACATTGCTTACAGCTGTGACCTAGGAGTCAGAAATGCTTCCAGGGGCGATCCTCATGATGTTCCTGTCTGAGTACCCGAGTATTCCAATTTGCTTGACCCAAGCAACAAGCACCCGAGAATTTTAATGCTCGCCCATCACTAGTGCCAACATATTCCACAGCACTCTACAATTTTATAGGGGACTTGTACAGATAATAAAGACATTACAGAATAAACATGACTCAGGAATCAAAAGGACTGAGGACCCTGCTTCAAGATTACAATCTATGAGGAAATAGGGGAGACATGAAAGGTAAATGGTGAAAAATGTTTTTATATTGTAAATGCAGCAATAATATACTAAATAGAATATGCACATAACACTGCATGAAACAGTCACCAGTCAGTATGTGTACAGTAAAGACACAGAGGGCTAATAAGTGCATGGGGGAGTGTGAATAGATGCTGCGAAGGTCAAGATTTTGAAGAAAATTTTGTGTGGCCAAACTGTCGATAGTTAGATAAGTGAGGAGATAGGCCAGTTTAATTAAATGCATTTTTAGGCCACTCTTAAAACTGTGGATATTGGGAATTAATCAAATTATTCTGGGTAGTGCATTCCAAAGAATTGGAGGGGCACTTAAGAAGTCTTGCAAATGGGAGGCTCGGATTCATTATCAGAACGGAGGGAACGGGTAAGGTGGTAGACTGATACGAGGGAGGAGATGTAGGGTGGTTCTGAACCATAGAGCGCTTTGTGGGTGAGAGTGATAAGTTTAGATTGAACTTTGTATTGGATGGGCAACCAGTGCAATGACAGGCACAAGGTAGATGTATCAGTGTAGCAGTTGGAAATTAATATGATCCTGGCTGCTTCATTCAGATAGGGGAGAGTTTGGTAAGAGGGAGACTACTTGGTAGATTTGCAATGGTCCAGACAAGAATAAATAAGAGTTACAATGCCCTTGGGCAATAACAATACAGTATTTGAGTCCTCTACAGTCCAATAGCTCATCATAATGCATAATTCCACCTGCCTTGGAGGTGGAAATGGGCCTCGTTACTTTTTGGGCTCCTGTGCGGCGGCACAGGTTGCACCAATGATTTACTGGCTGCTTCATCTAGGCAACGAATGACTAGAGAGCAGTATGTGCACAGATCACTCCATTCATTTCTATCAGTGTTACAAATATAGCCAACATGGATGTGGCAGACTTCTCACCAATCGAGTTGTGGTCAAGGGACCCCTGTTCACGTAGGTCCCACAAGAAGGATGATCATTTATCAGACATGTATGACATATCCTGTGGAAATGCCATACATGTCCAACTTGGTAATACTCTTTAATGTACAATGTTGAACCAGGGATCAAGAACGATCATTACGGCATGGCTAATGCCTGGATAAAGTTGAGTCGCTATTGAGTGAAAAAAAATAATTATAGTAATAATGGGCAATTTTTTCACAATTCTCATGGTAAGAGATTTCACTAATGTCAACCAGAGAGCTGTGCAGCTGTAAGGTTCAGGTCTAGACCAGAGGTCAATCTGTCATCTTCTGACCGCAGGAAAGAGGGCTTTAATCAAATCACTGGTGACAGGAAAACACATCCTACATACTAGTAATGCTGCAGTGTACCTGCAGGGCTCCCCAGTGATAGCTTCAGTAGTTTGACTGACAGATAGGATAATTCTTCTCAAAGATCATGTTACATATGTCTGCTGATGGCTTCTCAAGCAGACCATTTGGTATGGTGGATAATGCCTGTGGTCCTGGGAATAACATTTATGAAAACAGTATTTGCCGCTGCATTTTTTTGTATATGAAATATATGTGATAGTATTGTGATACAGAATAAGAGATGTGCTTTAGTTTTTGTAAAATGATGACTTTTAGACACATCTTAAAACACCATGCACAACATTTGGCAATATATATTTTCTTTTGCCTTAAAAACCTAAATTTAAAAAAAGTATAAGTTGCATAACTAAATAGAAATATATGGGATTGATCCCATTTTAGTCTAGGGCTCTATGTAAAGTGGGTAAAATATGCAGGAAAATGTGCCATATGATGGAGTAAGTGCACACTGCATTTGTGCACATAAGCAAAAGTATATGGTAGGAAATTCACCAGATAGATGATAAAAGTATGTTCTCCTTGACTTTGCCTTGCTAGGATATTTATGCAATGCATATTATTTCTTTAAATGTATCAGGAATATGAATGAGCTTGTACTTAGTATATTAGTATACCCTAATACTCGGGTATTCGGTACGAATAGCGAGTGCAATGAAAGTCAATGGAAAATGCGAGTAATTGTCTGCTGTACCCTTCAAAGCGGTCTGGGGGCTGAGGAAAATGCTAAAAAATGTTAAAAAATGTATGCTGTAAACAAATGTTGTATATAACATGGGGGCACCTGGTCAGGGGCTGCACAATTGTTTTTACACCACTGCTTCACTAGAATGTACAAACACTATTTTAAGTCCTTTGGTTTTTTGCCGGAAGAGCGGGAATCGTATGCCACTTACACAGTGCCAGTGATATATCAGAAGTACCGGAAGAGTGAGTGATGATGGAGGCAATCTACTGACAGCTAAGTGGGTAAGATGTGTAAGGAGATAAATCTGCCCTAGGGGCTGTGTTATGGTTAACGCAGGAAGAAGCCACCCATCATCATTATCATCATAAGGGATTCACAATTATAAAGCTTTGACTACTGTCCTTGTTGTGCCACTGCCCAATGTGTAGGCATAGATTTAGTGTCTTCAAAACATTAGCCCTAGGGGCTGTATCATGGTTGATGAAGGAAGCAAGGCAGGTCTGAAGGGGAAAACCATTATGATAAAGCCAGGACTGCTAGCATAGAGGTGGCCATACCCAGTCTCCAGGCATAGCCATAGTGTCTCCAAAAATTAGCCCATGGGGCTGTATCATGGTTGATGAAGGAAGCCAGGCAGGTCTGAAGGGCCAAGCCATTATGATAAAGCCAGGACTACTAGATTAAAGGTGGCCGTGCCCAGTGTCCAGGCATAGCCATAGTGTCTCCAAAAATTAGCCCAAGGGGCTGTATCATGGTTGATGAAGGAAGCAAGGCAGGTCTGAAGCGCCAAACCATTATGATAAATCCTGGACTACTAGCATAGAGGTGGCCATGCCCAATGTCCAGGCATAGCAATAGTGAGAGCGTCTCTTATAAGAGATGCTCTCACAAATCACTAAACCATCTGCTCACTCTTTCTATCCTCCTTCTCCTAGTTGCAGGAGACATTGCTCCAAACCCTGGTCCTCCATGTTACAGAAAGTCAAACCCCCCAACTGCTACACTCAGAAACCCCTCTAATCTTATTAATATTCCCTGTATGCCATCTGTCCCTCTTAATTGTGCACTTTGGAATTCTCGCTCAGTGTGTAACAAGCTCTCCTTCATTCATGACTTTTTCCTTTCTAATCCTCTTAACCTCCTGGCTCTTACTGAAACCTGGATCCAGCAGTCAGACACTACCGCTGCTGCTGCTCTTTCATACAGGGGACTACACTTCTCTCATACCCCAAGATCAGACAATAGAGCAGGTGGAGGCGTTGGTCTGCTCCTATCACCAAAATATACCTTTCAGGTTATCCCTCAACTACCCTCACTAGTCTTCCCTTCTTTTGAGGTCCATGCTGTCAGACTCTACACCCCCTTCTCCATGGAAGTGGTGGTGTATCGTCCTCCCGGCCCTTGTCAACTGTTCCTGGATCATTTTGCCACTTGGCTTCCACATTTTCTCTCCTGTGACATCACTACCCTCATCACGGGAGATTTCAACATCCCCATTGCTCTTCCCCTCTCCCCATCTGCTACTCACCTTTTATCTCTAACCTCCTCGTTTGGCCTTTCGCAGCTTACTAATTCTCCAACGCATGAAGACGGAAACTCCCTCGACTTGGTCTTCTCTCGGCTTTGTGCAGTGGATGATTTTGCAAACTCCCCTCTCCCGCTCTCTGACCACAATCTTCTTTCATTCTCTATCAAGAACTGCCAGGCTGCTCAGGTCACCCCCATTGTCCATACTTATAGAAACGTACAGGCCATTAACACACAGAAACTTATGAAGAACTTGCAGTCTTCATTGGCCCCTATCTAGTCCCTCTCCTGTCCTGATTCTGCATTGAAGCATTACAATGAAACACTTCAAAGTGCCCTAGATGAAATTGCATCCCCTATAAATAGAACACCACATCACAGATGGCGTCAACCCTGGCACACCCTGCAAACACGTTTCCTGCAGCAGTGCTCCAGGTGCGCCGAACGTCTGTGGAGAAAATCCAATCTACACGATGATTTCATCCATTATAAGTTTATGCTAGAACATGCCACACTGCCCTTCACCTCTCCAAACAAACCTATTTCAACACCCTCATCACCTCACTGTCCAATAACCCAAAACGTCTCTTTGACACTTTTCATTCTCTACTCAACCCAAGAGTTCAGGCCTCAAACACAGAGCTCCGAGCTGACGATCTGGCCAATTACTTCAAAGAAAAAATTGACCAGATCCGACATTAAATTATCTCCCAATCACCTCATACCATGCACTGTCCTCCCTCCCCCACTGCATCTAGCTCACTCTGATTTTGAACCAGTCACAGAAGAAGAAGTAAGCACGCTTCTTGCATCTTCTCGCCCAACCACTTGCACCAGTGACCCATTTCCGTCACATCTCCTCCAGTCCCTTTCCCCTGCTGTCACCCCTCACCTAACTAAAATATTTAACCTCTCTCTTCTGGTATCTTTCCCTCCTCATTTAAGCATGCCATCATACATCCACTACTTACAAAACCATCCCTCGACCAAAACTGTGCCGCTAACTATAGACCTGTCTCTAATCTTCCCTTCATCTCTAAACTCCTGGAACGCCTGGTCCACTCGTCTTATCCGCTATCTCTTTGATAACTCTCTTCTCGACCCTCTCCAATCCAGTTTCCGCTCTTTAAACTCTACTGAAACTGCCCTCACTAAAGTCTATAATGATCTACTAACAGCTAAATCAAATGGTCATTACTCCATGCTAATTCTCTTGGATCTCTCTGCAGCATTTGACACTGTGGATCATCAGCTCCTCCTCACTATGCTCCGTTCCATTGGCCTCAAGGACACCGTTCTCTCCTGGTTCTCCTCCTATCTCTCTGACCGCTCCTTTACTGTATCTTTTGCTGGTTCCTCATCCTCTCACCTTCCCCTTACTGTTGGGGTTCCTCAAGGAACAGTCCTAGGTCCTCTCCTCTTCTCTTTGTACACTGCCCCTATTGGTCAAACAATCAGTAAATTTGGTTTCCAGTACCATCTCTATGCTGACAACACCCAATTACACGGTTCTTCTCCTGACATCACGCCAGCCTTTCTAGAAAACACCGGCGATTGTCTAAACACTGTGTCTAACATCATGTCCTCACTATACCTGAAACTGAACCTGTCAAAGACAGAATTCCTTGTGTTTCCTCCCGCTACTAATGTACCTATACCCGACATTGCCATTTCCGTGTGTGGTTCCACTATTACTCCCCAGCAACATGCCCGCTGTCTTGGGGTCATGCTTTTTCCAAACTTTCCTTTGCCCCCCACATTCGATCACTGGCTCGCTCTTGTCATCTGCACCTCAAAAACATTTCTAGAATTCGACCTTTTCTTATTTTTGACTCCACAAAAACTCTTACGGTTTCTCTTATTCATTCTCGTCTTGACTATTGTAACTCTCTTCTAATCGGTCTCCCTCTTACCAAACTCTCCCCTCTCCAGTCTGTCTTGAATGCTGCAGCCAGGATCATATTCCTCACCAATCGTTACACCGATGCCTCTACCTTGTGCCAGTCATTACACTGGCTACCCATCCACTCCAGAATTCAGTATAAACTTATTACCCTCACCCACAAAGCCCTCCATGGCTCAGCACCACCCTACATCTCCTCCCTTGTTTCAGTATACCACCCTACCCACGCCCTCCGTTCTGCTGATGACCTGAGGTTAGCATCCTCAATAATCAGAACCTCTCACTCCCGTCTCCAAGACTTTACACGTGCTGCGCCAATTCTTTGGAATGCACTTCCCAGGTCGATACGATTAGTCCCCAATCCCCACAATTTTAAGCATGCCCTGAAAACGCATTTATTCAGACTGGTCTACCGCCTCAACACATTAACCTAATCTATCCCTGGGTGGCACAGTCAAAAGTTTTATCATAACTAGGTTCCCCGCATCATGTTCCCACATGCTTTATGCATCCATTAGCCCTCTGTGTCTGTACTGTTACACACTTAATATTATGGCTGGGTCAAACAATCAGGGCAATTGTTACCACCCACCTTTCATGTCTACCTCTTTCCTCATAGACTGTAAGCTTGCAAGCAGGGCCCTCATTCCTCTTGGTATTTGTTATAATCTATGTGATTATTGTTATGCTGTAATGTCTATTGTCTGTACAAATCCCCTCTGAAATGTAAAGTGCTGTGGAATATGTCAGCGCTATAGAAATAAAATTTATTATTATTATATTATTAATAGTGTCTCCAAAAATTAGCCCAAGGGGCATGATAGCATGGTTGATGAAGGAAGAAGGGTCTCACTCTCATCACAAGTGCCTCAAATGGGAAATATTAATTAACGTAACATTGTTTTTAGCTTATTGACCATGAGGTACATGTGTCAGAAGCAGGTTTTGAAAACATGTGTAAGAAGAAAAGGGTCTTGTATGGGAAGGGAATGGGTTGGATGTGATCACCAAATTTAAAAAAAACGTGTTGGGTGACTTTAGGTTGGGATACTGTCATCTGGAGGGCTTAAATACTGTTGTGAAATCTGTTGTGGAAAAAATATGATTTTTTAATTGTACCGCTGTACGTTATAAACTTCTGTAAAGCCCTTGTGGGTTCAAAGTTCTCACCACATATCTAGATAAGTTCCTTGGGGGGTCTAGTTTCCAAAATGGGGTCACTTGTAGGGGGGTTCCACTGTTTAGGTACATCAGGGACTCTCCAAACGTGACATGGCGTCCGATCTGAATTCCAGCCAATTTTGCATTGAAAAAGTCAAACGGCGCTCCTTCCATTCTGAGCTCTGCGATGCGCCGAAACAGTCATTCCCCCCCACATATAAGGTATCAGCGTACTCAGGACAAATTGCACAATAACTTTTGCAGTCCAATTTCTCCTGTTACCCTTGGTAAAATAAAAAAAATTGAACCTGAAGTATTTTTTTTGTGAAAAAAAGTTAGATGTTCATTTTTTTTTTTTAAATATTCAAAAAAATTCCTGTGACGCACCTAAAGGGTTAATAAACTTCTTGAGTGTGGTTTTGAGCACCTTAAGGGGTGCAGTTTTTAGAATGGTGTCACTTTTGGGTATTTTCTATCATATAGACCCCTCAAAGTGACTTCAAATGTGATGTGGTCCTAAAAATAAAATGGTGTTGTAAAAATGAGAAATCACTGGTCAACTTTTAACCCTTATAGCTCCCTAAGAAAAAAAAATTTTGGTTCCAAAATTGTGCTGATGTAAAGTAAACATGTGGGAAATGTTAGTTATCAAGTTTTTTGTGTGCCGTATCTCTGTGATTTAAGGGCATAAAAATTCAAAGTTGGAAAATTGCAAAATTTGCCAAATTTCCGTTTTTCTCACAAATAAACGCAAGTTATTTGAATGAAATTTTACCACTAACATGAAGTACAATATGTCATGAGAAAACAATGTCAGAATCACCGGGATCCATGGAAGCGTTCCAGAGTTATGACCTCATAAAGGTACAGTGGTCAGAATTGTAAAAATTGGCCCGGTCATGAACATGCAAACCACCCTTGGGGGTGAAGGGGTTAACACTGGGCCGATGTTTTCTCGCATAGCCCTCGGCCGTATTCTACGGTATTGTGTGACGCCGGCCTTACAGAGAGAACCGATGCTCCGCAGATCTGCGAGATGGCAATGAACAGACGCACGTCCCCTGCAGAACCAGGCAGTGTAGGACACACCCATAGCTCTGTTTTTTGCTGCTACAGGAGGACCATGCCTTGTACACAGGGGATTAGTGACACCACCTAGTGCTCATGAGTTTGTAGCCAGTTCTTGGGTGAATGCAAAGAAAAAAATTCTATGAAGTAATTTGATCATTAGACACAGCATGTCCGAAACTCTTTACTAACACATCAGGAGGATAATAAGAATGTCAGATGTTAAAAGTGAAGCACGATTGGATTTTATGTGGTAATCTGCTGTATAAAAACAAAAAAACAACATGTGGGATTTGAACCCATGTTTCCTATTCCATAAAGCAGTTGCTTAAACACTCAGCCACCAGCTCAACAGTCTGTGAGAGGATGCTTTTTCTTCCCTTATGAGATGAACCATGCCAGAACTGTAGTGAGGTGTATCTAAAAAACATTTTGATTTTGATCTTTGACTGGTCAAGTGTCAGGTCTCAGACAAAAACATTTTGATGTTTGATGTTTGATAAAGTATCAAGTATCAGGTATCAGACGAAAAAATTTCGATGTTTGAGGTTTGAAAGAATTAAGTCAAGTATCAAGACTCATTCTCAACAAGTATGCAGTTGCCACTATAGTGTAGTGGTAATGTTCTGTGTTTAGGATTATAAAGAAGGGGTTTGTGAGTTCAAATCCTAGCAATGGAACTTAATTTTTTATTTTTATAATTTTTCTTATTATTTTAAACCAAAACTATGTTTCATGCAGATACTTCACCCTTAGGCTATAGAAGATTATTTAACTAGAAGTCAGGAGGATAATAAGAATGTCAGATATTAAAAGTGGAATGCAGATGGTTCACCCTTAGACTAGAGATTATTTTATTACAAGAGAGGAAGATAGTAAGAATGTCAGATATTAAAAGTGAAGCACGATAGGATTTTGTGTGGTAATCTGCTAGTTAAAAAAATAAAAATATATATATGTAAATAATTAAAAATCTGATGTGGGATTAGAACCCACAATTTCATATTCGATAAATGAGTTGCTTAACCAGTCAGCCAACAGCTCACCAGGCTGCTTGAGAATCCTTTTTCTTCCCTTATGAAATGATCCACTCACGTACTGTATCTGAAAAGCATTTTGATGTTTGATTTTTGATAGCAATCAAGTCTCAGACATCAGGCATCAGACATCAGTTATCAGTTATCAGTTATCAGGTATCAGGTATCAGGTATCAGGTATCAGGTATCAGGTGTCAGGTATAAAGTATCAGGTATCAGGTATCAGTTATCAGGTATCAGTTATCAGGTATCAGATATCAGTTATCAGGTATCATTTATCAGGTATCATTTATCAGGTATCAGATATCAGTTATCAAGTATCAGTTATCAGGTATTAGATATCAGTTATCAGGTATCAGTTATCAGGTATCAGTTATCAGGTATCAGTTATCAGGTATCAATCAGGTATCAGTTATCAGGTATCAGGTATCAGTTATCAGGTATCAATTATCAGTTATCAGTTATCAGTTATCAGGTATCAGACATCAGGTATCAGACATCAGGTATCAGACATCAGGTATCAGGTATGAGAATCAGGTATCAGACAGAGTATTTCTGATGTTTGATTTTGATATATGATCATGTCCTAAAATGGACACTGTACTAAAATGGACACTGTACCCCAGACACCATACAAGATAGCGGTGCTGGCTGCGTGTCAGTTGTGCAGTACCGTGCGTGCTATTCGCTGTGAATGCAGCACGGCAGCAGTACAAAAAAACTGCTCTGCAGGGGTAAATGTGACCAAAAAAAAGCTGGGAAAACGGTCACAACTTGGTCCCTGACCTTATACTTTCAG
This sequence comes from Dendrobates tinctorius, assembly GCF_039654945.1. Taxonomy (NCBI): domain Eukaryota; kingdom Metazoa; phylum Chordata; class Amphibia; order Anura; family Dendrobatidae; genus Dendrobates; species Dendrobates tinctorius. Next base: position 8,392,554 of record NW_027361741.1, on the reverse strand, counting down.
TTCTGAAAAGAGCTTTTGAGTTTCACAGAGGATTTCTGGCTGATTTGAGCAAAAAAACGCAACTCTCCCTGGCAGCTGCTCACACTCTCCCTACACTAGCTGTGTTCTGCATGCAATGTGCAGAAAATGGCGGCGGCAGGCCGGGCTTAGTGCCAGGCTATGATTGATGACTCATAGGAAGCTGGGCGGCCAGCTAATCATAGTAATGCCGCCCACAAACAAGAAGGGTGCGGCATTACTGTGATTGGCAACTGCTGGGCGGGTGAACCGAATAGCGAGGCGAGTAGTGAAATACTCGCTATGCTTCGAGTACCGCGAGTACCGCATTACTCGCCGAGTACCGAATACCCCCGAATATGCTCGCTCATCCCTTATCAGGAAGTAGAGCAGACAGTGGTTTCCTATACAAAGGATATTTATAAAAAAAAACATATACATGCTTCTTTTACAAAGGGTTCCTATTAGAAATGAGCAGATTTGGCAATATTCGAATTAACCTGTTTGTCCAGATTTTCTGGGGAAATTTGATTTGCAGACAAGTTATTCTCTGCAAATTTAAAGGCAAACTGTCACCTCATTTTCATTGTATGTAAACTAGTTGGGTATGGTCCGATGGAAGGTGCTTTTGCTCCTTTCCTCCACCCCTCCTTGGCTGCTGTACACAAGATTTCAGGTAATTTCTTGTCCATATTTCGCGTGGGCACATTGAAACGTCCACTTGCTCATGTGCAGTATGCTTTGTCCAACTGCGAGCAAAGCCGAAAAGCATTAGTGCGCAATTGTCAAGAGGAAGATGAGAGACACCAGACCCAACAATGCAGATGAGCTGAAGGCTGCTATTAAAGCAACCTGGGCTTCCTTAACGCCCCAGGTTGATCACCTCCATACCATGCAGTATTTGATGCAAAAAGAGCCCCAACCAAGTATTGAGTGCATTTACTGAACATACAGTTCAGTAGGCCAACATTTCGAATTTTAAAATCATTTTTCAAGCTGGTTTTATAAAGTATTCTAATTTACTGAGATAATGACTTTTGGGTTTTCATTGGTTGCAAGCCATAATCATCAACATTAACAGAAATAAGTACTTGAAATAGAGCACTCTGTTTGTAATGACTCTATATAATATATGTTTCACTTTTTGTATTGAAGAACTGAAATAAATTAACTTTTTGATCATATTCTAATTTGAGAAGCACTGGTGTATAAATATATATATATATATATATATATATATATTTACACATAAATATGCACTGTATTTTTCGGACTAGGAGATGCTCCGGACCATAAAACGCACCACAAATTTAGAGGAGTAAAAATGGGGTCCATCTTCAAGTTCAAATGCAGCTTAACGGGAGGGCGGTGGTGGAGCGGAGTCAAGGGATGCAGGGTCGTCGCTGCAGGAAGCAACCGGCGGCAGGAGTGGGGCGATGATGCAGGCCCTGGGCTGGAAAGACTGATATAGAAGGGTTAATGTTTTGCCTTTAATTGCATTTAATTGCTAGAGTTTGCTAAAATGTGTTTAGTCATGTCAGAAGTCTGCTAGGCCCCTATTCAAGGAGACCACACTTCTTATCTTATATGTTCTTAATAGTCAGCAACAACATGTTCTGGGTACATGGTAAATAAAATGTGACCCTGGGTAACGGGGGGGGGCTACATGAATTCCATTGAGTTACATTAGTTGTAAATGGTCTAAAAACTGCCCTGTGTTTCATGTCAGATGAAGTGATTTGCCCACGACCTGTGTGCAGTCTCCTTTGTCTCCAAGTGCGCTTGTCAATTAAGGGCGTAACCTCCTAATTAGGTGTCACTGGTGATCTAGCATGCCTGACTTTGGGTCAGAACACAAACAGCTATGACAGTTTTGGCGCCTGAACGTGGGACCGTGGTAACCAGCCTATTCGGAATCCATATGTGGGAACTTCCTGGGAGATTGGACATGCAAATCCAGCTGCAGCAAGGTGAGAAATGTTATTCTTACACTTTGTTTTGAACTTGCAATAGAGTAATAAGATAATAATAGTCATCTGTATTATCTGTCAATATACTAACTGGTTGTGTACTGTGTAGTACAAAGCTGGGACAGACTCTGTGCAGTGTTGTTATTTTGGTCATTTTGGCTTGGCAGTACATCATATGAGGCTGTATTTTGTATAGGGCTGTGGTTTTTGTTGTTTTTGTTGTTTCAGCAGTTGGCTTTGGTGCTCTCAGAGTGTCAGTGGACATTGCTGTAGTTTCATAAGTTATGTTAATTCCAAAGTGGAAAATAGGCAGGCTGTGCGAATCCTTGTATGTATGTCTATGAGAACCTCTGAATGAGATGAGAGAGGAGTAATTGAGTATAAGGGATATAAATATGTCCCTGATTGATGAGGGGTTCCTTTAGGTGTGGTCCTCTGTATGTGACAGAGGACATTATTTAACTCACTTTGAGCTGAATCAGGCGGAGTGATTAAGATAAGGGATTTTGTTCTCTTCTTTTTGTAAAATCAACTGACCACTGAAAAGTGAAAACAAAAAAAAATCCCTGAATGAGCACATATGAATGAATCATCACACACCATTTTGTGTCAAGGGATTGTTACCTTTCCAGTTCTTGTGGGAGGTCCAGGACGGATGCATTATAGATATTTCAATCTACATCTGAGACTGAATGAATTGAGTAATGATATAGCTCATGTTATATGTGTGGCAAGACATTGGAAAGTTTCCTGGATGCATTTGGCCAGAAGCTGGCAAAGCTCGGTTACTCACTTTATAAAGTTATCTGCACTTACAGTGAAGTCCCATAATTTGAGGGTTTTGCAGAAATTGATTTTGATTAGGTCTAAGAACTGCTGCATTTTGTTTCTGTGTGAAGGACACTATATTTCTAAAATTCTGATGGGAGGGGTGAATGAAGCCGCTGCGCAATTGCTTGTGAGTTTCTCCTCTCTGGTCTTATTTCCGCTAAGTGCCTGATGGGAGGGGTAAATAATGCCGCTGTGCTGATTCGCTATGTTTCTGTCCTTGGTGTAATGCTTGCTAGGAGATTTGTGCATTTTAAAGCAACAGTACTTAATTGAAGTAGAAAGAAATTTTGTAAGTTCAAGTTGGAAGTTGAAAGTAAAATATGGTGCCAATTTTAGAAGGAAACTTGTAAGTGATTGTTTGGTCATTAATGTGTTTATACCTGCTCCTAGTTAAGCAACAAACAAGGAACGTAGTCAAAAATGTCCCATAAAATTCAATTTTATTAGATTTACTCATACAAGACAATAAATAGCAACCAGTATTTGGAAGGAAAGGGGGGGGAGAAAAATGCGACCACCCATCAGAACACATCAATATAGGGCACACACTCCACCCATCCCACTACAGCAAAAGGCAGCCAGTATTAGAGATACTCATAAGGCTGCACTGAATACACCAAGGAAGAGCAAGTGCTCATATACAGATCCAATTTCATGGTATGTCCAATAAGGACCAAGTATGGTGGTGGAAATATTACCTCTAATGCTGCAGCAATGTGGTGAGGTGGGCCCTCCCCGAGGCGCGTTTCGGAGTGCACACGCTCCTTCCTCAGGGGGCGCGGTGAGACGGAATACAAGTGCCCATATATATACCCACATACATGTGTGGCGCTACAGGAAGCGCCACGCTCCCACGCACGTGCGGTCCACACAGAGCGCCAGGCAGGCCACCTCCTCCCACATGACGTCACCAAAAACACATGGTGCCCCATGTGATTCTGCGGCAACCAATGACAGTGAGGCACCAGCAAAGACAAAGAGCGGGAGCGCGCATGCGTGGCAGAAAGGCACAGAAACAGCCATATTCAGTAAGGGCAAATGTAAGGGCAAAACGCAAAAGATTATAGTAAAACCGGATATGGAAAAATCATGAGAGGGAGGCATTTCGTCAATTAAATAATTCTACATGTTATAGAAAGCTTACATATAACCCCTTCTCAGCATTCACTGTGAAACTTGATTCCATCCTTAAGAGGGCCATAGACCACGGCATTGTCACCAAGGAGCTGGCTTTGGCACTCTCAGTGAAGGAACCTACTATTTCAACGTTATATTTTTTACCTAAAATCCATAAAGATATTACGGCACCACCCGGCAGACCAATCATCTCTGGGAAGGGGAACATCCTTGAAAACATCAATAAGTGGATCGACTATTACCTTCAACCGCTAGATGTTACTCTTCCATCCTTCTTCAAAGATACTGGGGATTTATTGCGCAGGGTCGATGGTCTGTGTATGGAGAGTGATACACTTCTAGCTTCTGTTGATGTTGAGTCCCTGTATACTAATATTAGACATCAGGATGGCATTAGAGCCGTCCGATTTTTTCTAGAAACTTCTACTTTGTCCTTTGGACTCAGGGACCTCATCTTGGAGCTATTAGAGTTCACTCTTACACACAACTTTTTTGTGTTCAAGGGGTCCTTCTACTTGCAGCTCCATGGGACTGCAATGGGCGCAGCCTTTGCACCTGCCTATGCAAATTTGTTCCTTGGACTGTGGGAGAGGGACCTCTTCCTATCCGACAAACAGGGGTGGATTGAGCATATCCTGTTGTGGGCATGCTATATCGACGATATCTTCTTTGTCTGGCAGGGCACGTCCATCGACCTTCTGCAATTCATATCTGCTCTGAATAGCAATGATCTGAACATTCGTCTCACCCCGGTGTGGGATTCTGAGAAGATTGACTTCTTAGATGTTACTATCAGGAAGGACAGCACTGGAACTATTCAGACGGACATCTTCCATAAAAAAACAGCCACAAATACTTTGTTGCACGCCTCCTCCTGCCACCCGCAGCATATAATTAGGGCAATACCAGTGGGCCAATTTTTACGCCTACGACGCATCTGTTCGACAGATGCAGACTTTGAAATAAGGGCTAATGAACTCAAATCACGTTTTTTAGTACGTGGTTATAGTAGGCGCTCTATAAAGAAGGCATACCAACGAGCCAAACATTCTGTCAGTAATGACCTTCTCTATAGAAATAAAAGTAATGGACCTCAGATGGTATGATAAGGTTTATTACAACGTATCACTCCCAACTTGAGAAGGTGAGGACAGCCATTAAAAAACTTGGCCCATTTTAAAGGTGGACCCTATCCTAAAGAAGGTTCTTCCTGATCGTCCTTCCATTACGTTCAGGCGGGCTAGAAACTTACATGATTGTCTTGTGTCAAGCCACTATAGTGGCATCCCGACGTCTACCTTTCTTGATAATGTCCCAGCCAGATTGGGGTGTGTTCCGTGCGGCCGGTGCACTGCCTGCCCCAATGTTATGCATTGCACCTCATTTGCGAACTTTGATGGCTCTAAAATATTTGACATCATATAACATGTACCACAAGGTATGTAATATACCACGCAACCTGTCCATGCGACTTGGTATATATTGGCTTAACAACTAGGCAGCTCAAGGTTCACATTAGAGAGCACATATTGGGGATACAGGCGACATCTGCCTGCATGGACGCTTCTACTCTGAAAACTTTGCCTAGGCACTTTTGGGAGTTTCATCACTCTGACGGGTCATTACTGAAGGTTTGTGGTATTGACTCGCTCAATATCAATATAAGGGGTGGGAATTTGTCGTAATGCCTGGCCCAGCTTAAAACCAGATGTGTGCTCCGAAACGCGCGTCGGGGAGGGCCCACCTCACCACATTGCTGCAGCATTAGAGGTAATATTACCGCCACCATACTTGGTCTTTATTGGACATACCATGAAATTGGATCTGTATATGAGCACTTGCTCTTCCTTGGTGTAATCAGTGCAGCCTTATGAGTATCTCTATTACTGGCTGCCTTTTGCTGTAGTGGGATGGGTGGAGTGTTTGTCCTATATTGATGTGTTCTGATGGGTGGTCGCATTTTTCTTCCCCCCCTTTTCCTTCCAAATCCTGGTTGCTATTTATTGTCTTGTATGAGTAAATCTAATAAAATTGAATTTTATGGGACATTTTTTACTGCGTTCCTTGTTTGTTGCTTATCTGCTTGTGGCAGTTTGTCCTTATAAGTCCTTTTCCTTATGGATATACATGTGCAGAGCTATTGATTATTTTTCCTTAACTCATATGGCTTCCTCTTCACATGTATAATGTGTACCACAATTTTATTATACCTGCTCCTAGTTGTGTAATTGATATATAGCAAATTGAGGATCAGCAGAAGGAGGTAGCCAACTGCACGGCTGATCTAGTAGGTTAAAGGCTTATCACATCTGGGCCTTCTTACTTTAGTCAGCGGGTTTTTGTTGTGGGTGAGAGGCAAAGAGCCTTCCCATGTTCCATGGAGCTGGGCTAGTAGGTTAGAGGCCTATCACATCTGGGCCTTCCTATTCTAGTCAACTGATCTAACTGGTGAGAGGCAAAGAGCCTTCTCGTTACATCCTGTACGTCTACCAGGTGAGAGGCAAGGAGCCTTCCCGCTACATCTTGGCAGGCTCACTCTTATTTGCTACATGTGGCCTGTAAGACAAGGTCCAGGCACCCCCTGACAAAGGCAGACACTGAAACGTGCGTCGGGGTCGGGTGCATCCTAGGCATCCTGCACCATGGGCACCAGGTACTTATTGGGCAACCCTTTTTTTGAACGTATATATTTATATATCTCTAGCGCAAAGCATTGAAGATTAGCATTCAAGCGGCCATTGAGCCTTTATCATACAAGCCCATATATGCATTATTCGTTATATTTTTAATGGCACTCTCCTTGTATTTGCACTTTATATAATGGTACATAGTGGTACGTTCTAGCCCTCTTTTTACTAGTGGCACTTCACAAGTACACATAAATTCCAATTATTGAATTTGTTAATAGTTTTTGCATGTGTACTTTCATTACTGAATCAGCAATTTTTTGTGAATTGTTCTATTTTTCACCTGGTCATTGTTTTAATATATATTTTTTTTATTATATATTTCTTGCACTTTGGCACTTTATTAATATAAGTATATTTGCACAATTTTGACTTATTAATCCTTTTTGGTTGCAACCATTCTTACTATATTCATGTGCAACATTGAGGTGCTATACGGATTCCTAGTTTTTGCCCTTTCCTTTTGGTATTTGTGTTCCCACCATTTTTGTATGCAATTAAATTCTGTGAATAAAATATTTATTTTATTTCAATCATTGGACATTTGTTGCTCGTTTGTTTTTTTTTCGTTGTTGATTGATTCAAACCTCCGATCTGTCCTCCTCCTCCCCTTTTTTTGACCTTATCCATTTGTGCACCAATTTGATAGTTCTATTCTACACTCCACAATATGTATATTTTAAATTGATATGCACATGTGCCTTGGATTTTTGTTGAACTACACTGTAAGAGGGGAAAGCAGTTCGTCTGATGAAGTGAGTAACTGGAGACAGAGAAGCAATAACAGTTTTTTACTAAACAGTAGTTCACAACAATACTTCTCGCAGGGAGGCAATGAAATAGGGTAACAGAGATATACAAAATAAACAGTGCACTTATCGGTTGAAGTTCTGGCAGGGGGAAGGCTTGAATATGTCACTGTGGCATCGCAAATGACACACAAAGTCACTGGCTCTGTTCCGCAAGAAGGAACAGCACTGTCGCCTGACAGTGCCAAAGGATGCAGTCCTCTTTGTCTTTAATGCGCTGTGGCATGGAAACAATCCTCTGGATGAATGTCCCAGAAATGGCGCCGGGCACAGGCCACAAGCACGTGTGCTGTCCGCAACAGTTCGCAGTCTCTCGGAGTAGTCTCTAGACTGTGCCAATGTTATCCTAGCTGAAACAACAGTATCCGATGATTTTCTCACAGACAGTAACTCAATAGCGTCAGGCGAAATCTCAAAGTCAGTGCACGGAGGCTTGGAAGCAGGGGAGTCGTCAGTAGGAGCTAAGGAGAGGGAGTCAACCATCTCCTGTCGCCTTCCCGCCAAGTCTGCCCCGTTCCCGCACTCAGTCCCCCTTAAGTACCCCGTGCCCCCTGCTGTCTGACTAGATGGTTTCTCCCACCCAGGGGAAATCTGCCTCGCTAGCAGTGGTGACAGCTCCGATAGTTCCAGCCTTAAAGGGCACCACACACTGCTGATTCTGTCTTGTCTCATCTTTTTACAACACTAAAAGGGCATTTGCAAAATAAAGGTGAGCTGTCTGTAGAATAAGTTGAAGCCATGGGCAACTTGTTCTGTGTGCAGTCACGGCCCCCAATGGGATCCAGAACAGCTATACAGATTGTAAAAGACAGAGAAGAAAGGAAGCACTGAAAGATGTGGGACCAAAATTGAAAAAGGCAAAAATGCCAGAGTGTGGATGTTTGAATGTACAAAAATAGCACAGAAAAGGGAAGGAAATAGCAAGTGAATAAATGGTGTTTGAGAATGTGCAGCAGTACGGAAGTAAGGTGTATTATGAATGTTTTGATTGACAAAGTTTAACCAGAGACCCAGACAAGACAGATGGACTCGTAAACACTGTTGTCAGACTCAGACAAACCCATACTAGATAGCTACTTGTGTAACCTGTGCTAACGACCTAAGCAAATTGCGCTAAACCTTGTCCGGACAAGATAACATGTAGTGACAGAAGAAGCTGACATAAGAAGTTGACATAAGAAGTTGACACAATAGTGTGGTTAGTGGGTAGTGGGGACATTGACCTTTGGGAAGTAAGCTGACAGTAGTCCTGAGAGGGAGGAAGTGTAGAACAGCATGTCATCCCCCACTGATCATCTGGTCACCTCCACCACCAGATGACCAACCACATCAGGACCTAGAAGGGTGACTAGAGTAAGACAGATTCGGGAGTATTATCCCTGGAGCCCTTCTGACGAGCTAGCTAATCTGAAGCAGCTGCCTAACCCTGATTACCAACCTTTCTAGTTTTATAGACAAATAAAGGAAATACAGTGGACATATAAGTGTACCTGGGCAGACCTAGAGAGGTTGGTGAGTTGAAAGGCAGGTGACTTACTAGGACACATATTCAGGACACATACAGATGTGACAAAGGATCAAGCATGGGGCATGGATGATAAATCTGCATGGTCTGGGGAAACTTACTGTGAATCATTAAAACAATAGGCTACAGTGAAATAATCAGAGCAGTCTCTACTCCTGACTAACGTGACACAGCAAAAAGGAGAGAGTGTACAGATGTACTTTGGACGGATACAGCTGAAGTGGGCAGACATGGGGTACAATAATGAAGAGCAGCGTTCAGCGAATAGTCAAAAGATAAAATTTACCTTTTATGATAAACAATGGTTAAAATTCCATTTAGATAATGTCCAGCACAATACACACACTGCCTCAATGCCGCTAACGATCAACGCGTTTCGACCTGTGGGTCTTAGTCCTGATCATGACTAAGATCATGACTAAGACCCACAGGTCGAAACACGTTGATCTTTAGCGGCATTGAACCAGTGTGTGTATTGTGCTGGACATTGTCTAAATGGAATTTTAACCATTGTTTATATTAAAAGTTAAATTTTATCTTTTGACTATTCGCTGGACGCTACTCTTCATTATTGGATCCTGCTGTGTTTGCTTCACTCTTGTCCTTGTGGAGCACTATGAAGCAAGCTGGACATCTAGATGGATTGAAAATGGTGAGCTGACTTCTCCTACAGTATTTGTTCAGACATGGGGTACAGTCCCCTAAACCCACTTGATGTTAAAATACTGGTGAATGCATTATTTGACAGTATGAACAAAGGCTTACGAGACGCAGTACAGACAGCCAGACCTGAATGGAGGAATTTAGATCCAAAAGATCTCCTGAAGGTAGCTAAAGGAGTTGAATAAACAAGGATGATAAGATGACCTGTCATGTATGCTAAAACACAAGGGAAACAGTGGAGACGTAGTAGGAGAAATAAGGACCTAGAAACAGTGAGGTGCTGGATTACGCCCACCACTGTAAAAACCCTACTAAGGAGACAGCTCTTCCACCTCCTTCACCTTCAGACTAGGAAACTGGCAACCCAGTGACAAATGTGTACCCTGTTCTTGTCCCCTCCGAACCTGGTCCTGCCTTGATGACCACCATAATAATGCCAGGGGGAGGAAGATGCAGCATTTTTGATTGACACTAGTACACAAAGACTTGATAATGCCGACACATGATTACTAGCGAGATTGTGGAATGTGTGGGAGGGTAGAGGGACAAGTGACTGAAGCCCCTATGACAAAACAAATAAGACTAAAATTACGAGATAGCCAAGAGGTGCTTGCAAAGCTTATTGTTACTGAAAATACCCCTATGAATTTGCTGGAAGCAGATGTGTTGAGTGTATCCAGACCACTGTGGGGAGGAGGACTCCCGTAAAGTGTCTGGACCGGAACCAAGGGGATCGTCATCTGGGTTCCTAAGGAAACGGTACCAGGGGGCCAACAAAGGAAAGCGGGCGACGAGAGGTAACAGGGCAGCAGGGGCGGGGCTAGGGAAAGAGGAGCAGAGAGCGTGCGGGGAGTTCAGTTGGCAGAGAGGCTGACAGGACGAGAGGGACCGTGGAAGGTAGAGAGAGCGATCTTGTCAGACGTTGATCAGCGGGGAGATCGTCAGTGGTCTGTGGAGGGTAAATGGTGAACTGCCTGACAAGAGGCTTGTGCTTCACCCCAATCCTGGGCGACTCTCCATCCACGGTCGGCTGCAGCCGTTACCGCCGTCCTTCGCTCTGGTGCGGCTTGTCCGTGATCCCTAGCCGCCGCTGTCACGACACACCAGCCCGCTGCGGCGACCTGGACACTGCCTCCCTGCCTCAGCCTTTGGCTGCGGCCCCTTCATCACCGGCCACAGCGGGTGCTATCTCGCCACAGTCGGCAGTTGAGGCCTACTCCCCACCTACAGAGGGACCCTTAGCATAGGCCTGCCAACGGTCACTATTGCAAACTGCGTCACAACCCCGCTTTGGGGAGAGGAGCCTGACAAGACTTACTGAGAGGCTGACCCCGCCGTGTTGACAGGGGGTTATCTCTACAAAGGATCACCCAGGGCCTGTTGTGCCCCGACAGCCAAGATCTTTCAGGGCCTGTTGTGCCCCCAGCTTTTGGGTTATCCCAGGGCCTGTTGTGCCCCGACAGCCAAGATCCTTCAGGGCCTGTTGTGCCCTGACAGCCAAGATCCTTCAGGGCCTGTTGTGCCCCCAGCTTTTGGGTTACCCCAGGGCCTGTTGTGCCCCGACAGCCAAGATGCTTCAGGGCCTGTTGTGCCCCAACAGCAAAGATCCTTCAGGGCCTGTTGTGCTCCCAGATTCAGGATTACTACTGGGCATGTTGTGCCCCAACAGCACAGATCCTTCAGGGCTTGTTGTGCCCCAACTTCTTTTGGATACTGAGACGCCTAAGATCACTGCCATCCTTCAGTAGCTGGGCCTAGCGGTTGCGACGTCAAAGCAGACACATCAGTGACGTCAAAACAGCCGCAACAGAGACCTCAAAGCACACCCTCCAGTGACACCGAAGGACGACCGGAAGGATAAGTTGACTTTAGGAAATAAGTACTCATAGTTGGCCGTACGTGGCCTATATTAGCCGGTCCTGCCGGGTTAGATGTAGTCTCGATAAGAAAAGTATTGTTATTGTTGTTGAGACCCTGCGTGGTCAAATAAGTGTTATCCTTTTTGGTTGCTCAGCATAGCCCTAGCGGCTCCAGTTCATAAACATTGCTTTCCAAAATCATACTCAGTCTCGTGTCTCGTCACTGCATCCTAAGAACCTGTTGGTACCTACATTTGGCGTAGTTGGCAGGATGCAGTCTCCGAGCACGGACAATGGTGCCCCAGAGCAGGACAGAGTTGTGAACTCTACCAATAATGAGGGTCCTCGTTCCAGCATTTCATTGGGGGCTATGCTGAACAACCTGGCTAGATTTTCTGGCTCCAATACTATGCTATAGAGCTGGACAGAACAGACTCTTTCAGATGCACACAATGATTCCTGATCTCGAAGCCGAAGAAGCTCTCAAGGCATTAGATGGGAAGCCACGGAGGTCAGTGATGTTGAGACCCCCAGGACACCGCAACACCTTTGATAAAGTATTACAGATAGTAGAACAGACCCATGGGGACCCAACTAATGTGGGAGAATTAAGGACCCGATTGTTCAGTCGAATGCAGGGGGAGGGGGAGATGATCACTCAGTATATGAATGTCTTCCAGGAATTGCATACGGCTATTGAAAGGACGGAGTAGGTGTAGGACCTATTGACCTGCTGGTGACTGGACTGCGAGATCCATTAATAAAACAGGCATTACGGGAGCAGATCAGAATGAATCCCCGTATAGACTTTTCAGAGGTGGGAAGTCAAGCATGGGCTCGAGAGCAAGAGCAGGGGATGGCGGTCCCTGTGGTGAAGGTCCGGGGTGTGGAGGCTTCTGTGAATGCAGTCAAGGAGCCTCAGTGGGTGGAAGAGATAAAACAAGAGTTGAAGAACCTTAAGGGCGAGTTTTCCGAAGTGAAGAGAAGGACAGAGACCGGGACTGGATGACCTAGTTTGCACCCCGGTTCCTGGGGGTCACACTCCCCGCGGGGCGGTTGGCCTGCACAGGCCCGGTGTTATGAGTGCGGAGAACCAGGCCACTTCGCCCGAGAGTGTCCGCGGCGTGGGAAATACCCACCCCGGCGACCATTAAAACAGAGGGCTCCGGGCTGGGGGGACGCCGCTCGGAGTCGAAAACCACAACTAGGGGTGGCGGAGGTTTGGTTGCAAAATGTCCGATGGTCTGGCCAGAAGTGGAGGGCCGGGCCGTCCGGTGTCTGGTGGACATGGGGTCACAAGTAACCACTATGCCCGCAACTTATTTTCGACAAAATTTCCCAGAGGCAACAAGACCTCAGTGGGGGCCTATAATCAGACTAATAGCCGCCAATCAACTACCGGTCCCGGTTGCCGAGGTGGTGTGGGTGCAGGTGACGTTGTGCGGTAAATCCCTTGGCCGCATTGGGGTGGTACTGACCCAAGGAGAAACTAATAAGCAGCATCCAGTCAGCCTAGGCATGAACATATTACGGGAGTTCGGCAACCTACTTCTCAATGATCCTGCGCAGAAGATTCTGAAGCAGTGGGGTTCTCGCATGGCCCAGGGACAGGTATTCCAGCAGTTGGTGTGGGAGGCGCGGGTACATCAGGACAGCCAGGAAGGCGAAGCTCTGGGCAAGGTCATCGCCCCCGTGGCTCCCCTGCTTGTGCTAACTCCTGGGCAGACTGTGGTGGCCCTGCCAATTCGAGCCTCGATACCCTTGGAGGGTGTGGAAATGCAGGTGGAGCCGTGCCACTCGTAGCGCTTACCTCCTGGCATACTGGTGGCCCGTTCCCTGGCTACCGTGCAAAAAGGAACCATCCTGGTGCGCTGCATTAACCTCGAAGATCGAGACATTGTTTTGAAAGCGTGGACCGAACTGGCCAAGCTAGTAAGGTCTTTAGAGGAAGTATTGCCGTCCCCTGCGGTTCAATTGAGAGTACAATCCGAGGATCCTTGGGAAGTAACAATTCGAACTCTACAGGCCACCGAAGTCTCAGCCCAGGAGAAGGGTCGAAATGTCCTGGAGCAGATGCGGGCCGAGCTCTCCGGGTTAACCTCAACCCAGCTCTCACAGATAAAAACATTGCTCGCACAGTACCATGAAGTATTTGCTAGTCATGAGGAAGATTTTGGGTGTACCACTGCCATCACTCATGAAATTCCCATGGCAGGAGTGGCCCCCATCCGGGAACGATATCGACAGATTCCCCCACAACTCTACCAAGAGGTGAAAACCTTGCTGGCTCAGATGTTGCGAAAAGGGGTGATACGGGAAAGCCAAAGCCCCTGGGCGGCCCCGATTGTACTGGTCCGAAAAAAAGATGGTACATTACGATTCTGTGTGGACTATCGGAAGCTGAATGCTTGCACAATAAAAGACTCATACCCACTGCCCCACATAGAAGAATCCTTGTCCGCCTTGGGGAAGGCGACGTATTTTTCGACTCTGGACTTGGCCAGTGGGTACTAGCAAGTGCCCATGTCAGAAGAAGATAGGGCCAAGATGGCATTCATATTGCCTATGGGACTATTTGAGTTCAATCGAATGCCATTTGCAATGGCCAACGCCCCACGGACCTTTCAGCGATTGATGGAGCGGTGTCTGGGAGATCTGAATTTTGAGGCCACGTTGATCTACCTGGACGATATCATTATCTATGCTGCCACATTCGAGGACCACCTAAAGTAGTTGGGGCAGGTACTCGGACGGTTGCAAAAGTACGGGTTGAAGGTAAAACCCCAGAAAGGCCCCCATATTCTCTCCCAGATCGAGTATCTGGGTCATGTTGTCTCGGCAGAGGGTGTGAGGCCTTCTCAGGAGAAGGTTGCTGCGATCCAGGGATGGCCTACCCCCGAGACCGTAAAAGTCGTGCGGGCTTTTCTGGGGTTGGACGGATATTACCGTCGTTTCGTAAAGAATTTTGCATGTCGAGCTCGAGCCCTGCACGACTTGCTAAAGGGGGCTCCCGCTGGGGCAAATGGACAAAGAATCCAGTGGCAACAACCTCAGGAAGAAGACTTCCAAGACCTCAAGGCTTTGCTCTCGGATGCCCCGGTGTTGGCATATGTGGATTTCTCACAACCGTTCATCTTGCACACTGACGGGAGTCTTCACGGGCTGGGCGCTGTGTTGTCGCAAGTTCAAGATGGCCGGCAGAGAGTGATTGCATATGGAAGTCGCTCACTCCATGACTCCGAGCGCAACCCTGACAACTACAGCTCCTTTAAGCTCGAGCTCCTCGCGGTGGTGTGGGCCATGACGGAGAGGTTCGCAGAGTACCTAGCGGGCTCCGAGGTAGTAGTGCGGACTGACAACAACCCACTGGCTCATCTAGAAAATGCCAAATTGGGGGCTCTAGAACAACGATGGGTGGCCCTAATGGCGAAGTTCAATTATAAAATCATCTACAAAAGAGGGGCCGAGAATGTCCATGCTGATGCTCTCTCCAGAATCCGACATACAACGCCAGGAAAGAATCGAGACGAAGAATTAGAGGGGGAGGAGATACCGTTCGCCCTCACCGCTGCCGTGCTCACAACTGCTGAGCAAAAAGTATCTTCTCCAGAAACCCCAAGGGGCATACTGGAACAATCTCGAGATAAGTAGGTACAACAACAACAGGAAGACGAAGAAGTTGGACATCTCCGGGCGTGGTTGCCGCTGGCCAATTACCCTCTGATTCCCAATGACAAACTTTGACTCAAGATCTGTCGCTGATGTTGCGACAATGGGAGAGGCTGGTTATATGAAAGCGACTGTTGTACAGTAAAATAACATCACAGGCAACCTTAATGACGGTTTGGCAGGTGGTTACGCCCGGAGTACAACTCCACGAACTGGCTCGAGAGGCTGATGAAAAAGGGGCTCACTTCGGAGCCAAAAATGACCTTGCAGTGGTTGCAGCAGAAAGTTTACCACCCACGCTTGCCAGCTGTTGTGGATGAAATTTGTCGGACCTGCCGCTTATGCGAATTAGCCAAACCACCCGCTCAGCCAGCCTCAATACAGACAATTGTGACCTCAGCACCCCTTGAACTTCTGACGTTAGACTACCTGACCATTGGTCCCGCATTTCCGGGATACGAACATTGCCTCGTCATGGTGGATCATTTCACCAAGTTCGCTGTGGTCACCCCCATGCGGGACCAGACCGCGGAGTCGGCTGCCTCCGCAATTTGCAGAAACCTCATACAAGTATACGGCCGGTTGCCCCCAACGAATACATTCTGATCAGGGAGCATGTTTTTTGGGAAAAGTTATGGAGGAACTACACCATCTCTATGGGATTGACAAATCCCGGACCACACCATACCACCCACAATGAAACGGGGCCTGTGATCGTACATTGATTCAAATGTTACGTACTCTGGAGAGTGATAAGAAAGCCCATTGGCCCGAATATGTTTCTGAATTAGTATGGGTATATAACAACCGGGTGCACAGTGTTATCGGCTATACCCCCTACTCTCTATTGTTCGGACTAGAGGGTAAAGGGATCACAGAGGTGGAGCTGGACCATGAAGAGCCTCAGCCCTGGACCGGAGTGTCATCCTGGGTCCGAAATCATCGTCACCGGCTGCAAACTCTTCATCGAATTGTACAAACCAAACTCCGAGACTTGGAACATTCAGGGAAGAATATAACCCCACCTCCCCACTTCCAAAGCGGGGACCATGTACTGATGCTAGATCAACACCCCCAGAAGAAACTGGAGCCACGCTGGGAGGAGAGCCCTTATCGGGTCCTACGCCGTAGCAACCCTGAAGGACCTGTGTACGAGATACGACCTGAGGAAGATGAAAAGCTACCTACCCGCATTGTGCATCGTAATATGTTACGCCCGTGCATTTCCACCAACCTGAAACAACCGGAACCCGCCGCTTCGACCTTTGAACCGCCATCCGTGTTTTGGGACCCAGACGACGAAGATTTTCCTCCAAAACCCAGAGGCCCTCTCCTCGATAATGAGCCAACTGACACAAATGGCCCGCCCGGATTAATTAACCCACCACCGTCCACCACCCCAGGAGACTGCACCCCAGTTGAACTAAGACGCTCCGAGCGGTCAACAGCTGGCAAACCCCCCGAACGTTACGAACAAGATCAGTTCATATGGCAGCAAAAATTGATACCTCGACAGACCAATTCCAATAGACTGAGACCCTCGCCTGAGGACTGGCGAGCTTACAGGGTGGGAGAGTGTGGGGAGGACGACTCCCGTAAAGTGTCTGGACCGGAACCAAGGGGATCGCCATCTGGGTTCCTGAGGAAATGGTACCGGGGGCTAACGAAGGAAAGCGGGCGATGAGAGGTAACAGGGCAGCAGGGGCGGGGCTAGGAAAAGAGGAGCAGGGAGCGCGCGGGGAGTTCAGTTGGCAGAGAGGCTGACAGGACGAGAGGGACCGTGGAAGGTAGAGAGAGCGGTCTTGTCAGACGTTGATCAGCGGGGAGATCATCAGTGGTCTGTGGAGGGTAAGTGGAGAACTGCCCGACAAGAGGTTTGTGCTTCACCCCAATCCTGGGCGACTCTCCGTCCACGGTCGGCCGCAGCCATTACCGCTGTCCTTCGCTCTGATGCGGCTGGTCCGCGATCCCTAGCCGCCGCTGTCACAACACACCAGCCCGCTACGGCGACCTGGACATTGCCTCCCTGCCTCAGCCCGTGGCTGCGGCCCCTTCATCACCGGCCACAGCAGGCGCTATCTCGCCACAGTCGACAGTTGAGGCCTACTCCCCACCTACAGAGGGACCCTTAGCATAGGCCTGCCAACGGTCACTATTGCAAACTGCGTCACAACCCCACTGTGTTGACGGTGTTATCTCTACAAAGAATCACTCAGGGCCTATTGTGCCCCTACAGCCAAGATCTTTCAGGGCCTGTTGTGCCCCCAGCTTCTGGATTACTCCAGGGCCTGTTGTGCCCTGACAGCCAAGATCCTTCAGGGCCTGTTGTGCCCCCAGCTTTTGGGTTACCCCAGGGCCTGTTGTGCCCCGACAGCCAAGATCCTTCAGGGCCTGTTGTGCCCCGACAGCCAAGATCCTTCAGGGCCTGTTGTGCCCCCAGTTTTTGGGTTACCCCAGGGCCTGTTGTGCCCCGACAGCCAAGATCCTTCAGGGCCTGTTGTGTCCCGACAGCCAAGATCCTTCAGGGCCTGTTGTGCTCCCAGCTTCAGGATTACTACTGGGCCTGTTGTGCCCCGACAGCCAAGATCCTTCAGGGCCTATTGTGCCCCCAGCTTTTGGGTTACCACAGGGCCTGTTGTGCCCCGACAGCCAAGATCCTTCAGGGCCTGTTGTGCCCCCCAGCTTTTGGGTGACCCCAGGGCCTGTTGTGCCCCGACAGCCAAGATCCTTCAGGGCCTATTGTGCTCCCAGCTTCAGGATTACTACTTGGCCTGTTGTGACCCGACAGCCAAGATCCTTCAGGGCTTGTTGTGCCCCAACTTCTTTTGGATACTGAGACGCCTAAGATCACTGCCATCCTTCAGTAGCTGGGCATAGCGGTTGCGACGTCAAAGCAGACACATCAGTGACGTCAAAACAGCAGCAACAGAGACCTCGAAGCAGACCCTCAAGTGACACCGAAGGACGACCAGAAGGATAAGTTGACTTTAGGAAATAAGTACTCATAGTTGGCCGTACGTGGCCTATATTAGCCGGCCCTGCCAGGTTAGACGAAGTCTCGATAAGAAAAGTATTGTTATTGTTGTTGAGTCCCTGCGTGGACAAATAAGTGTTATCCCTTTTTGGCTGCTCAGCATAGCCCTAGCGGCTCCAGTTTATAAACATTGCTTTCCAAAATCATACTCAGTCTCGTGTCTCGTCACTGCATCCTAAGAACCTGTTGGTTCCTACACCACCATACAGTACTCTCCTGAGGGTATTACAGTCACAAGTCCCCGCTCAGATAACCACTTGTGTTAAGGGCCTGTCACACTAAGAGATATCGCTAGCAATATCGCTATAACTAGTGACGTTATAGCGATATTGCTAGCGATATCGCTGTGTCTGATACTTACCTACGACCCGCTCCCCCGCTGGTTATCGCTGATCGCGCGAGAACAGGCTGGACCGTTTCGCGTTTCGCAACGCGTGGAGCCGGGCGGGAGGACGCAGGATCGCCTGGTGTGACAGGTAAGTAGCGACCCCCGTCCCCAGCGATGTCACTAGTGAGATCTGCCTGTGTGGCAGCTCACTAGCGACGACTTAGCAATGTACCAGCGATCCTGACCGCGTCATATCGCTGGTCGGGATCGCTGGTACATCGCTAAGTGTGACAGTACCTTAAGATTGCAGAAATGGGGTATGTGACAAAAACAGTGAAAGTAACACCTGATCCCAGAATGTCTGAGAATGGGGAAATGAGTCGGTGCCAGACACCGTTTGGTCAAGAGGAAAAACTGATGTGGGTCGGCTGCCCATTCCCCCTGTCACAATTAAATTAAAAGAGGGAACCACTCCTTCTTGTTTAAATCAATGCCCCTTGAGCCTAGCCAAATCAATGGCCCTGAGCAAGGATATAAAAGAGTTTGTCAAGGCATCAAGGCAGGGGCTCTGATGGAAAGATCTTCCCCCTTCAACACCTCTTTATATCCCATTAAGAAAAGAGGACCCAAAGGTTCCCCTGATACTTACAAATAGGTGCATGATTTAAGGGCTATTAATGATGTTACAGAAAGTATGACCTCAATTGTCCCTAATCCACACACATCTGTCACAGATCCCAGCAATGTCAAAATGTTTAAGACTGAGTGCAGACGGACTTTTTAGCCCTGCGGATTTTTCCGCGCAGAATGGAAGAAATCCGCAGGTCAAATGACCTGCATTTTTCCTGCGGATTTCTTCCATTTTTCCTGCAGTTTTATTGCGGTTTTTGTGCGGTTTTCCACAGCGGATTCTCCCCTGCGGATTTGGAGACAGGGGAGGTGGAAAACCGCACAAAAGAAGTAACATGCTGCGGATTTTGTACCACGGGAAAACCGCGTGGAAAAATCCGCAGCGTCTGCACAGCGGTTTTTTTTTTCATTGATTTTAAGTCTACTGTACATCACAATGCGGATATGCAACGTTTCTGCGTGGAAAAACTGCTGCGAATCCGCTATATATCCGCATCGTGTGCACACAGCCTTACAGTTATTGATTTGGCAAATGCATTCTTCTCTGTACCTCTGCACCCTGACTGTCAGTATCTTTTTGCTTTAACTCACGAAGGTGAACAATACTGTTGGACGGTCCTCCCACAGGTAGGAAAGAACTTCCCTACCATCTATTGAACAGTGATGGCAACCACCTCATCCGCAGATTGTACTATTAGGCCGGGGTCACACTAACCGACGCAAAATACGGTCAGCATTTTGCATGCGTAATACGGAAGAATGGCCCCTAAACAGTGCTCCGTATCTCATCCGTAATCAAGGTGTGGTCGCGTATTTTGCGCATGTCAGCATCCGTATGTAATCCGTATGGCGAGATTTTCTCGCAGGCTTGCAAAACGGACATATAATGGAGCCCTATGACAGGTTTAATAACACAGACAAAAGAATAGATATATACACATAGAATGCATATATATATATACACTCACTGGCCACTTTATTAGGTACACCATGCTAGTAACGGGTTGGACCCCCTTTTGCCTTCAGAACTGCCTCAATTCTTCGTGGCAGAGATTCAACAAGGTGCTGGAAGCATTCCTCAGAGATTTTGGACCATATTGACATGATGGCATCACACAGTTGGCGCAGATTTGTCGGCTGCACATCCCTGATGCGAATCTCCCGTTCCACCACATCCCAAAGATGCTCTATTGGATTGAGATCTGGTGACTGAGGAGGCCATTTGAGTACAGTGAACTCATTGTCATGTTCAAGAAACCAATCTGAGATGATTCGAGCTTTATGACATGGCGCATTATCCTGCTGAAAGTAACCATCAGATGTTGGGTACATTGTGGTCATAAAGGGATGGACATGGTCAGCAACAATACTCAGGTAGGCTGTGGCGTTGCAACGATGCTCAATTGGTACCAAGGGGCCCAAAGAGTGCCAAGAAAAAATTCCCCACACCATGACACCACCACCACCAGCCTGAACCGTTGATACAAGGCAGGATGGATCCATGCTTTCATGTTGTTTACGCCAAATTCTGACCCTACCATCCGAATGTCGCAGCAGAAATCGAGACTCATCAGACCAGGCAACGTTTTTCCAATCTTCTACTGTCCAATTTCGATGAGCTTGTGCAAATTGTAGCCTCAGTTTCCTGTTCTTAGCTGAGAGGAGTGGTACCCAGTGTGGTCTTCTGCTGCTGTAGCCCATCTGCCTCAAAGTTTGACGCACTGTGCGTTCAGAGATGCTCTTCTGCCTACCTTGGTTGTAACGGGTGGCAATTTGAGTCACTGTTGCCTTTCTATCAGCTCGAACCAGTCTGCCCATTCTCCTCTGACCTCTGGCATCAACAAGGCATTTCCGGCCACAGAACTGCCGCTCACTGGATTTTTTTTCTTTTTCGGACCATTCTCTGTAAACCCTAGAGATGGTTGTGCGTGAAAATCCCAGTAGATCAGCAGTTTCTGAAATACTCAGACTAGCCCTTCTGGCACCAACAATCATGCCACGTTCAAAGGCACTCAAATCACCTTTCTTCCCCATACTGATGCTCGGTTTGAACTGCAGGAGATTGTCTTGACCATGTCTACATGCCTAAATGCACTGAGTTGCCGCCATATGATTGGCTGATTAGAAATTAAGTCTTAACACACAGTTGGACAGGTGTACCTAATAAAGTGGCCAGTGAGTGTATATATATATATATATATATATGTATTCTATGTGTCTATATCTTTTCTTTGGTTTCTTTATTAAACCTGTCAGTGTGAGTTTACTGTATAGCGCACTGAATTGCCGGCTTTGCTAAAAGACACCGGGTGCGTATTTCTCGCAAGTCACATGTGTGGTCCGTGTGTAATCCATATTTTTTGCGCACCCATAGACTTGCATTGGCGTACTACGGCCGTAGTACGCTCACAATAGCAGCTTGCTGCGATTGGCACGGAGCGTAGAATACGGATGAGAAATATACGGCTGGTGCGAGGGACCCCATAGAGAATCATTGGTCCGTGTCTAATGCGTGCTTTTAGCGCCTCTCACTCCTGCCGTATTCCTCGCCAGTGTGACCCCGTCCTTACAGTACGTGGATGACCTCTTGATTTTTTGCCCGGACCAGATGTCCTGCAGGGAAGAAACAGGTTTCTTGCTATTCTTTTTACCAGGAAAGGGTTGCAAAGTCTCACGTGACAAACTACAGTATTGCAAACAAAAACTGACATTTCTAGGCCACTGTAATGCTAAAAGTACTGGACACCTGACTGAAAACAGGTGGTGCTGACACAACAGCATGGAGGAAAACAGAGACCGTTAGCTTACTACTCATCACAATTAGACTCAGTGATCAGAGGGTCACCTACGTGTGTCCGTGCTGTAGGAGCTGCTGCACTACTGCTAGGCATGTGAGACCACACTGACTTTTCCTTTGACAATTTACTTCCCACATGACATTAATGCCATACTCGTACAAGTTCAACCAAAACACCTGTCTATGGCCCGACAGCTCAGGCTTGAATTGCTCTACTAATTCCTGAATACCTCACCCTGAAAAGATGTAATGTTCTGAATCCAGCCACCATTCTGCCTGTTGATTCAGAAAAGGGGGAATTGGTGACAATTTAGCAAGTGAGGAAGAATACTTTGACATGACGCACGAACATGACTGCATAGAACTGATGAGTCAGGAAATAGTGGGTTTTTGCACACGTTCATGAAAAACCTGTTCCTAATGCAGATTTTGAGGGTTTTTTTGCTATAGATGGCTCCAGATACCACCAGGATGGATGATTCTACACTGGATATGCAGTAGTATCCTCACATGAGGTAATCCGAATCACTCCCTCCTCACATGTCGACGCAGGAGGCAGAGCTGAAGGCACTCACTGAGGTATGTAGAGCTGCTGCAGGTAAAATCGCTAATATTTACCCAGATTTAAATTATTCATGGGGAATATCCCATGATTATAGCCCTATCTGGAGAAGCACAGTTTTTCTAACATCAGCTGGTAAGCCCATTTAAAATGCATAGCTAGTGAATCAATTGATGGAGGCATTGATGTTACCAGTCCAGGCTGGCATCACCAAGGCAAAAGCACACACAAAAGGTGACTCCGTGGAGGTAGAGTGCAACAGAAGGGCGGACGAGGCTGCTAAAGTAGCAGCAAGGTGACCTAGAGAGCAGAGGACGGTGGCGGGGAGTCAACGTATTCCAGCCACACTGAGCCAAGATGTCCTGAAATCCCTCCAGCAACAGGCTGCCCAAACAGAGAAGGAACACTGGGGGAGAATGGCAGCTGAGCTGAACTCAAATGGAGTATGGGAGTATAAGGATAAATTGTGCCTACTGAGGTCCCTGTTCCCAGTAATGGCGCAAGCAGCACATGGCCCCACTAACGCCTCAAATAGTCACATGTGTGCCATGATAAACGCTTCTCGATTGATCCTGGTTTCAGTTACGCAGCAGTGAAACTAGTACAGTCATGCCTCATCTGTGCACAGCACAACCCAGGTAAAACAGTAAAAGTCCCTAAGAGAGCGACACCCAGGCCTCTCTACCCGTTTCAGAGACTGCAGATTGACTACATACAGCTACCAAGGTAGGAGTGTATGCAAATGTCCTAGTATGTGTAGATCTTTTCTCTGGTTTGCCGGAAGCCTATCCAGTAAAATTTGCAAATGCTAAAACAACTGCAGACAAACTAATGAAAGAACTGATCTGCAGGTATGGTGTCCCAGAAACCATAGCAAGCGATAGGGGTACACACTTCACGGGAGAAAGAATGAGGGAAGTCATGCAGGCCCTGGGAATACAGCAAGCATATCATACACCATATAGGCCACAAAGTAGTGGGAAAGTGGAAAGACTAAATGGGACACTTAAACTGAAAATTCAAAAGGTCATGGCAGAGACAGAAAATAACTGGGTAGAGTGCTTGTCTTTTGCACTCTTTTCTATCAGACATACTCCAAATAGAAAGACAGGGTTGTCTCCTTTTGAAGTCCTGTTTGGTAGTGCACCAAAGACTGGTTTGCACTTCCCGCAGGTGCTACAAATGCAACACAGTGCTATGACAGTCTATGTCCAGGCCATGCAGAAAAGACTTAATGTGGTGCATAAACATGTGTTTTCATCCATTCCAGATCCTAATGCCAGTGCAGACATGCACCAGCTGAATCCAGGTGTTTGGGTGGTCATACGCAGACACGTGAGAAGGAGCCTAAATCCATGGTATCACAGCCCGTTCCCAGTACAGCTGACCACATTCACCTCAGTAAAGCTTAAGGGAAAGCCCACCTTGATCCATGCCAGTCACTGCAAAAAGGTCCTTTCACCAGCAGAATGACTGTTCTCTTAATTACCTTGGCAGGATTATTGCACTCTACAAAGATACAGAGGAAACTACTAAATGTTGACACCACACTGCATATACAATAAGACTTGGACTCAGATTTTCTAGGTTCCTTGAGGCTCTTAATGAGACTAATACCATATAGAGACACCTTTTTTATAGAGACTCCTTTTTATTTGATTCCCCCCCCCCATTTCTAAATCCAGCAAATTGGTTTAATGGCCTAGCAGGATAGATTTTTGGTATTGTATGCAAATTTTATTGATTTTGTTTATTGCTTTATGTAGCCGTCAAAGCGTTAATATACGTACCTTCCATAGTGTATCATAGACCCCAGGTGGCCATTGCTGACGGGGAAGTGAGTGTCCACACTGAGGGTGGATGGGCGAAGCAGGTAGAAAGCCCCCTTATGGGTACTAGACCCATGAGACAGTAGCTCCTTTGTGGACATCAGCTGACCATGCGGCAAGGCTTATACCATTTACAAAAGGGGAAATTGATATAGAAGGGTTAATGTTTTGCCTTTAATTGCTAGATTTTGCTAGAATGTGTTTAGAATGTGTTTAGTGATATCAGCAGTCTGGTAGGCTCCGATTCAAGGAAACCGCACTTCTTATCTATAATATAACGCTCTAAGCGTTACTCTGTCCGAAGCCTTTATTGACTGCGCAAGGGCGACGCGCCTGCGCAGTCTGGCTCCAGACAGAATGAGGCATCCAGCGGTGAGGAGTGTGTATGCCGCCGGAGATGGCGGTACGCATACACACTGCATACCGCTATTTCTGGCGCCACACTTACATACTTACCTGACCGGGAGGAGCATTGCTGCGGCGCTTCTCTTCGGCCTGAGATCGGGGAAGAAGTTCGACCGGAATCGCACATGCGCATAGCGTGATTCGGCACCATTTTACTGAAGACACATTTGCAATGTGTCTTCAGCAATATGGCGCCGGACAGCGCTATGGGCATACGCATACTCCTGCGCCACACTCCTTCCTCGGCCTCCAGCAGAACATGACAGCGCTGCAGCACAGGAAAGAAAGGTGAGTATAAATGTTTTTTTGTATGTTTGTAGTTTAATAGGGGTGAGGGGGACCATACGTATCAGGACAAGGGGGGTGAGTGGACCATGCATACCAGGAAAGGGGGGTGAGGGGACCATGCATACAAGGATAGGGGGGTGAGGGAACCATGCATACCAGGATAGGGGGTGAGGGGACCATGTATACCAGGATTAGGGGGTGAGGGGACAATGCATACCATGAAAGGGGGGTGAGTAGACCATGCATACTAGGATAGGGGGGTGAGGGGACCATGTATACCAGGATTATGGGTTGAGGGGACCATGCATACCATGAAAGGGGGGGTGAGGGGACCATGCATACCAGGATAAGGGGGTGAGGGGACTATGCATGCCAGGATAGGGGGGTGATGGGAAAATGCATTCCAGGAAAGGGGGGTGAGGGGACCATGCATACCAGGAAGGGGGGGTGAGGGGGACCATGCATACCAGGATTGGGGAGGTGAGGGATAGCATATATACCAGGAAAGGGGGGTGAGGGGACCATGCAAAGCAGGATTGGGGGGTGAAAGGACCATGCATACCAGGATTGGGGGGTGAGGGGTAGCATGCATACCAGGATTGGGGGGTGAGGGGACAATGCATACCAGGATTGGGGGATAAGAAGACCATGCATACCAGGATTGGGGGGTGAGAGGACCATGCATACCAGGATTGGGGGGTGAGAGGACCATGCATACCAGGATAGGGGGGTGAGAGGACCATGCATACCAGGATACGGGACTGAAAGAACCAGGCATACCAGGATTGGGGGGTGAGGGGAAAATGCATACCAGGATTGGGGGATAAGAAGACCATGCATACCAGGATTGGGGGGTGAGAGGACCATGCATACCAGGATTGGGGGGTGAGAGGACCATGCATACCAGGATTGGGGAGGTGAAAGTACCATACATACCAGGAAAAGGGGGGTGAGAGGACCATGCATACCAGGAATGGGGGTGACAGGACCATGCATACCGGGATAGGGGGGTGAGAGGACCATGCATACCAGGATAGGGGGGTGAGAGGACCATGCATACCAGGATACGGGACTGAAAGAACCAGGCATACCAGGATAGGGGGGTGAGGGGACCATGCATACCAGGATTGGGGGGTGAGAGGATCATGCATTCCAGGATTGAGGAGTGAGGGGCCATGCATACCAGGATTGGGGGATGAGGGGTACTATGCATACCAGGATAGGGGTTGAGGAGACCATACATACCAGGATAGGGATAAGGGGATACCATGCATACCAGGATAGGGATGAGGGGGTACTATGCATACCAGGATTGGGGGGTGAGGGGACCATGCATACCAGGATGAGGAATAGGGTGCCATGCATACCAGGATTGGGGGGTGAGGGTACCATGCATACCAGGATAGAGATGAGGGGTGCAATGCATACCAGGATAGGAGGGAGGCAGCACATACCAGGATAAGAGACCATATACCAATAAAAATGCTCGCCACCCGGGCGTAGAATGGGTTCATAGCTAGTCTTATATGTTCTCAATAGTCAGCAACATGTTCTGGGTACATGGTAAATAAAGTGTGACTCTGGATAGTGGGGGGGGGTACATGAATTACATTGAGTTACATTTGTTGTAAATGATATAAAAATTGCCTCGTTTTTCATTGTCAGATAAAGTGATTTGCCCATGACCTGTGTGCAGTCTCCTTTGTCTCCAAGCATGCTTGTCAATTAAGGGCGTAACCTCCTAATATGGCCTAACTGGTGATCTGGCATGCCTGACTTTGGGTCAGAACGCAAACAGCTACAACAGGATCGGGGTGTCTCGGTATTATGGGGCAGGAGCCATTTATTTCCCAGAGGTGGGCTGCAGGAAAATAGCTGCTGGAGGCGGCGCATGCTCAGATTGAGATCTGGGCTCATCGTTGAGCTGAGATCTATATCTGTGCATGAACCAACGCTGGCGGCCATTTTCCTAAAGCCTACCCCCGGGAGATCAATGTGCAGAGCAGGGACTCCGCTCCTGCCTCACACCACCGACATTTAACGAAAGCTCCTGCCTCACACAGCCGGGACACCTTCTCCCAGCCCAGGGCCTGCAGTATCGCACCATTCATGCCGGCACAGACTTCCTACAGTGATGAACCTGCCTCCTGACACCCCACTACACTGCCGCTCCCCCAATAAGCTAAACTTGCACTAAAAGATACACCCCATTTTCCTGTCAAATTTTGGGGAAAAGGTGCATATTGAAGTCTGAAAAATGCGGCATATATATATAGTGTCATGTGAATTGTAATGTTTTGTGAAAATGTAATGAATCATAGTGTACGACGTAGTATAAGATAGGTAGCATAGGGATAGGTAATTGACTGTAGTTTAGGTAATGACTATAGGGTAAGATAGGATAGAGTTAATGTTTGGGACTAGCCCATACTGGCAGTGGCTTAGTGCTAGGGCAAGTGACTGCTCTCTGACTTACTTAGTGTAGGAATATGAAGCAATGCTGACATTGGGGTGATCCACAGTTAATACGAGATTTAAGCACCAGGATAGCAAGATCCTAAAGGAGAGGTGACGGATTAGTCAGAGTTACCTACGGGAGGAGGCATCCATGGATAGGAGTCGAGCCACGAACCCCCAAGATTGCAACGTCAATGGTAAAGGGCCAAAGCAGGACTGAGTTTGAGGGACTAGTCGGGCTCTTGAGCGGTATATCAAGGGCGCCAGTGTAATGACCAGCAGATTCTCAGGATGCAGTGACGAGACACGAAACTGAGTGTGATTGGTAAAATAAATATTTATAAATTGGTGCCGCTGGGGCTGTGCTGAACAAATCAAATGTCCTCACAGGGACTCAATAACCCTTCCTGAGGGTGTTTCCACTGGATCTTTCGCATATGAGCCCCAGCGGGAGCCCCCTTCAGCAGGTCGTGCAGGGCTCGAGCTCGACATGCAAAATTCTTTACGAAGTGACAGTAATATCGGCTAACCCTAGAAAAGCCTGCACATCTTTCACCATCTCGGGGGTAGGCCATTCCTGGATAGCAGCCACCTTCTCCCGGGATGGCCTCACACCCTCCGCCGAAACGACATGACCCAGATACTCAATCTGAGAGCGAAATAGGTGGCATTTCTGAGGCTTCACCTTCAACCCGTACTTTTGCAACCGGCTGAGTACCTGTCCCAACTGCTTTAGGTGGTCCCCAAAGGTGGCGGCATAGACGATGATGTCGTCCAGATAGATCAACGTAGCATTAAAATTGAGATCTCCCAGACACCGCTCCATCAATCGCTGAAAGGTCCCGGGGGCGTTGGCCAGCCCAAACGGCTTCCGATTAAACTCAAACAGTCCCATGGGCAATATGAACGCCGTCTTCCTCTGACATGGGCACCTGCCATTACCCACTGGCCAAGTCCAGGGTCGAAAAATATGTTGCCTTCCCCAAGGCGGACAGTGATTCTTCTATGCGGGGCAGTGGGTAAGAGTCTTTAATAGTGCAAACATTCAGTTTACAATAATCCACACAGAATCGTAGTGTACCATCTTTCTTCCGGACCAACACGATTGGGGCCGCACAGGGGCTTTGACTTTCTCGTATCACCCCTTTTCGCAGCATTTGGGCCAGCAAAGTTTTCACCTCTTAATAGAGTTGTGGAGGAATCTGTCGATATCGTTCCCGGATAGGGGCCGCTCCTGCTGTGAGAATTTCATGAGTAATCGCGGTCGTACACCCAAAATCGTCCTCATGACTAGCAAATACTTCATGGTACTGTCCCAGCAATGTTTTTATCTGTGAAAGCTGGGTTGCAGTTAATCCAGAAAGCTTGGCCCGCATCTGCTCCAAAATATTGTGCCGAGACTTCGTGGGCCTGTAAGGTTCGTATTGTTACTTCCCAAGGATCCTCGGGGTGTCCTCGTAACTGAACCGCAGGGGCTGGCAGCACTTCTTCTAAAGGCCTTACTAGTTTGGCCAATACAGTCCATGCTTTCAGAATGGTGTCTCGGTCTTCAAGGTTAACGCAGCGCACCAGGACGGCTCCATTTTGCACAGTAGCCAGGGAACGGGCCACCAGTATGCCAGGAGGTAAGCGCTCTGAGTGACACGGCTCCACATGCACCTCCACACCCTCCAAGGATATCAGGGCTCGAATGGGCAGGGCCACCACAGTCTGTCCAGGAGGTAACACAAGCAGGGGAGTCGCTGGCGTGATGACCTCACCCAGAGCCTCGCCTTCCTGACGGTCCTGATGTACCCGTGCTCCCCGCCCCAGCTGCTGGAATACCTGTCTCTGGGCTGTGCGAGAACCCCACTGCTTCAGAATCCTCTGTGTAGGGTCATTGAGCAGTAGGTTGCCGAACTCTCGTAGGACATTCATGCCTAGGGTCATGGGGTGTTGCTTATCAGCTTCTCCTTGAGTCAGTACCACCCCTCTGTGACCAAGGGATTTACCGCACAGCGTCACTTGTACCCACACCACCCCGGCAACTGGGACCGGCAGTTGGTTGGCAGCTACTAGTCTGATCATGGGCCCCCACCGGGAAGTTCTGTTGAAAGTACGTTGCAGGCATAGTGGTTACTTGTGACCCCGTGTCCAACAAGCACTGGACGGCCCGGCTCTCCACTTCTGCCCAAACCACCGGACATTTTGCTACCAAATCTTCGCGACTTCCACCACCCCTAGTTGTGGTTTTCGGTTCCAAGCGGCGTCTCCCCAGCCCGGAGCCCTTTAGTTTAATGGCCGCTGGGGTGGGTATCTCCACACTCAAAACACCGGGCCTGTGTAGTCTGACCACCCCGCGGGGAGCGTGATCCCCAGGAGCCGGGGTTAAAGCTAGGTCGGCCAGTCCCGGTCTCGGTTCTTCTCTTTACTTCTGCCAACTCGCCCTTAATACTTTTCAGCTCTTGCTTCATCTCTTCCACCCACTGAGGCTCCTCGACTACATTCGCAGAGGCCCCCACACCTCGGACATTCCCCACGGGGACCGCCATCCCCTGCTCCTGCTCTCGAGCACGTGCCTGACTTCCCACCTCTGAAAAATCTATTCGGGGATTCATTTTGATCTGTTCCCGCAGTGCCTGTTTGACTAATGGATCTCGCAAACCAGTCACCAGTAGGTCACATAGGGTAATGTCAACAGGTCCTGCCCCTACCCCGTCCTTTCTTTCTATAGCCGTATGCAATTCTTGGAGGACATTCATATACTCTGTGATCGTCTCCCCCTCTACTTGCATCCGACTAAACAAACGGGTTCTTAATTCTCCCACATCAGTAGGGTCCCCATGGGTCTGTTCTACTATCTGTAACACTTTTTCAAAAGTATTACGGTGCCCCGGAGGTTTCAACATCACTGACCTCCGCGCCTCCCCGTCCAGTGCCATGAGTGCCACCTCGGCCTCCAGATCAGGGGTCATTGGGTGCATCCGGAAGAGCCCTCGCATCTGCTCTGTCCAGCTCAATAACATAGTATTGGAGCCAGAAAATCTAGGCAGGTTGTTCAGCATGGCCCCCAATGATATGCTGGTACGGGGACCCTCCTCATTTGTAGAGTTTACAGCTCTACCCTGGTCTGGGGCACCACTGTCTGTGCTCGGAGACTGCATCCTGCCGACTATGCCAAGTGTAGTGACCAGCAGATTCTCAGGATGCAGTGACGAGAGTGAGACTGAGTGTGATTGGTAAAATAAATATTTATAAATTGGTGCCACTGGGACTGTGCTGAACAAATCAAATGTGCAACAACAAACTGTCCTCGCAGGGACTCAATAACATTTACAACATCTTTATCAATGATTTAGATGAAGGAATTGCGGGTAAACTGATTAAATTTGCTGATGACACAAAGCTAGGAGGGATAGCTAATACTAGAGAAGAGAGAGAGAGGATTCAAAAAGATATAAATAAACTGGAGAAGTGGGCAGCAACTAACAGAATGGTTTTTAACAGGGAAAAATGCAAAGTACTACATCTGGGCAATAAAAATGAAAAAAGCATATACAGAATGGGAGGAATAGGGCTAAGCAACAGCACATGTGAAAAAGACTTGGGTATACTAATAGATCACAGAATGAATATGAGTCAACAGTGTGATGCAGCAGCAAAAAAGGCAAATGCAATTCTAGGATGTATTAACAGAAGTATACAGTCTAGATCACGTGAAGTCATTATTTCCCTCTACTCCTCTTTGGTCAGACCTCATCTGGAATATTGTGTCCAGTTTTGGACACCACATTTTAAAAAAGACATCAACAAACTGGAGCAAGTTCAGAAAAGAGCGACCAGAATGGTGACCAGTCTGCAAACCCTGTCTTATGAGGAAAGGTTGCAGGATTTGGGAATGTTTAGTTTGCAAAAGAGAAGACTGAGAGGAGACTTAATAGCTGTCTACAAATATCTAAAGGGCTGTCACATTGTAGAAGGATCAACTTTATTCTCATTTGCACAAGGAAAGACTAGAAGCAATGGGATGAAACTGAATGGGAGGAGACACAGATTAGATATTAGAAAAAACTTTTTGACAGTTAGAGTGATCAATGAGTGGAACAAGCTGCTACGAGAAGTGGTGAGTTCTCCTTCAATGGAAGTCTTCAAACAGAGGCTGGACAGACATCTGACTGGGATGATTTAGCGAATCCTGCTTTGAGCAGGGGGTTGGACCAGATGGCCCAGGAGGTCCCTTCCAACTCTACGATTCTATGATTCTATGATTCTATGATTCCTTATACTAAATGCGACTAATCCGGCTAGTCCGAGTGTTGTAGGCCACGTACGGCTGAACTAAGGGTCCTTATTTCCTATGGACAACTTATCCTTCCAGGCGTCATTCAGGATCGCAGATGCGGCCGCTCAGAGGTCGCTGATGCGGCTGCCTTGACGCCCCGATGTCCCGGGATGATTTGGGTTCGACGGGCCCCGGAGGATCTGTGCTGGTGGGGCACGACAGGCCCTGAAGAATCCGTGATGGCGGGGCACAACAGGCCCTGAAGAATCCGTTCTGGCGGGGCACAATAGGCCCTGAAGAATCGGTGCTGGTGGGGCACAACAGGCCCTGAAGAATCGGGGCTGGTAGGGCACAACAGGCCCTGAAGAAATGGTGCCGGTGGGGTGCAACAGGCCCTGAAGAAATGATGCCGGTGGGGCACAACAGGCCCTGAAGAAATGATGCCGGTGGGGCGCAACAGGCCCTGAAGAAATTATGCCGGTGGGGCACAACAGGCCCTGAAGAAATGATGCCGTTGGGGTGCCACGGGCCCTGAAGAAATGATGCCGGTGGCGCACAACAGGCCCTGAAGAAATGATGCCGGTAGGGCGCGGTGATGACGCAGTCTCTAAATCTATCGTTCACCAGTCTCTGCCCAGAGTCCCTCAGTAAACCAGACGGGGGCCTCTACTGCCATCTGTAGCGAGGTGGCGCCCCCTGGGGCCGGTGATGACAGGGCCGCAGCTGTGGAAGAAGGCAGGGTGGCAGTGTCTAGATTGCTGTAAAGGAATGGTCTATAGTCGCAGTGGTCAGTGGAGGTCGTGGACTTGTCGCAGCAGGATAGGAAACAGCGGGGGTGGCTGTATGCGACCGTATGAGGGGAGCGGCCGCCGGTGCAAGGCTCTCACGTCACTAGTCGGTAAGTCCGCGGCTTTCCTTTCACAGGGCCCTGTTGGTCTCTCCACAACACACCGTTCGCTCCCTCGGTCCTCTCTGTCTCACCCGAATTATTGTCTGTTGTCTGGCTCTCTGTCAACTGCCACTTCAGACGCCCCCTGCTCCTGTTAAGCTTGCCCCGCCCCCTGTTTCCCTGACAACTTCAGTCAAGTCTTTTCTTTTACTGTCCTCCCAGCATCGTTCCCTCAGGAACCTTGATGGCTGTCCCCTGGGCACCTGCCCCTTCACTGTCTGGGAGTCCCACACCAGCAGTGGAATAAATAGAACACGGAGCCACTGAGTGAATAGATGGACTTGCTAATCAAGACTGTAGCATTCAGGCTGGTTGTGGCTTTAGAGACCTGGAGTAAAACTACAGAGGAAGGCCACTACCAGCTACACAACCCAAGCCAAGACGTACACTTCCATGTAGTGTTCTGGGGTGCAAAGGGAGACGAGTGAGTCACCAGTGGCAACCTCGCTACACATGTAAGATTACAACATCAGGCTGTTACAACATGCGCCATGACTGTGCAGAAACATCCTGGGCAGGACCTCCTGGCATAGAATGAAAAGACTCAGAGATTTAACGCTAGCAGTTGTGATAAAATTAAAAAATTAAAAAGTTAACCAAGAAGAGGCAAAATCACTAAATGGTATATATAAGACCAATATATGTAAAATTAATTATAAAATTACTGGTATACCACCCCTTGGAAAATTGGATGGCAGACCATCCAGATACTAAATTAAAAAGAATACCACTGGATTTGGAGGGTATTACAAGTCCAGCAGGGTTAAGTAAAAAATACTACTAAATAAAATATAAGTTAAAAAATGTATGTTTTATTGGAACATAACACATAAAATAATCTTACATGTGCATAATGACAAGCAAAAAACGCGACAAAAATAGATTAATAAGTAAATGGGACACCAAAAAAATATATAATTTATAATATAATGTTCAATGTTAATAAATATAAGGTGACCCAAACAAATATAATGAAGGCTGATTTAATAAAACCAGGTAAAAACAATATCCACAATATGCCTCATAAATATAAAAGTGTAATATAATGGGTGTGCTAGAAAAATTTTTTACTATGTGTATATAATTCACAATAATAAATATATGACCATACAATCACCAAGTGACCGAGTGGTTCATTAATAAATATATGGCCATAAAGTGCAAAAAATACAATATACCACATTGAGTTAGTGCGCATGCGCAGCCCCGCGTGCCGGGTGGTTGCATGGCGACGGCGTCTCCTTGTGAGCCGCAGACTGGATCCTCTATCCGGCTTGTGTGGTCACATGACATCTGCTGCGATGCGACTTCCGGGTTGCGCGAGTGGCGCATGCTCTGTACACACACTCACCCCAGACTATAAATAGTACAATTGCACACATCAATTTAGCCCCCAGACAAAGGATTTTTACTCCGAAACGCAAGTCGAATTCAATTACACTCTATCAAAACATCTATCCAGGCTGAGGCCATGCCTTATGAGCATACATGCCAAGCTCGGACTGAACCACAAGGAAACAGGTGAGTCCCCTGCTGGGCTCCTGTGCAGGTGTGGACCCTGCACCACCTTACATGAGCAGTGTTTAGAAGAATACTCTTCATGTAATATTTACAGACAAAGACAGCATCTCATCATTTAACAGACTATCCAGATTATTATTTAGAAACACAGGTGAATTTGTGAACATTGGTCAGATAATAATGCATGTACTGTAACTACAGTGGGTCCCTAAACATCAATGTCGCTAATGGGCCTTTCGCACCCCAGTCCAACACTGATACACGGCCAACTACATATGCAGAGTGCACTCAGGATAAGATTAATCATAAAATAAGCTAATATTATTACCGCTGTATATAGTGTACAGTGTATAGTGTCTAACTAGGTGAAGTCCTCCATCTTTGCTTTTCATCTTCATCCAGCCAGGGCTCGTCTCTACAGAAAATAACATAGTTATCTAGAGCACCGCTTGCAGAACACATTACACTATTTTTTCCCAATTTCTAAACTACAACAGATGAAGAAAAAAAGGTGACATAGTGTCGCTCTGCACAGTAACAGGACTGCCCCCCATTTAAAACAGTATCCTCAAAAAAATAAAATAAATACATCACTGCAGTAACAATATCCCTTAATTAGCCTTTATGGTAATAATATCCCCCATCCTGGCCCCGTGTGTCTCATTCCTGGCTCCAGCCATATGTTCTCCCATCCTGCTCCCATATGTTCTCCCATCCTGCCCTTATGAGTATCCATTCTGCATTCTGCCCTCATGTGTTGTCCCTTGATCCTGCTGTCAGGACCCGCTGCCTCACTGGTGGTAGCGCAGGAGGCTGGTGCCGGGGGTAAGCCCGTGGCACCTGGGAGCAGCGAAAGCAAGTGGTACTAGCGGTGCTGAGGCAGCTAGTTGCTCGCAGGAGAAGACAGACAAGACCTGTGGTCACTTGACAGAGAGTCAGAGGAGGTGGGCGGAGCCTAGCACCGCTGTAAGGGAAGACAGCTGCGGCTCCGGAGGACACCTGCAGGAAGGAGTGGAGGTCTCAGGGATGTTAAGGGGGAAGCAGAGATAATGTAGTCACACAAGCCAAGGTCCAAACACAAAGAGGGCAGCGTAGTACACAGGGGCAGTTAGAAGGATAGTCAGAACGAAGCAAGAGATCAGTTAACCAGGACGGGCAATAAATGGTACAAACATGGCAGGCAAGAATCACAACAGGGACGGAACCAGATCAAAACCAGACAATAGCACAGGCACAAAGCACAGCAGGGTAAGACACACTCAGACAAGGGTCAGAGTATAAACGACAAAGAATGGTCTCACAGTGAGGCTATAAAAAGCCTCCCAGGACCCAGAAAGAGGCCATCAGAGTTAACCCTGCAACTACCTAATCTGAGAACCCAGTAAACCATGACACAGAGTTAACCCTGCAACTACCTAATCCGAGAACCCAGTAAACCATGACACCTGCCCCATCTGTCCCGTGATCCTGCCCCATCTGTCCCATGATCCTGCCCTATCTGTCCCATCTGTCCCATGATCCTTCCCCATCTGTCTCCATTTTATCCATCCTGCCCCATGATCCTGCCCCATCTGTCTCCATCCTGCCCAAGGATCCTGCCCCATCTGTCTCCATCCTCTCCCGTGATCCTTCCCCATCTGTCTCTATCCTGCTCCATTTGTCTCCATCTTGCCCCATCTGTCTCTATCCCACCTCATCTGTCTCCTTCCTGCCCCATGATCCTGCCCCGTGATCCTGCCCCATCTGTCTCCATCCTGCCCCCTGTGTCTTCTATCATGCTCCCTGTGTCTCCCATCCTGCCTCCTGTATCTTACATCCTGCCCCATGTCTTCCATAGTGCCCCGTGTCTCCCATTCTGCCACGTGTCTCCCATCTTACCCCATCTGTCTCCATTCACCCCATCTGTCAACATCCTGCCCCATGTCTCCCATCCAGCCCCGTGTCTCCATTCTTCCCCCTGTCTCCATTCTTCCTCCTGTGCCTCAATTCTTCCCCCATGTCTCCATTCTTCCCCCACGTCTCCATCCTTCCCCCTTGTCTCCATTCTTCCTCCATGTCTCCATTCTTCCCGTGTCTCCATTCTTCCCTCGTATCTCCATTCTTCCCCTGTGTCTCCATCCTTCCCCCTTGTCTCCATTCTTCCCCCTTGTCTCCATTCTTGCTCCTGTGTCTCCCATCCTGCCCTCGTGCTGCTTTCAACAAAAATAAAAAAATCCTTTTCCTTACCTAGCCTCGCTCCTGCGGCGATGCTCCCTCCATGCAGTTCAAGCTCGCACTCGCCGACGAATGACAATGATGCATACGCTGGCGACATGCGCGCTGACGTCAGCTGCCAGCCTCCGATTGACTGGCACTTTTAACTATTGCCGTGAGGGCCCACACGGCAATGGAGTTTAACTGAACCTGCGTCTCGGATGCAGGTTCAGTTACTGCACCGGCAGAATCCTGCCGCTAGGGCCCGGTGAGCAGATGAGACTGGGTCCGATGTAGGCCCCCTCTGTTCATCGGGCCCCACACGCCAGTCAGGGCAGTAATGCCCTGATGGCGGCCCTGATTGCAGTGTACTTGAGACCTGAAGATTTGTATCCTGTCAATTCAATGTTACTTCCACCATGAGTTTGCATGAATGTTTCTTTAATCTGTATATGTCCTCAATTAATTTGTGGCAAATCCCTACATAAATGTCACAAAAACGAATATCAGGGCATGTTGTAGTGAATGGTGAAATATGTCTGCTGCCTAATGAATCACAACAGAATTGGCACGTTGCCTTAACAATTAATGTTTTCTTTCCTAGCAAATTCCTTTTAGCAATAGAATCTTCATGCTGCTCAGCAATTTTTTGCAACTTACATGGATGCAATGCCAAAAAAATTTAAAAGGCTTACCTATATGGCAGTGGTAAACTTGGTGTATAAGCACAAGGTCGCACTGAGCTGATACATTTTCACACTTGTGATTTCTTTGTAATCTACCAAGTCTATAAAGGGCTTTTGTACAGCATCTGGCTCTTGACAGATCTTTCTCAAACTTCACAGACATCTGTGCTGGTTCTGTTAGGAATTTGTATGTGTCTCTAGACCAAAGGAAAACATGTTTTTCAGATGAGAGAGTGAAAGTATTTATTGACAGTGCCAAAAGTGTATAGATCTTTACTGGGAACTGTACAATGGCAGCTTAGTGCACCTCTGGTTGTATATCCGCATAGACGTGCACTCCTTGTTTTTTTTTCAGGCTTTACATTTGATGGGAGATGAGAAATGTAAGCAGTCTTTTTTGCAGAATAGATGCGTCTGCCGTGAAGTGGAATCTTTCCCCTTGGCACATGTGTGTGATTTTGCTACATTAGAGCCCTAACAACTCTGTCTCTGGAATTCCTTAGAGCAAGTCTGTACCATTTGTAGACTAGACACATGGCGGAATATAAATCACAGCATATTGAATGTTGAGCTATAGCTATAGAAATCATATCACAGCCTTAAATGACATCTGAAGAAATGATGGGGAGAAAGCATCTTGGAGCCATGGGAAAATATAAATTGGAATTATTGCTCAAGATTATTATATGTATTGACTTCAATAGATGGAGAAGGTGATTTATATACAATGTTTATAATGGAACTGGAATAGAAAGAAAAATAAATGGTTTTCTACTGGAAGATAATAATAATAATAATAATAATCTTTATTTTTATATAGCGCTAACATATTCCGCAGCGCTTCACAGTTTGCACACATTATCATCACTGTCCCCGATGAGGCTCACAATCTAAATTCCCTATCAGTATGTCTTTAAAGTGTGGGAGGAAACCGGAGTACCCGGAGGAAACCCACGCAAACACGGGGAGAACATACAAACTCCTTGCAGATGTTGTCCTTGGTGGGATTCGAACCCAGGACTCCAGCGCTGCAAGGCTGCAGCGCTAACCACTGAGCCACCGTGCTGCCCCAATAATGCCCCAATGCCACATAGATACAACATATATGGGCATGAAAATACAAGAAAATAAAAGCTATATAAAACATATATCAATATATCAAACACTTAGCATAGATGGTCAATTTACAGCGGGAAAAGAATCACAAATGTTACATTTTATATCATTAGTTATTAGTTATCTCAGGATGCATACAACAAATTTATCCTGCTGTCTCACTTATATTTCACATTTACTTACACAAATTCCATTTCATTTTCCAATCACAGCTACATATACCATCATAGGGATAAGAAACTAAGAACAAAGAAAAATGTTTATGAAGCATTGTAATAATGTATAGAGTAAGAGTTGCATTAACCGAGCACATTGAGAAGATATGGGAACAAAACGGGGTGCAGCAGGAGGCACCATAACTAGTTTTGATACTTGATGAATAGGTGATATACCTTGCTATGGCTTATGCTTATTACACTCATGGCCAATGCAAGACCTTGTGACACTGAGCTAGACAGATAAATATTAGATAGAAAGATAGATAGAGAGATAGATACCGTATATACTCGAGTATAAGCCAAGATTTTCAGCCCATTTTTTAAGGCTGAAAGTGCCCCTCTCTGCTTATACTAGTCATATACCAGGGTGTCGGCGGGGGAGAGGGAGCGCGGGTGTCAGATCATACTCACCCCCTCCTGGCACGGTCTCTGCAGCTTCTGCTTCTCCCATGGTCTCTGGCACCTGTGTTCAGCGGTCACTTGGTACCGCTCATTATAGTCATGAATATGCGCATATTCATGACTTTAATGAGCAGTATCACGTGACCGCTGAACACTGGAAGTGCTGCGGCGCCAGAGACCATGGGAGAAGCAGGGGCTGCAGAGACGTGCTAGGAGGGGATGAGTATGATGGGGAGGACGGAGGGAGCATATGCTATATTCACCTTTCTCCATTCCACCGCCACGCGCCGCTCTGTCCTCCATGTCCTCTGGCTGTGACTTCCAGGTCAGAGGGTGCGATGACGTAGTTAGTGCACACCCTCAAGATAGATAGATAGATATTAGATAGATTGATTGATAGATAGACATGAGATATATAGATATTAGATAGATAGATAGACAGCTAATAGTTACATAGAAGGATATTAGATAGATATAGACAGATAGAGAAAGAGATATTAGATAGAGAGATTATTATTATTATTATTTATTTATATATCACCATTGATTCCACGGTGCTGTACATGAGAAGGGGTTACATACAAATGACAGATATCACTTACAGTAAACAGACTTACAATGACAGACTGATACAGAGGGGAGAGGACCCTGCCCTTTCAGGCTTACATGCTATAGGATAGTGGGGAAGGAGACAGTAGGTTGGTGGGTTGCAGCAGCTCCAGTGATGGTGAGGCGGTGGCTCCAGTAGTGGTGAGGGGACAGCGGGGATCATTGCAGGCTGTAGGCTTTCCTGAAGAGATGTGTTTTCAGGTTCCATCTGAAAGATCCGAATGTGGTTGATTGTCAGACATGTTGGGGCAAAGAATTCCTGAGGATAGGGGCTAATAGGGAGAAGTCTTGGAGGCAGTTGGGTGAGGAACGAATAAGTGTGGAGGAAAGAAGGAGGTCTTGGGATGACCGGAGATTACACGAGGTAAGGTATTGGGAGATTAGTTCAGAGACATATGGTGGAGACAGGTTAAAGATAGCCTTGTAGATCAGTATTAGTAATTTGAACTGGATACACTGAGGGAATGAGAGCCAGTGAAAAGATTTGCAGAGGGGAGAAGCGGAGGAGTAGCGAGGAGAAAGATTAATTAGTCGGGTAGCAGAGTTAAGGATGGACTGGAGAGGTGTGAGGGTGTTAGCATGGAGACAACAGAAAAGGTTGTTGCAGTAGTTGAGGTGGCAGATGATGAGGGCATGCACAAGCATTTTAGTAGATTGAGGGTTGAGGAAGGGACGGTTCTGTAAATATTTTTGAGCTGGAGGCAACAGGAGATGGAGAGAGCGCTTGGATGTGTGGCTTGGATCTATGGGACTTTATGAGTTGACCTAGGCCAAGGGTATAAATTGAGAAGAGTAGGGGTTCTAGAACAGAGCCTTGAGGGACTCCAACAGAGAGAGGGTGGGATGAGGAGGTAGTGTGGGAGTGGGAGACGCTGAATGTGCGGTTGGAGATAAACATGAGATAGATAGATAGATAGATAGATAGAAGATTGATAGATGATAGATAGATGGAAATAGATAGCTATGATAAAGATAGATAGATAGATATCAGATAGATATAAGATAGATAGATATGAGAGCTAGAAAGAAATGAGAGAGAAGATAGATAGATAGATAGATAGATAGATAGATAGATAGATAGAAGTGAGATAGATAGATACAGTAGATATTAAGTAGATATGAGATGGATCGATAGATATTAGATAGATAGATACTCGTAAATAGATAGATAGGAGACATATAGATAGAACTGTAAAAGTCATAGTAAAGCTGGCCATACATATATGATAGCTCGTGGCAGAGAAATAATTTGTGAAGAAGGGTAGTGAACACTGCAAAAATGAACATTGTACATATTTCTTCCTTATAAAGTGAACTTCCACCTTTTATTACAATTCTGTCCTGAGTAAAATTCTTACAGGAAATCTGCCATCCCAAAATGCACATTAAAATGCAATTACTTAAACAGTTAAAGAGGAGACTAAGCCCCTATAAAAATCCTACCTGCAGTAAGAATTTCAGTGTTTAAGTGGCTGAGAAAAAGTGTTTTATTTAATATGCAGATGAAGGCATGCTTCGATGCCCTTTGAACCATCAGTGCACAGTTGCGCCCCTTAAATTTGCATTATGAGCACTTCCTCTTCTCCTGATTGACAGCGCTACAGCGGCCACAGACAGGGGCCTTTGATGAGAGCTGTACTGCACCTACACTGTGTGATTTCCTCTCCCCAATCTGTGGGCCGCATGAATTAGCTGATAGACAGGCTCACTTTAATATAATTTAATACATTTCCTAATATAAAATTGGTCAAAGTTAGACTTTGGGGATATGGCTACCTACCAGTGATCGGACTCATATATTATTAACTATGACAGGAATTGGTTAACTTGTAGTACAAATCTATGCCTGCCCATAGCAGAAACCAGCCATGAATATGTGTAATGGGACAAAGGGAAAAGGTTATAGAGGTTTCTAGACTTTTATAGGATATAATCAGGACATAGAACAAGTACGGTATACTGTACGGCATATCGGCATAGAGTTTATGAAGCAAGTCAGTGGAGGGAAAGGTGAAGCTGTGGGGAGTAATTATTTCAGGATTAAGCAACAGACACACTGCAAAGTATAGCAAGCTGAGACTACAGTCAGCCAACTGTAAAACCTTCCAATATTTTGTACACAGACCACATGAATTATTGTTTTTTTACTGAGCTTTCCCTTATCCTATGCTCATGGAGAGGAAACAGCAGCCTTGCCATTTAAATAGGAAAATGATTGATAGTCAGGAATGTGCATGCAGTCTCCTATTTGCCTTTTAAATCATGCTATTCTAGCACAGTCTGGGTTTGTCTGCTTTTGTGTTTGCACTGTGGTTTATTGAAATGTCATACCTCCCTGGATCTAAAGGGTTTTAAGCTTCTGTTTATTCAGAGTGTACATAACACTATGTTAGTGTGGGCACCTGACTTAGCAGTGCTAGACTATTCCAGCCCCGATAATTATCAGCCATCGCCACAGGGATCAACTGCTCTCATTTCATGGGGAAATAAAAGCCTGCCTGTGCCAAAGAGCAGGAAGACTGGCCTGTTCATGCATGCTAATTAACTAGGGATTTCGGAAAAACAGTGGTACTGTTCTTGATTGTGGCTAACAGTCTTAGATGGGATTTACAGTAGGACCTAATAAAGTTGTACCGTGAACTGAATGCTGTATGGCATTCTTCTTGCCGAAAGTTCGGACTCTCTCCAAATTTGAAATTGGACTCAAAGCCTCTATTACACTTCATTATATAAGAACTTTTCCCTAGAAGCAATGCTTCTGAATGAAATATTGCAATTAAAAGGATGTGATGGATCATATTTTTTTAAGAAAAATACCTATGAAAGCAGGTGCTTG
Organism: Dendrobates tinctorius; assembly: GCF_039654945.1. Classification (NCBI taxonomy): domain Eukaryota; kingdom Metazoa; phylum Chordata; class Amphibia; order Anura; family Dendrobatidae; genus Dendrobates; species Dendrobates tinctorius. The sequence continues at coordinate 8,350,286 of NW_027361741.1, read as the reverse complement.
AAGTACATTTTAGCCCCATAGAATTTTATGGGTTTCTGTATTATAGCTCTGTGCTGCTCAAAGTTTGCCACATATTATGAAGATACTAAGCATCTGATGGCTTTTTTGTAATAGGATCCAATAGAAGACATACAGAGGTGCTGAAGGACTCTATAGATTGAATAAAAGTTTTATTACAGGTCTATAGAGTCCTTCAGCACCTCTGTATGTCTTCTATTGGATCCTACTACAAAAAAGCCATCAGATGCTTAGTATCTTCATAATATGTGGCATACAGAGCAATTGTATAGAAGTACAGATAGGACCTGATTCATTAAGACTGGCATTTCACATACCAGTCTTAATGAGGGTCGTGCAGGAATAAGATGTGCCAAATTCATTAAGAGGCGTGAGCACTCTATAAATTTGATGCATCTTGTAGTGGAATGCGCCTCACCAAAAATCAGGGAATGGAGTAACATTTCTGGGGGTAAAAAAATGCAATCACTTTCCATGAATTTGATGGGCAAGCATAGCCATTCCTCATCCTACCCAAGCTCCTAACCCAGCTGCACCTATTTTGGTGGGCTTCTCGAAATTTATGTAAAAATGGCAAAAGCTATTACATTGTTGCCCAACTCAGAATTGCACAAAATTTTGCAACTATATGAAGTGTTTAGGACAATTTTCTGGCATAAATACTTTGATGTAGCGGCTCCATAATGCTTTCAATGCAACTGAATAGCAGATTAACATTCATTTTGCTTATACCCCTTAATCTCTATGATATGACTCTATAAACTCTGTGTCATGTAGCGGTCAACATACAAAACTGCAGTTGATAGTATTTTGGGCCTCAAATTTCAACCACGAGCTACCAAACTAATTTTCATGATATTGTACATTTCCTAATAGGGAACAAAAGATGAAGAAATAAAATTTGACACTTCTTATCAGAGAAGTACTAGATTGCAATCCTATCATCATTCATAAATTTAGATGGATATATTAGCTTTTCAAACAGTTGCAAACCTACTATTTTCATTATGCTTTTTATTATTCCAGATGCTTTCCCATAGAATAGTGAAACTGAAGCTGAGCCAAACCCATGCAATTTAGGAAAGATGTAATTACCAATGAGTGACCACAAAGTGAAGACAGCTGTTGGAAGTCACACACACTGGCAGTGGTTGATAGAACAGCCTTCTGTTCAGCAACAATCAAACCAAGATATTCTTAGCCAAAATTATAGCTAGCGGTCACCCACAAATTTGGCTTAAGGGTAGGTGCACACCAGGGTAGAAATTCCAGTGCAAATCCATCAGCTAATATAGCAAATGACTTTAGCAAGAAAAAAGATTAGCTGCACAGATCCTCAACAGTTCTGCTAAACCTAATTGAGATCAACACAAAACTCCATATTATCTGCTGGCAAACTTGTATCAACTTTAGAATTCCTTTGGCAGTGCTACCTTATTTTAATTGGGCGGGTTATCGATATTGAAATAAAATGGGAAGAGGGTAGTATTTGTCATAAAGTAATAAAAGATCCATTATTTTTTCGACAAATGACATGCCCAACTGTAAGGGCACACTGGTGAGACCAGTAAAGTGGGTATTGTGGCTATCATCGCTACATCACAATAAGCGAAGGTCAACAGGAAACTCCAGTATTGGAATAGCAAAAGATTGATCAGGTGAGTTTATCATTCTATGACGTCTCCCCACCTTTGGCACTTTTTTATGATTTTGGAAATTCCTTTAAGTTAGGCATATCGGTTAGTTAATATTTGATCTAATTAGCCATCAGCTACATAAATTCTTCCTTTAAGGAAGCCCTCCTCTTCCCACCAAAGTTTCTATCCTCTTAATATATTGTAATCATCATATTATATTGCAATGTGTACTTACCATTGCTCATTTTGCCCTTCTACCCAGTTAATTCTTCTCTTTTCCATTAGGTCTATGACATCACATGATTAAACGCTGACTAGCTGAATCCTTCTAAGCTCTATGTAGAAACACAAAGTCTCTTTTCTCTGCATAGCTCATGAGTCGTTGCAAAAGCAGCTGATCAGGAGTTGAAGAGAGGAGTGATAAATGCAGGGACAAGAGACTTCCTGTTTCTATTTAGGGCAGAGAAAAGAGAAGAACTATCTGGGTAAAATGAGCAGTTGTAAGAACACAGTGCTATATAATATGATTATTCCAATATATTAGGAGGATATAAACGTTGATGGGAGTGCGTCTTTAACCTGTTGGCCATAAGAAGCCATTCACAAATCTTTTTTAAATATGTCTCTTATTAATTAAACTAGCTAGCAACATACCAAGTATGTCTGTGATGACCCCTGGCAATGAAAACTGGAGCACACATTGAAGTTGTTATATCGAGAATGTGAAAGAACTATGTTACATCAGTGACTAGGCATTAATTATAATATTATGTGATGTTCTCTACTGACATCATTTGCAAATAACACTTTGATTGCTTGGCTATATAAAACAAGGTTTAAGCTAGTGTATATGAATGAACTGTAGCCATTTCTACAGAGGCTCAGCTCGTTTTGGTATGGGTAAACCCATTTTAATGGCATGATCAGCATGAGATTTTGCTGAGAGTGATATTGCTGTCCCAAAGCTAATTAAGCTTGAGTGTGACTATGCTAATTATCAGGTCCAGAATGAGGTTTCACACCAGGTCTAAATTACACTTTTCTCAGCGGGCCATGTTTTTTTTTCCTATCTCCTTGCCCTTGATGGACAACCAATAACCTCTTATTTTCGCTGAGAAATTTTTCCCAGATGTGCATTGCTTTTCTGGATGTGTAGACAAGGAAAATGTGTTTTTACAAAACTAATGAGATTTTCCCATTTCAAGATTTAAAATGAACACTTTCATTAAAACAACGTAATGATTCTTCAAAATCAAATTCTTATTTCAAATTTTAATATGAAGATACTATATATACAGGTGCTTCTCACAAAATTAGAATATCATCAAAAAGTTCATTTATTTCAGTTATTCAATACAAAAAGTGAAACTCATATATTATATATATATATATATATATATATATATATATATATATATATATTAAATATATATATCTTTTAGATATTCGCTACTAATTTGTCGGGTTGGCTTCGAACCCCTCCCTTGAGTCTATAACTTAAGCGGAGAAACCAGGAGCTGGTGGCAGCGCGTTGTGCATAGTGATAGCGGCTGGCTGGCAGTCCAGAAGGGTCTTATATTGCTGAATGAGGGGCTGCCACAGCATTGATAATTCCCTTACTGCAGAAGCCTAATTGCCGGGTCACATCAAGCAGCCCGTCCGGCGACTAATTATCCTAGGTGCAGTTCCCTGACTGACCTGAGGGGAGAGCTGCGAGTTCCAAAGTGGAACTGAGAAAGTGGGATATACATAAATCCCCGCAGTACTTGGAAGGTTGTTAGCAGAGGAGGGACACCCAAAATACCCCCCTGCGGCAAATTGTTAGAGCGAGAATAGCTTGCTGTATATTTTTTCACATGGTGCCAGTGGTGGGATAGCTAAGATAAGCCCCACTGTGCCTGTGATAGCCGTGTGCCGGCAGTGTGTTGCGTCCCTCCGTCCACTGATACACCCGTGTCAGTGGTGGGATTGTGACATAGTGATGACACAGGGTCCGCTGTCCGTCGTGTTTTGGTGGCTGCGGGACCCCCGTTTGTCACGTTATTGGCGAACAGCGGTGGGCTGTTCGTTACATATTTTTAATATATATATTTAATATATATTTAATATATATATATTAAAATTACGACCTACTTACAGCCAAATCAAATGGACAATACTCTATACTCCTGCTTCTAGACCTGTCCGCTGCATTTGACACAGTTGACCACTGCCTCCTACTACAGATCCTCTCCTCCTTCGGCATCAAAAGCCTTGCCCTATCCTGGATCTCCTCATACCTTTCCAACCGCACATTCAGCGTCTCCCACTCCCACACCACCTCCTCATCCCACCCTCTCTCTGTTGGAGTCCCCCAAGGCTCTGTTTTAGGACCCCTACTCTTCTCAATCTATACGCTTGGTCTGGGGCAACTCATAAAGTCCCACGGATTCCACTACCACCTTTATGCTGATGACACTCAGATCTACCTCTCTGGCCCAGACGTCACCTCTCTGCTGTCCAGAATCCCAGAGTGTCTATCAGCCATATCCTCCTTCTTCTCCTCTCGCTTCCTCAAACTCAATGTAGAAAAATCTGAACTCATCATCTTTCCTCCATCTCACAGATCTTCTTTACCCGACCTAGCTATAACAATTAATGACATCACACTTTCCCCAGTACCAGAAGTCCGCTGCCTCGGAGTAACCTTTGACTCTGCCCTGTCCTTCAAACCGCACATCCAAGCTCTTTCTACCTCCTGTCGCCTCCAGCTCAAAAATATTTCCAGAATCCGTCCTTTCCTCAACCCTCAATCTACTAAAATGCTTGTGCATGCCCTCATCATCTCCCGCCTCGACTACTGCAACATCCTTTTCTGTGGTCTCCCTGCTAACACCCTCGCACCTCTCCAGTCCATACTTAACTCTGCCGCCCGACTAATTCATCTCTCTCCTCGCTACTCCTCCGCTTCTCCCCTCTGCAAATCTCTTCACTGGCTCCCAGTCCCTCAGCGTATCCAGTTCAAATTACTAATTCTGACCTACAAGGCCATCTATAACCTGTCTCCCCCATATGTCTCTGAACTAATCTCCCGATACCTTCCCTCACGTAATCTCCGGTCCTCCCAAGACCTCCTTCTCTCCTCCACACTTATTCGCTCCTCACCCAACCGCCTCCAAGACTTCTCCCGAATAGCCCCTATTCTCTGGAATTCTTTGCCCAAACAAGTCCGACTATAAACCACATTTGGATCCTTCATACGGAACCTGAAAACCCACCTCTTCAAGAAAGCCTACAGCCTGCAATGACCCCGCTACCTCCTTCTCTCTCACCACTACCGGTGATATCACCTCAACCAACACCGGAACTGCTGCAACCCACCAACCTACTGTCTCCTTCCCCACCATCCTGTAGCATGTAAGCCCGAAAGGGCAGGGTCCTCTCGCCACTCTCTATCAGTCTGTCATTGTTAGTTTGTTTACTGTAAGTGATATCTGTAATTTGTATGTAACCCCTTCTCATGTACAGCTCCATGGAATCAATGGTGCTATAGAAATAAATAATAATAATAATATAGTCATTACAAACAGAGTGATCTATTTCAAGTGTTTATTTCTGTTAATGTTGATGATTATGGCTTACAGCCAATGAAAACCCAAAAGTCTTTATCTCAGTAAATTAGAATACATTATAACTCCAGCTTGAAAAATGATTTTAAAATCCAAAATGTTGGCGTACTGAAATGTATGTTCAGTAAATGCACTCAATACTTGGTCGGGGCTCCTTTTGCATCAATTACTGCATCAATGCGGCATGACATGGAGGCGATCAGTCTGTGGCACTGCTGAGGTGTTATGGAAGCCCAGGTTGCTTTGATAGCAGTCTAAAGCTCGCCTGCATTGTGAGGTCTGGTGTCTCTCATCCTCCTCTTGACAATACCCCATAGATTCTCTATGGGGTTAAGGTCAGGCGAGTTTGCTGGCCAATCAAGAACAGTGATACTGTTGTTTTAAAACCATGTATTGGTACTTTTGGCAGTGTGGACAGGTTCCAAGTCCTGCTGGGGAATTAACCACTTAATGACCCTCAATACATCTTTTAACTGACCTGAGATATAAGAGAATAGCCTCCCCATACAGGTAACAATACAGCAGCTGTCGACTGTACTCTATAGCTGACAACACGATCAGTGTTGTCATATCTGTTTAACCCCTTAGATGCTGCTGTCAATAGTGACTACATAATATAAATGTTTAAAAGAGTGTGGCTTCTCTCTCTTTATCCCCATCAACACCCTGAGATCATGATTGTATAGTCCTGGTGTTTGCCATGGCAATTCACAAAAAAATAGCATCCTTAGAGTCTGCTGACTACAATGACCTGCTCAAAAGTCAGCGATATTTAGGTGGTAAAAATCAACTTTTTCATTCCTATCATGCCACTTTGGATTAATTCCTGAAAAGCACCTGAAGGGTTAATAAACTACTTGACAGCATTTTTCAATATGTCAGGAGGTGTTGTTTTTAAAATGGTATCACTTTTGGGGGCTTTCCTATCTATAGGACCCCTAAAGTCACTTCAAATCTGGATAGGTCCCTAAAAATATTATTTTGTAAATTTCCATGAAAAAAATATGATTTGACTTTTATCCTAAGTCATATTACAAAACTCGTTAAAGGGTTGATTGTGACTTGTAGGATCGCTACTACCAACAGGTGGCGCTATAGAGTTCAAGTCCTCTTTTTCTCTGAAGAGGCAATTTCATATTATTTTCCCAGAGGAGCATTGCACGGTGAATAAGCCTCCTTACCTCGACAAGCCAGAGCTGGCATGTCACTCTCCACAAGGAGAAACCTTACCCCTTAGACCTCTGTCCAGAGCCTCTCACCTAGCCAAATCAGTTCTCATACTTTGCACTGACGAGAGCCAATAGCTCAAAACACCGTGTCTGCAAATTGAGATTATGATTTGGTTTTTATTCTAAGTCATATTATAAGACTCGTTAAAGGGTTGTTTGTGACTTGTAGGATCGCTACTACCAACAGGTGACGCTATAGAGTTCAAGTCCTCTTTTCCTCTGAAGAGGCAATTTGCACATGAAAAAATAAAAATTACTGGTACAAATGCTAACAAAATAGAATAACATTTTACAAATGGTGCTGATGTAAAGCAGACATATGGGAAATATTATTTATTAATGTTTTGCTATGGTATGACTATCTGTATTAAAGGGATAATCATTCAAAGTTTGAAAATTGCAATTTTTTTTAAATTTTTGTCATATTTCTGATATTTTTTATAAATAAACACAAAACATATCGACCTAAATTTACCATTATCATAAAGTATAATGTGTCACGAAAAAAACAATCTCAAAATCACTGAAATTTATCGAAACGTTCCAGACTTATTACCACATAAAGTGACACTAGTCAGATTTTTAAAATTTGGCTCTGTCACTAAAGGGTTAAATTTCTATCTCCAAAATGTTTGTCGGCAGAGGGAAGCATGAAGTACTCTTATATTTCCTGGTAGACGGCTGCGCTGACTTTGGTCTTGAAAAACCACAGTGGACCTACCCCAGCAGATGATTGTGGAAATTTCACACTATACCTCAAGCAGCATGGATTGTGTGCCTCTCCACTCTTCCTCCAGACTCTGGGACTTTGATTTCCAAATGAAATGCAAAATTTACTTTCCTTGTGGAGTATCGATGACTGCCTTCTGGACATCTGTTAAGTCAGCGGTCTTCCCCATGATTGTGGAGCCTACTGAAACAGACTAAGGGGCCTTATTAAAGCCTTAGTAGCTGTTTTTTGTTAATTTTTCCAGTTTATGGAGATAATGACTTTTGGGTTTTCATTGGCTGTAAGCCATAATCATCAATATTCTAATTTTGTGAGAAGCACCTGTATATTTATCACAAGCATGTAGATAAAGAAACGTGAATGACACAGCTGCGCAGCTCCGGGGACACAAGGCTCATTAAAACTCCAGGGACACGGGTGCCGATCAGCATGGATAGGGCCAGCATCCAAATTCAGCATGTAGAAAAAAAAGCATGGCACTCACCATCCCAAAAAATGTCCTTTATTGTAGATACATATAAAACAGAGGCAGTGAGGCTTTAAAGTGGAAAACGTATGACCCGTAGAAGCGCAAATTCAGTGCGAAATGGCTGTCGTCTGGTGCGTTTTAAACTTGAAAGGATCCCTCCCTCTGCTTTATATGTATCTACAATAAAGGACATTTTTGGGATGGTGAGTGCCATGCACTTTTTTTCTACATGGTGAATTTGGCACCTGTATATTTATATTTACAACACCATGTTCTACCTTTAAAAAAGAATACTCATAAAGTAAATTACATCTACTTGACATAATAGAGTAATTGCAGGTGCAGCTCTTCATTTACATCTCATTTAAATAATAATAAATAAAATAATTAATTTCTCAATATAGTCCTGCCATTTAATTAACCTCACATCTCTTCCTTACTGGAGAGTAGAGAAGAGTTGTTATGATGGCATGTATACAGCACTGTACAAACATTTAGGCAGATGTGGCAAAATTGCTGCTAAGTGAGAAAACTTTCCAAACTAGAAGTATAGTTTATTTTTATCAAGTAACAAAATTGGAACTGAATGAACAAAATAAATGTCAAATTAATATTTGGTGTGTCCACCCTTTGCCTTCAAAACAGCATACATTCTTCTAGGTAGACTTATAGTGTTTAACTCCTTCACCCCCCGAGCTTGTTTTCACCTCCCTGACCAGGTCACTTTTTACAATTCTGACCAGAGTCAATTTATGTGATAATAACTCTGGAACACTTCAAGGTATCCCTGTGATACGGAGATTGTTTTTTTTCATGACACATTGTACCCCATGTTATTGGTAAATTTATGTCGATATATTTTGTAATTATTTGTGAAAATATACGATTTTGGCTACAATTTTGAAGATTTAGCAATTTTCTAAATTTTTATTCCCTTAAATTAGATGGTTGTATAACACAAAATAGTTAATAAATAACATTAAAGCAATGTGGAAGGAAAAAAATTGAAATTTTACTTTTTTCCTCATAAATGTTGATTTATCACCAAATTTTTCATTTTCACAAAGGTAAGAGGAGAAAATGGAGCTTACAATTTGTTGTGCAATTTCTCCTACAACAACTCCCCTTAGGTGGTAGAAAAACTACTGTTTGATGACTCGGCAAGACTTCGGAAGGGAAGGAGTGCCAACTGAATTCTGGAGCTCAATTTTGGCTGGAATAGATTGCAGATGCCATGTCACATTTGACGAGCCCCTGACAACGCAAAACAGCAAAACCCTCCACAAGTGATCCCATTTTGGAAATTACACCTCTTGAGGCATTCATCTAGGGTTGTTGTGAGCATTTTTAAACTTCAAACGATTCACAGATTTGTATAACATTAGGCTGAGTAAATGGAAAATTACCATTACCAATGGTCCTCACAGTTTGCTGTGCAATTTAAACTGATTGTGACAATACCCCTAATATAATTGGGAACTATTTTTCATGTGCAGTGCAAAGCTCAGAAGGGAAGGAGCGCTATATTATAGTGCAGATTTTATTTTTATGGATTGTGGGTGCCATAACCCACTGGAAGAGCCTCTAAAGTGCCCAAACAGTATAACCCCCCATAAGGGACCCCATTTTACAAACATATCAAAATGAAAAAAATGCTTTCTAAACGGTATTAATGTGCTATAAAAAAATTACTGTCTGAAATCTTTTTTAGTTACAATTTCAATAGCAATTTCATATTTTGTATATTGAAATGAAATGTCATTTATCCTTGTTTGGCAATTGATAATATTTTCTTTTGGCACAAATGCCTTCAAGACCCATAGGAAACACAGGAGCATCCAGCTACAAATGCACTGACTTAGGCTACTGTTGTGAATTCGCTTTCTGTCCTACCTCTGGTTACTACTGAAGGTAGTGGAGCTGGTCAAATTGAGAGAGGGGTTGCGAGTTCTCTTTCTGTGCTCCCTCTGGTGGTTACTGGAGGTAATGGAGCTGATCTGATTAACAGAGGCTTGCCACCTGATAATGAGGACGACGATCGGAGATCTGGGGTTTCAGACTGGATTTAAGACAGCCGACTCCCTCTATCCCTGCTGGTGATTTTCTTCCTGCCTCCTGAGGTCTTAGCTTCCAGCTCAGACCCTGCATGTTCAGCTAAGTGTTCATTTGCTATTCTTTTTACATTTCATCTGGTTTTGTCTATTTCAGTTTTGTGTGGGTCAGCCAGCTCCGGCTGTGGCTGTGCTGAATCACCATCCATATGTTACTGCTTGTGCCAGTTTGTTTTTGTCCCTTATTAGATTGGCCTCTTTTTGCTCTGCTTTCAGAATATACCAGAGTGCTGATTTAGAGGGCGAAGTCGTGCGACTTCAGTATTTTTTGCATCAGACGTGTTGGACTTTTTTGCAGGGTTTTTTGCGTGATTGCAGACAGTGTCTTTCCTTTTCTGTCCTGTCTAGTCAGTGTGGGCCCCATCGTTTGCTCAGTCTATTTTCCTACCTGCGTTTGTGTTTTCATCTTGTCTCACCAACAATATATGTTTGGGGGCTAACTATTCCTTTGGGGTCTGCTCTGGGGCAGTTTAGATTTCCCCTTTCTTGCTTTAGGCTTAGTTAGCTCTCCGGCAGTGCCGAGGCGTCTAGGATCATCATAGGCACACTCTACGGCTACTGCTAGTTGTGTGGATAGGATCAGGGGTCTGCAATTCGCTTAGTTACCAACCTCTCTGGTTTTCTGTGGCTTAGCTTGGGCTTGCTCTCCTCCTCGGTGACCCAATCATAACAGGCTACGTTTTGAGGAAATAACCCCCTTTCTCAAGCATTCACGTTTTACAAACTACACATCTCAATGAATTCATCTAAGGGTGCAGTGATCATATTGACACCACAAGTGTGTCACAGAATTTTAAACCATTGAGCAATGAAGAATAAATAATTACATTTTTACCAGAAAAATTTAGCTTTAGCCCAAAATTTTACATTTACACATGAGGAAATGGGTAAAAAGGGCACCAAAATGTGAAAAAACAATTTCTACTGAGCTTGTAAATACCCCATATGTGCCTGTACAGTACTGTTAAGGCACATGGCCAGACTTGGGAGGGACAGAGCGCTATTTGACTCATGGAGCACAGGTTTTCATTGACTAGTTTGAGAACTCCTTATACAAAGCCCCTAAGGCTAGTTCCACACTAGCGTTCGGCAGAGCTGGGGAGGGCTGTATAGTTCCTCCATTAAGCCCCGCCCACTGTTGCACCTCTTCCTTGAGCTCCGCCTGCGTCAGCATGCGTTCTGCGTACCCTATCTTTAACATTGGGTATGCAGGCCCTGCAAATGTATGCCAGCGCATGCGTCATTTTGACGCTGCGCCGAGCTGTGCCGAATGCAACATGTTGCATTTTGTTTCAGTCAGCGCAGCATCAAAACAACGCATGCGCAGGCATCCACATACATTCACATTGCCTGTATACCCAATGTTAAAGATAGGGAGATAGGGTACACAGGACGCATGCCGACGTAGGTGTAATGACGATTTTGACTCCATGGGTGTCTCCAGAATCAAGCAACAGTGGATATTGCTGAGTGAAAATTGAAAATATGCTATTGTAGTGCCTGGACGTTGTAGTGCCCAGCTCCTGTGCTGCGCACGATCGCCACAACATACCTACACCTCATCAATCGGCAATCCCTATCCGACTGTAAGGAGGTGGCGGGGACCCTCAGTTGCCTCCACTATCCTACACACCGAGCACATGTGGCACCCCAATGGTTCCCTCATGTCTTATGTAAAATGTGTAATGTATAAAGTGTAATGTGCTGTACATGCCATGTAACTGCATTTGTATATAGTTAGCTCGGGAAAAAAGGAGTTAAGAAGGGGGCCAGTCTAACAGGCTGACAGGGAAGGGATTTCCTGTTCCTGCAGCAGAGCCCAGGCAGGCTTGCCCAGGGCAGGATGCTCTCTACAGCCTGGAACAGAAAGTACCCCAGTCGAGGGGATACAAGCTGCCACGGACTGTCAGGCAGTGTGGACGAGCCCTGGTGTTGTGGGACTGTCCCCAGAAGGACTTTTGTGGTTCCCAAACTTGGATGGGAGCCATTGATGCTGTGCAACCTCATGAAGTTGCAGGGACAGATCAGGAAGCATTGTGTTGTGTACAGTAAAGTTTTCCTGTTGGAACAGAACTCTGGCCTGTGGTGTCTTCCTGAATACTCATCCCCAGCGGCTGAAGTGAGCATGTGATGAAGGTAACTGACTGTACCTCAGGACTGGGACTTCTCTTGTTTTTACATCTGCAAGGGACTGGGGTGCTCCCTGACTGTGTCTTAGTAAACTCAGCCATGGCTACCACCACATGCCACCTTGTTACACGAGCATGACGTATATGTACGTCAAATCTCGTGAAGGGACCACTACATCTAGAGACCTCATTATTGACATTTCTTGAAGCCCTCCATGCTGAGACATACAAGCAGATACTTCTCTGTCATTCACTAATATAACTGAAGCATCCGATTGGCTCTAAATTTATTTTGCAGAAGGACAATGATCCCAAATATACAACCAATGTCTTAAACTATCATCAGCTTAAAGATGAACAAGGATCCCTGGGAGTGATAATATGATCCCCATAGAGCTGTGATCTCATCGACATCAAGTCTGTGTGGGATTATATGAAAAGACTGAAGGATCTGCACACAACTACATACGCAGGAGATCTGTGGTTAGTTCTTCAACACTTCCAAACAACCTCCCTGCCAAGTTTTCAAAAACAGTATGCAAGTGTATCTAAAAGAATTCATATACCAGCAAAGCTTATGCAAAAAGGACATTTTTTTAGCATGAATTTGATTAATTATAATTAATCAAAGTTATGTTAAAAATGTTCTTTTTGCATAAGCTTTGCTAGGATATTTTGGTATAGTCCTTGGGTATATTAGACATATGCATGGAAATAAAATTTCCATCATATTCATGGATATAAAGCTAAAAATTGGTGGCAGCCTAGCCCAAATCCATATTTTTCTCTGCAGCATCCAAAGTTATCCTTAGCGTTTATACATTAAATTATTTTTCTTTGATTTCTTTCACGCTTTTCTTTATGGTAATGTTTGCAAAACGGTATTCAGAGGAAATCTTGTGCAGAAAATATTTGTTTGCTGAAGGATCGTGATAAACAAAGAGGAGTCGTGAAAGTATCTCATGTTTAACAATAGTCTCCACTGGAATGTATTGAATACTCATTGTTGAGCATCCAAAATTCCACAGAAACTGAATCAAGTGATAGAAAAATACCAGACCGACATCTGTTTAAAGGAAACAATGTGACAAACTTTCATGCTTTATTCCTGCTATTAAAGGGAATCTGTCACCTATTTTTCCGCATATTAGATGGCTTATCTACAGTATTCTGTAATGCTGTAGATAAGCCCCCCGATGTAACCTGAAAGATAAGAAAAATGAGTTCTATTATACTCACACAGGGGCGGTCCGGGTCTGATGGGAGTCACGGTCCAATCCAGTGCCTCCCATCTTCTAGCGATGACATCCTCTTCTTTGCTTCCCGCCGCGTATCTGGCGCAGGCGCACTGCTCTGCCCTGTTGAGGGCAGAGCAGAGTACTGCAGTGCGCAGGCACCTCTCTGACCCGGACCACCTCTGGGAGAGTATAATATAACTCATTTTTCTTATCTTATTCAAGTTACATTGGGGACTTATCTACAGCATTACAGAATGCTGTAGACAAGCCCCTGATGGCGGTGGCTGCATCTTATATGGAAAAAATAGGTGACAGTTTCCCTTTAACTGAATGCTAAGCATTTGTACTGTGTAGTGGAGCCTATTCAGTGCATGGACCATGTTACTAACTGCTCTGAACGTATGGCCTCAGGATCATTGCGTCTCCCATTCCCACACCTCCATCATTCAGATAAGTGGCAGCAAAACCCACATATAAGAGGAAAATTATATAAAATAGTGCAGTATGTTAAAAAAAATGCTGTTATGTCTCATTAGAGCAGATAATGCATACAATTCATTTCTAGAAAAGTGACATATTTCTGTGCTGCTCCTTCATAACTGCACTTGTGTCTTTTTCACTCTCTTCATTTATCTATTAACGTCAGTGGGTATAATCTCAGAAAGTGGACAGAATAACGCCTCGAAGACACAGGCACCTTCAAAATCAGTCCAATTAGCACAATATATTGCAAATCCTGTGTAGGTTTGATGGAAATGCAAATACATTTAACATGCAATTCTAGTCTGTTTTTTATTGAAACCATCTTTCTCTGCTATTCTCTTTCATTAGTTCAAAGAATTTACCTTTTAGTTTATTATTTTAAATCACTGAGATACACATAATTATAAACCGTAAAGTCAAAGCTCATGTATTCTTCTTATTTACATTAACTTTGGAAACTTTGGAACATAGGCGTTGTCAGCTCCACTTTCTCCAGACACCTGAAAAGGCAACAGTGTTTGAAATTGTACAGTTGAATAGACGACAAGGAGGAGGGGGATGCAGCTGCAGATTCCCACTTATTCTGTGTCGGTATGTTGTGAGGGGACAGGAACAAATGTGGTAATACAACATTAGCATCGTACAAAGAGAAACTGTCTATTCAGCTTGTGTGGAGGAGGTAAATAGGAATTTTCAAATTGAATGCTGAGGAAAGATGTAGACAGTGACTATGTCTTCTAATAGCCAGAGTATGTTTTCCATGATACCTCATTGCCTAAGTTACTTTAATGCGGTTGGAGGAGAAGGGGACTCAGACACTTTAAGTTTTATAACAGGATGCTCTGTGGTTTCACCCAGCATGCTTTAGTCATTACTGCCTCCACTCCCTTAAATGCCACGCTTTTAATGCCTTAATGACCTGTGACATAAATTTAACATGACAAATGGAGTCTGTTGTTTGGCACATGTCTGTCTGTGGAAGGAGAAGTCCTCCTGTGAGGGATATCCAGACTTAACCAAAAGTATGCTTAGGAAGGCCATGGAAAAGGACGGTAGAGACTGGGACTGTCTGCTGCCGTATCTGCTGCTCTCTATCCGGGAGGATAAACAGGCCTCTCTCGAATCGAGATGAAGGTAATGCCCATTATAAAAGGACATCTCCTTCAGGCACAAGAAGCTCATGCTAGGGTCTATAACCAGTCAGCCAGATTGAAGCAGTTCAACCCCTGGGACCGAGTTCTTATACTAATTCCTACTGTGGAGAGTAAGTTCTTGGCCAAGTGGCAAGAGCCTTATGATGTGGTGGAAAAGCTTAGTGAAGTGAATTAAAAGATTCATCAATCGGGAGGACATAAGTCATACTAGGTCTACCACATCAATCTCATTAAGCCTTGGTAAGACAGTGAGCCCATTGAAACCCATTGTTTGCTAGTAAAGTCAGAAGCCGAGGTTGAAGGAGTCGCAATAGAGGAGACACTGTCGAAGGTACAAAAATAGCAGTGTCGGGAATTACTGCAGCTGACCTGTTCTTGCAATGGCTGTGGTGTACAAAGGTCATAGAACACAAGGTTGTGGCCGAATCCCATGTGTGGGTTAACATGAAACCCTATCGAATTTACGAGGCCCGACAAGAGCTGATCTCCAAATAAGCCATATGTTGAAACTTGGTGTTATTGAGGAATGCAAAAGGGGATGGTCCAGCTCAATTGTCCTTTTTCCAAAACCCGATAGCGAGTAGAGATTATGCAACTATTATAGGAAGCTGAATGAAGTCTCCAAGTTTGACGCATATTCGATGCCACGTGTCGATGAGCTGATCGAGATATTTGAGCCAGCCAGGTACTGTGACGTCTGCCTGCGGTCTGGGCTGCAGCAAGACAACGCCCCGATAAACACTGATACCCTTTACCCCTATACAGGGATCTGGATTTATAGCAGAGCCCAGGAGGCGCTGTCTGAATAGGAGCAATGACCAGAGCAGGACGGTCGCCAGAAGGGTGTTCCAATACAGGACACAGAGGCAATGATATCCAAGACTAAACCAGTCAGGCAGAAATGGTATAAAAACAGTAGACAGTAGCAGAGTCAGATTCCAGGCCGAAGCCAGAGTCATAAACCAGGAGAGTCGCAGAGGTACAGAATCGTTAGGCAGAAGCAGAGTCAGAATCCAGGCCGAAGTCAGAGTCATAAACCAGGAGAGTCGCAGAGGTACAGAGTCGTTAGGCAGAAGCAGAGTCAGAATCCAGGCCGAAGTCAGAGTCATAAACCAGGAGAGTCGCAGAGGTACAGAATCGTTAGGCAGAAGCAGGGTCAGAAGTCCAGGCAAAAGTCAGAGTCAGTCAAACAGTAATTCACACAGTAACATGCAGGGGAACCAAGAATATATCCGGCGGCCTGCAAGAGCAGTCCCAAGGTATTTGAGGGATCAGGTCATCCCTCACAGGCTCCTGGGCTGATGATGTCATCCGGACCACCCCCAGGACCAGGCTGGATGGTGATGCACCAGCCCCTTCATGACTGACCGAGGAGCGAAGCCTGCGTCCAGCGGACGCCTGCGCAGGAGCCTCATAACTATCGCCGCCATCACTCGGGGTTGAAGCACAGCGCCTCCCAGAGACCAAGGCCGGAAATGCAGGCCACGAGTCAGATGGTGATGGGACAGTCCGGCGCCTCCTAGTGGTCGAGGCCGGGACAGCAGGCCCTGAGTCTGACGGTGACGTGACAGTACCCCCCCCTCTAAGAGGGGCCTCCGGACCCTCAAAACCCGGTTTGTCAGGGTGGAGGAGGTGAAACCTTCTAATCAACCCCTTTGCATGAATGTCACTAGCGGGGACCCAGGATCTCTCCTCTGGGCCATAGCCCTTCCAATGCACTAAATATTGCACAGAGTTTCTCACTAGACGGGAATCAAAGATGCCCTGGACTTCGTACTCCAAGGCACCCTTGACCAAAACTGGAGGAGGAGGGGACTGGACGGGACGAATTGGGGAGCGGTACACCTTGAGGAGGGACTTATGGAAAACATTAGGAATTTTAAATGACTGCGGGAGCTTTAACCGAAACGCTACTGGGTTAATTACCTCTAATATTTCATATGGGCCGATGAACCTGGGACCCAGTTTGGCAGACGGTACCTTAAGTTTGATGTTCTTGTAGAGAGCCAAACCTTGTCACCAACTCCCAGGTGCTTCCCCTGGGATCGTCGTCTATTAGCCGCCGAAGCCTGTCTAATCTGAGCCCCTTTGAAATTTGAGTTTACTTCGGACCAAATTGTCTTCAGACGATGTATATTTTGCTCAACCCCTGGGAGTTCCGACATCTTGGCCGAAAATGATCCAAAGCGCGGATGTAGTCCAAGGTTACAGAAAAAGGGGTAATTTTGATGGAGTCTTGATATCTATTATTGAGAGCGAACTCCGCCAATGGCAAATGTTCCACCCAATCTGACTGATGTGCTGAGACATAGCAGCGGAGGTATTGCTCCAGCGCTTGGTTGGCACGCTCAGTTTGACCATTGGTTTCGGGATGGTATGCCGAGGAGAAGGACAACTCAACACCAATACGTTTACAGAACGCCCTCCAGAACTTCGAGACAAACTGGGTACCCCTGTCGGACACAATATTTGCCGGAACTCCGTGCAAACGTACAACGTGAAGAACAAACAACTTACTTAAAGTTTCAGAGTTAGGCAAGCCAGACAGGGGAACAAAGTGACACTGCTTACTCAACCTGTCCACCACCACCCAGATACAAGTTTTCCCATCGGAGGGTGGCAGGTCTGTAATGAAGTCCATGGAGATGTGTGTCCATGGACTCTCAGGGGTGGGCAAGGACTGAAGCCAGCCGGTAGGGCGATTATGGGGGGACTTGGCGTGGGCACAGACTTCACACGCTGAGACGTAGTCCTTACAGTCCTTGGCCACCGTCGGCCACCAAAAGTTCCTGGTTACCAGCCTAGTGGTATTATTGAGACCAGGATGGCCTGCCAGGACGGAGTCGTGTGATTCTTTTAACACTTGTAAGCGAAATGTAGCTGGAACAAATAATTTTTTGGGGGGTGTAGAGTCAGGAGCTCGTTCTGATGACCTACGGATCTCCTCCAGAAGGTCCAGAGATACTGCCGACACGACAATCCCATTAGCCAATATTGGAACTGGTTCATAGTCCTCGGTCTGTGTGGGGCAAAAGCTGCGGGAAAGGGCATCTGCCCTCACATTTTTAGTTCTGGGGCGAAAGGAGATTAAAAAATCAAACCTGGAGAAAAACAAGGCCCACCGGGCCTGCCTAGGATTTAGTCTTTTAGCCGACTCTAGGTAGGTTAGGTTTTTGTGGTCGGTAATAACAGTAACCTTGTGTTTGGCACCTTCGAGGAAGTGGCGCCATTCCTCGAAGGCCCACTTGATTGCCTATAACTCCCGATTGCCGATGTCATAGTTTCTCTCCGTGGCAGAGAATTTGCGGGAGAAAAAGGCACATGGGCGAAGCTGAGTGAGGGATGCAGTGCCTTGTGAGATCACTGCTCCCACTCTGACTTCGGAGGCATCTACTTCTACAATAAACGGGTGGTCCAAGTTTGGTTGAATCAACACCGGGTTGGCCACAAAGCACTCTTATAGTGTAGAAAAAGCCCGAGTTGCCTCAGGATTCCAATTGGTCACGTCCGCCCCTATCCAGATAAGGTCCGTGAGTGGCTTGGCAATCTCTGAGAATCCCTGATGAATTTGCGATAATAATTCGCAAATCTCAAAAATTGCTGCAGTGCTTTCAGCGATTTGGGTTGCACCCAATCCTTAATAGGTTGAATCTTGGCAGGATCCATGCGGAACCCCTTGCCTGAGACCATGTATCCTGAAAACTGCACCTCTTCGGCAAAAAAAAAACACATTTTTCAAATTTCACAAATAAAGAGTTTTCGCGCAGTCTTTGCAGTACTGAGCGAACGTGTTGAGCATGTGTCACAAGGTCAGCAGAATAAATCAAAATGTCGTCCAGATATACGACGACATACACCCCACAAATGTCTCTGAAAATATCGTTGACGAAGTGCTGAAATACTGCAGGAGCGTTACTGAGTCCGAACGGCATTACCAGGTACTCAAAATGGCCAAGGGGTGTATTAAAGGCCGTTTTCCATTCGTCCCCATCTCTTATGCGGACCAGGTTATATGCCCCCCGGAGGTCAAGTTTAGTAAACCAGCGGGCTCCCAGTAACTGATTAAAAAGATCAGGAATGAGTGGCAGCGGGTACTGATTTTTTACAGTAATGGCGTACAGCTCACGGTAATAAATGCAGGGTCTGAGTCCACCATCTTTTTTCTCTACAAAGAAAAACCCAGCTCCTACAGGTGAGGTGGAAGGTCTAATGAAGCCTTTTCGTAGGCTGTCTGCTATGTAGTCATTCATTGCTACACGCTCAGGACCAGAGAGGTTGAATAATCTCCCCTTAGGGAGACGGGCACCAGGGACCAAGTCAATAGGACAATCGTATTCTCTGTGAGGAGGTAGTTTCTCCAACTCCACTATAGAGAAAACATCTTCATAATCCCTAAACGCATATGGAATAGAAGGTGTTTTAATTTTAATCTGGTTTACTGAAAAAGACATACAGTTACTCTGACACCGTGGACTCCAGCGCACAACGTCACCTATGCGCCAGTCAATAACTGGATTATGTTGGTGCAACCATGGCATGCCTAACACAACTGGGTCTGATAAATTGTATATAACAAAAAATGACATTTGTTTGTTATGTAATGACCCCACTGACAGAGAAATTTCGGCAGTAACGAATTCCACGCCTCCCTGGAATATAGATGTACCATTAATCGCAGTAGTCTGAATAGGCGCTTTAAGCCTTGACAGAGGTACACCAAGGCTCCTAGCAAATAAAAAATCCATAAGGTTGCCGGCAGCACCACAATCCACATAAGCCTTCACACACAGACGTTTCTTAGCAAAAGAAAGGGAAACTGGTAACAACAGTTTGGCCGCATTTGCGGGCAATACCTGGCCCCCAGAGCTGTCCAGGGGCCGATGATCCAGGAATGTGGATTTCCAACAGCCAGCATTTTCTTTGAAGCTTCCAGGTTGCAGCATGCTTGAGCCTGAGAGTGACCTTCCAGGCTGTGCAATGTAACAGGTGTTTGGGCCAGGAATCAGCTCAGTCAGGAGCAAGAGGGAAAAAAAAAAGGTAAGGAAAAATGCTTTTATATGTGTTAAGCATAGACACAAGAAGCAGTTTTATTTTCTGGGCCGGATATAATGTGACGTCTGCCTGCGGTCTGGGCTGCAGCCAGACAACGCCCCGAGAAACACTGATACCCTTTACCCCTATACAGGGATCTGGATTTATAGCAGAGCCCAGGAGGCGCTGTCTGAATAGGAGCAATGACCAGAGCAGGACGGTCGCCAGAAGGGTGTTCCAATACAGGACACAGAGGCAATGATATCCGAGACTAAACCAGTCAGGCAGAAATGGTATAAAAACAGTAGACAGTAGCAGAGTCAGATTCCAGGCCGAAGCCAGAGTCATAAACCAGGAGAGTCGCAGAGGTACAGAATCGTTAGGCAGAAGCAGAGTCAGAATCCAGGCTGAAGTCAGAGTCATAAACCAGGAGAGTCGCAGAGGTACAGAGTCGTTAGGCAGAAGCAGAGTCAGAATCCAGGCCGAAGCCAGAGTCATAAACCAGGACAGTCGCAGATGTACAGAATCGTTAGGCAGAAGCAGGGTCAGAAGTCCAGGCAAAAGTCAGAGTCAGTCAAACAGTAACACGCAGGGGAACCAAGAATATATCCGGCGGCCTGCAAGAGCAGTCCCAAGGTATTTGAGGGATCAGGTCATCCCTCACAGGCTCCTGGGCTGATGATGTCATCCGGACCGCCCCCAGGACCAGGCTGGATGGTGATGCACCAGCCCCTTCATGACTGACCGAGGAGCAAAGCCTGCGTCCAGCGGATGCCTGCGCAGGAGCCTCATAACTATCGCCACCATCACTCGGGGTTGAAGCACAGCGCCTCCCAGAGACCGAGGCCGGAACCGCAGGCCACAAGTCAGATGGTGATGGGACAGTCCGGCGCCTCCTAGTGGTCGAGGCCGGGACAGCAGGCCCTGAGTCTGACGGTGACGTGACAGGTGCATAACCACCTTCGATTTAACAAAGGGATATTGGCAAGTCCCCATGTCACAGAAAACCAAGGAGAAGACAGCTTTTTCTATGCCCAATGGATGCTTTCAATATGTCCGGATGCTGTTTGGACTGCAGGGAGCCCCGGCCACCTTCCAGAGGGCCATGGATCAGATCCTTGCACCCTATAAGAATTACGCCGTGGCATATCTGGACGATATTGTAATCTTCAGTTCGGATGGGAAAAGTCATCTGCAAAACGTCCATGTGGTGTTTGATGTTCTTAGGAAGGTGGGGTTTTCAATAAATTAAAAAACTGCGCCACGGGGAAAGAAAAGGTCAAATACCTGGGAAATGTAGTATGTACAGGCAATATAAAACCTCAAATCAGTGTGGACCCAATTCAAACATGGCCAAGACCGATCTCAAAGAAACAGGTTTGAACCTTTCTAGGAATTGTGGCATACTACAGGAGATTCATCCTAAAGTTTGATGGCTGCAGCCCTGACTGACCTCCTTCAGCTATCAGCTATGGCCAAAAGGACTGCAGAGGAGGAGATAAACTTTCTGGAACTGAAAGTGGGCTCTTTGTAAGCAGTCACTCCTGGTTGCCCCTGACTTCAATAAGGAATTTGTACTCCAAACGCCTCAGAAATTTGTTTGGGAGCAGACGTTTCTCAGGAGATACAGAAGGAGGAGCACCCTGTTCTTTACCTGGGTAGGAAGCTCTCCGCATGTGAAAAGAATTTTTCCATTCTAGAAAATGAATGCTTGGCCATAAAGTGGGTGGTGGGCACGTTACAGTACTGTTAGGGTGAAAATTTAAATTGGTATCAGACCATGCCCCACTCAGGTGGATGAGGGAGAAAAAGGCGAAAAATGCTATGGTCACCCAATGGTTTCTAGCTCTCCAGGATTTCACCTTCCATGTGGAACATAGAGCCGGGAATGGTAATGCCAATGCCCTCTCAAGAATCCCCTGTCTAGTAGTAGAAGATGCCAAGCCCCATGGCTTAAGGCAGAGGGGGAGATATGTAAGGCAGCTACTGGACAGTTGAAGGGAGGTATGTATCACAAAGATGGTTGTCATCTGTGATGTAATCCTGGAGTATTGCTCCAGTGCACATAGCACATAGCATAGGTTTTTCTGTCATTACGTGCATACCTTGTTGCTGGCTTCTGAGGTCTTCAGATAGGCTACTACAGCCTCTGTAGATGCATGAGAAAAAATATGGACTTCTCTGACAGTAGCTTTAAGGGACTTTAAGGAATAATGGTGTGAGACAAGGCGGTGTTCTAAAACCTTGAGAAGATTCTTGCATGTCTACTAACTTTGTTGTTTTGGGGATAGTAGTGGAGTGTTCCAATCCATGTATCTTGCCTTGAATGGTGATTGGTGATAAAAATCCAAGAGGATCATACATGCTGTTTACAACAGATAAGACTCCTCGTTTGGTGACGGGTTTGTTGTAGGCTGACACCTGGAATGTGATTGTGTCCTGTTTAATGTCCCAAAGCAGACCAAGGTTGCATTGCATGGGAGAAACATCAGAAACCTTATTGAGGTCCTACAGGCTCGATGCATGGTTATCAGTTGGAAATGCTTTCATTATCTTCTGACTGTTGAAGATGATCTTGTGAAGTCTGAGGATTGCTGCAATAAGCATTTCCTGTGGCCTGGTGAGTAAATCAATTGCCCCTTCACTTGTGGGCAAAGACTTAAGTCCATCAACTACGTAGAAGTATTTTTCCACAAAGTTCTTTTCCTGGGGTGTCTGTCTCAGTGCAGGTGAGGGGCAGTTGCCAAAGATTTGTACCTTCATCCTATAATCTGTTACCTCATTGTGGACATCATTGTTCTTGTACCATATGAACCTGAGATAGTTTCTAGTGTCTTCCCTCATTCTTAGAGCAATGAAACATTTGATGGATGTTGGCCATTGCTGAAACATGTTCTTGTCTGAAGTACTTTTATAAGGCTGCTGCTTAGATTGGGTCCAATGAAGAGCAGGTTATTGAGAGATCCCTTCATGCTGAGCACTGGAGTCAAAAGCCACTTTCATTTGGATAGGTTTCCAAGGGTGATAGACGCCAAAGGATGAAAGGTAGCAGCATTCTTCTTCCTTTAGGGGTGATGCAGGCTCTGCATTATCTCTGTCAAAGATATTTTGCATGAAGTCGATGAAATGTTCCTCCATCTCTGGATTCCTCTTTAGGGTGTGTTTTAAAGATGAACGTCGTGCAGTTGTTTGACACAGATTGTTTGGCAACTTTGTTCTTGGAGAATGAAAAGGTAAGGGTGCTACCCAGCTGTTGGAATCATAATGAGCGGATTCCTTTTTCATAACCTTTTTGAATTCTTTGTCCTCTCTTGCAGGTGTCTTCACTTGTAGAATTGAACGCCGTTGACCCACTTGACCCATTGATGCCGTTGACCCGTTGAAACACTTATAAACTTTCACCACCATAAGCGCACTGAAACAACCCCCTTTGCAATGGAGCCCCAGGGCCACGGACCGCGTCACTGCTGCCGTGACAACCCCCCATTGAGAAGATCAACCAGCCTGGTACCGAGTACCCCACGGCCCTGGTGAGTGAGGGCACTCCAAATGCACGCTAGCAGACATAGATTTTTTTTAGGAATGGTTGAAGTCATTCTCTTGTAGTGCAGGCACTGCTTTCTTAGAGAAGCAATGGTGACTGGACAACTGGTCCTGGGGGACTGATACGGCCATCATCTTTCGGAAACCGTCTATATCCACCAGACAGAAAGGCAGAATTTCCGCTGCCAACAGATTGGAGATGGTGGAGTTTAAGCTCTTAGCTTTGGCATGTGTAGGAGGAAACATTCCTTTACGTGACCACAACTGCAGAACCAAGGGCTGGCTGCTGTGCTGAAAGAGGGTGGAGTAAGGTGAACAGGACAAACTGCTGGACTGAGTGAGTGAGGTACACGTGGAGATGTTATGGTGGATTGAAAAAGATGTGTTGTGCTAGGCGACTCAAAAACAGCATGCATGTCCACTTCCGTAACAGCTGAGGGCTCGTACTCACCCCGACTGTAGAGGGTAAACAAGTGGATTTTCAGCGGTCGGACACCTGTGTGAGAACACTTGGCACGGTAACGAAGTAGGAAGAAGCAGCAGATGTGGTTATTGGGACGGGTTTGGTGAGGCCCGCTAGTTGGCATTTTAGCTCAGTGAGATTCCCAAACTAAGTCATGTTGATCATGCATAAATACAGACCAACCAAGGCACGACAGTATAGGGGATACCAACTTGACCCACAACCATATTTGGTCATATAAGGTTCCCTACAGGACTCTCCAAACTAAAGCCTGAAAACCAATGGAGTCACAAAGGAGTATATAGTCCATAATGAATAAAAGTATATAATTTTATTAACATATATGCCAGAATCAATAATACATTTATTCAAATGAATAAACAGCGGATCAGGTAATGATGGCTGAGGTCACTAGTTGTATATTCAAATAAAGTGCTGAAGTGCCATAAACTATGTAGATACAGTCATGGGAATACAGTAATAATTGATATGACCACACCTCGAAAAAGAGCAGCGAAACACGCGTCGGTGGCGGGGCTGTGGTCCAAGCATATACTGTTCATGGGTAAGCACTTGGCACATATGGTGTATGTTATTTGATTCTGACCAGTTCCAAATTTGGATGATTGTAAAGTATTTATACTGGCATATCAATTTTTACTGTATTCCCATGACTGTATCTACATAGATTATGGCACTTCAGCACTTTATCTGAATATACAACTATTGACCTCAGCCATCATTACCTGATCCTCTGTTTATTCATTTGATGTATTATTGATTCTGGCATATATGTTAATAAAATTATATACTTTTATACATTACGATACGATACAATACGATACGATACACTTTATTGATCCAGAGGGAAATTATGGTATCGTGGTATTATGGACTATATACTCCTTTGTGACTATTGGTTTTCATGTTGATCATGCATGTTGGGGTTCATGCGTGTAATTGTGAAATTATTGCAATTTTTGCCTTTACTGAGTTTTTTTTCAAATTTGGCAGATAACGTGAGTTGGGTCTCAAACAAGGCCCAAGCTTGGCAACTCTTGCCACCCCTGCAAACTGCACACTCGCAACTGGTGCTGGTCATAGCCAGAGTTATGGCTGAGTATGCAGTGCTTGTCGTGGTTGCAGTAATTCATGTCTGTGAGGAAAGCTGCAATGCAACCGCCTCATCTTCCTCCTCCTCCACTTCCTCTGCTGAACTTTTCAGCTATGTACCTCTGAGTTTATACAAAGTGGGATCTTCAACTTCAACTTCATCCAGTGTGGGGTACAGCACGCAAGCATCCCATAAGCAAAGCATCACAGAAGATAAGCATCCAGCAAAACGGCAGTTATACATGGCATGGAATTAACATTCATCTTCTCTCTTCACACAGGTAATCAACTGAGCCACCCTGCATGTATTTACTCCATTCACTGCCAGCAAGCAGCCTGAATGATACAACTTCCCACCTCTGCTGCCTCTATTTCTCTGCTGTAATATATCCAAATGGTAATCAACTGAGCCACCCTGCATGTATTTACTCCATTCACTGCCAGCAAGCAGCCTGAATGATACAACTTCCCACCTCTGCTGCCTCTATTTCTCTGCTGTAATATATCCAAATGGTAATCAACTGAGCCACCCTGCATGTATTTACTCCATTCACTGCCAGCAAGCAGCCTGAATGATACAACTTCCCACCTCTGCTGCCTCTATTTCTCTGCTGTAATATATCCAAATGGTACAACTCCATACTTCTGCTGCTTGACCATTTTGCTGCATATTTAAATGTGCTTGCTAAAGCTTTGGTATAATTCATTTGTTGCACTGTATGTAATACTTACTGCTTTAGATCTGTGACTGGGGCCTTTCTAGATCTTATCAGGTGGAAGGTGCTATAGCATTTTGCCACATCTTGGTCTAGTGCCTTTGATCATCTAACCATCCCCTGGTGTGCTGGCCCCAGCTGCCAAATTATACCCAACCATCTCCCACAATCCCTCTCTCCTGACCCTGTAGTGTGGCCTATATATGTAGTAGTTGCTAAGGGGAAGCACGCAGTGTGGGGTACAGCACGCAAGCATCCCATAAGCAAAGCATCACAGAAGATAAGCATCCAGCAAAACGGCAGTTATACATGGCATGGAATTAACATTCATCTTCTCTCTTCACACAGGTAATCAACTGAGCCACCCTGCATGTATTTACTCCATTCACTGCCAGCAAGCAGCCTGAATGATACAACTTCCCACCTCTGCTGCCTCTATTTCTCTGCTGTAATATATCCAAATGGTAATCAAATGAGCCACCCTGCATGTATTTACTCCATTCACTGCCAGCAAGCAGCCTGAATGATACAACTTCCCACCTCTGCTGCCTCTATTTCTCTGCTGTAATATATCCAAATGGTACAACTCCATACTTCTGCTGCTTGACCATTTTGCTGCATATTTAAATGTGCTTGCTAAAGCTTTGGTATAATTCATTTGTTGCACTGTATGTAATACTTACTGCTTTAGATCTGTGACTGGGGCCTTTCTAGATCTTATCAGGTGGAAGGTGCTATAGCATTTTGCCACATCTTGGTCTAGTGCCTTTGATCATCTAACCATCCCCTGGTGTGCTGGCCCCAGCTGCCAAATTATACCCAACCATCTCCCACAATCCCTCTCTCCTGACCCTGTAGTGTGGCCTATATATGTAGTAGTTGCTAAGGGGAAGCACGCAGTGTGGGGTACAGCACGCAAGCATCCCATAAGCAAAGCATCACAGAAGATAAGCATCCAGCAAAACGGCAGTTATACATGGTAGTTAGTCAGGGCAGGAGTCAGGTAACCCACACCTTGCCTTCCCCTTTAACCATGTGCTTTATTTTTATCCTCCTGTGTTCCCTTGCCATCCACATTCATCACCCTATCCCCCCTCCATCACGACTCATACACATCAGCCCCTCTATACTTCCCTCTCCCATGTACAGCTCCCACACACTCCTCACCTTCCTGAGAAACCTCAGCCCATCTTGCCCAAACACATCGCAGAAAAAAACTACTTACAACTCCAACAACTATTGGCTCTTTATCTTCCTTCTCCTACTGATTTCAGGGGACATCTCCCCCAACCCTGGTCCACCATCCCCCAACCTCGACTCCTACCCTACCTCATATCGAAACCACAATAATCTGATTAACTTTACTTGCACTCCCTCATCTCAATCTTTTAATTGTGCCCTCTGGAATCCACGGTCTGCTTGTAACAAGCTTCCTTTCCTACACAACTACTTTCTGAACAACTCTCTTAATCTGTTGGCCCTCACTGAAACCTGGATTCAGGATTCTGACACTGTCTCTCCTGCTGCCATTTCCTACGGTGGCTTACAATTCTCTCACTCCCCGAGACCCACAAACAGACCTGGTGGTGGAGTTGGCATACTCCTGTCCCCACAATGCACTTTCCAGGTCATCCCCCCAGTCCCATCACTCTTATTCCCTTCTTTTGAGGTCCACACCATCAGGCTCTTCCGTCCCCTCTCCCTCAGGGTAGCGGTCATATACCGGCCCCCAGGCTCACCCACCCTCTTCCTTGACCACTTTTCAGCCTGGCTGCCACACTTCATGTCCTCAGAACTACCAACCCTCATCCTGGGAGACTTCAACATCCCCATTAACAGCCCTAATTCCACATCTGCATCCCAGCTTCTATCACTAACCAGCTCTCTAGGCCTCTCACAGCTTTCAACCTCTGAGACACATAAGGACGGTAACACCCTTGATCTGGTCTTCTGCCGGCTTTGTTCAATCTCCCACCTAAACAACTCACCGCTTCCACTCTCTGACCACAACATTCTCTCCTTCACGCTCACAAATCCTCGCCCACCCCAGCTCATTCCTACCTACCACACAGTCAGAAATCTACAAGCTATTAACCCTCAGACACTTTCAGATTCCCTACACTCATCTCTGTCCCCAATCTCCTCTCTTTCCTGTCCTAATCTGGCTGTTCATCACTACAATGACACTCTTAGAAGCACCCTTGACCAAGTAGCTCCCCTCACCCTCAGAACCTCCAAACACAGAGTAAAAGAGCCCTGGCTCACATCGCAAACTCAACTTCTCCAGCGATGCTCCAGGAGTGCTGAACGCCTATGGAGAAAAACCCACACACCAGAAGACTTCATCCACTTCAAATTTATGTTAAGAACCTATAACGCTGCCCTTCACCTTGCCAAACAGACCTACTTCACCACCCTGATCTCCTCACTAGCCAACAACCCCAAGAAACTTTTTGACACTTTTAACTCCCTCCTCAGGCCAAAAGCACAAGCCCCTATCACAGACATTTGTGCTGATGACCTGGCCTCCCACTTTACAGAAAAAATAGATAATATCCGTCAAGAAATCTGCTCCCAACCACCAAGTGCTGTGACTCCCATCCCTTCCTACATCTCCCCTGGCTCACTCTCCACATTTGATCCCATAACAGAAGAAGAAGTCTGCAGACTCCTCTCTTCTTCTCGTCTGACTACATGCACTACCGACCCCATTCCCTCACATCTCCTCCAGTCTCTCTCTCCAGTCGTCACAACCCACCTAACTACAATCTTTAATCTCTCCCTCTCCTCGGGCATTTTCCCATCCTCCTTCAAACACGCCATCGTTACTCCACTACTAAAGAAACCTGCTCTCGACCCATCCTGCACAAACAACTACAGACCAGTCTCCAATCTCCCCTTCATCTCTAAACTTTTGGAACGCCTAGTTTACTCCCGCCTTACCCGTTACCTCTCCATTCACTCCCTTCTAGACCCTTCACAGTCCGGCTTCCACCCCCTACATTCGACTGAAACTGCACTCATCAAAGTGACCAATGACCTTCTGACAGCAAAACGTAACGGTGACCACTCTCTGCTCATTCTTCTTGACCTATCTGCAGCTTTCGATACTGTTGACCACCATCTCCTACTCTCTAGGCTCCAGTGACTAGGCATTAAGGACACTGCACTCTCCTGGTTCTCTTCCTATCTCTCTGACCGCTCCTTCAGTGTTTTGTTCTCTGGCTCCACGTCATCTCCTCTTCCTCTTGCTGTCGGGGTACCTCAGGGCTCAGTCCTTGGCCCCCTTCTTTTCTCTCTCTACACGGCCCCAATTGGACAGACCATCAGCAGATTTGGCTTTCAGTACCATCTTTATGCTGATGACACACAACTATACACGTCTTCCCCCGACCTTACCCCCGCTGTACTACAGAACGCCAGTGACTGTCTGTCCGCAGTCTCCAATATCATGTCCGCTCTCTATCTGAAACTCAACCTCTCCAAAACTGAACTTCTTCTGCTCCCGCCGTCTACTAACCTCCCTAAATCTGACATTTCCCTCTCCGTGGGTGGTACCACAATAACACCCCGGCAGCAAGTGCGCTGTCTGGGTGTTATGTTTGACACCAATCTCTCCTTTACATCCCATATACAATCCCTTGCCCGCTCTTGCCGCTTACACCTAAAGAACATCTCTAGAATCCGCCCTTTTCTCACTATGGAAACAACAAAAACCCTCACTGTTGCATTGATCCACTCTCACCTGGATTACTGCAACGCTCTATTAATTGGCCTCCCCGTCACTCGACTATCCCCTCTCCAGTCCATACTTAATGCAGCGGCCAGGATCGTCCATCTGGGTAATCGGTACTCGGACGCGTCCGCTCTTCGCCAGTCCTTACATTGGCTGCCCATTCATTATAGGATCCAATTCAAAGTACTTGTTCTCACCCACAAAGCTCTCCACAGTGCGGCACCCCATTACATCTCTTCTCTCATTTCTGTCTATCGGCCTAGCCGATCGCTGCGCTCTGCAAACGACTTTCGACTAACCTCTGCACTAATCTGTACCTCCCACTCCCGACTCCAAGACTTCTCCCGTGCTGCTCCTATCCTCTGGAATGCTCTACCCCAAGAAATCAGGACTATCCACAATTTGCATAGTTTTAGGCGCTCCCTCAAAAACACACCTGTTCAGAGCGGCTTATCACATTCACTAATCAAAGTCATTCTCTGTGTAAGTGTGCGTGTGTAGCCCATTCACTATCTCCATCCATCCTTCACTCCCGCAAGATGGCTGGACCTTCATTATAAATACACCATTGTAAATACACACCTGTACTCTGTATCTCCCTCACCTCATTGTAGATTGTACGCTCTCACGAGCAGGGTCGTCTTATTTCGTCTTATTTTGCTTTAATTATTGTATTGTTAGCGTTGTTACTTATGACTTGTGTTTTGAAACTGTTAAACTGTAAAGCGCTGTGGAATATGTTGGCGCTATATAAATAAAGATTATTATTATTATTATTATTATTATTATTCATTGTCATCCTTTCTGTTCTCACATTACTCACTCTGACAGTCTCCTTCCTCTTCTTCCCATCCTGACACAACAGTACAGACTGCATGTGCCTCTGATATGAGTCTCATCAGCATCCCCTCCACCCCCGGTGGTTAATGTCTGGTGATGAGGATCTGTATTCTGCTCAGACCCTACTTCATCCTACATTTAAAAATTTTCGGCATTGATGAAGATGCTTTCCTCCTCTGGATTCTCAGAATTTTTGGAGCAGACCTCTGATGCCCATGGAATAGAATATGTGAAAAGCTTGCAGAATGGCCCATCTGTGGTTCCCCACAATCAGTTGGGCGTTTGGACATTTGTGACGTGGGGGAAAAGAAAGGTGATTGGGGTGCCACTTCTGAAGATTGTACTATGTGTTATATTAAGGTGCAGAAAGTGGAGAGGCCACTTAGTGCTGTGATTGCCATCCACTCTAACCCATGCTCTTTCTGAGCCTCATCTACAAGGGCACACCACTGGCGGCTGCCAAAGAAGGGGAGTTGAGTAGCCCAGCCAGTAACAGATGTTGTCAGTGTTCTTTGGATAGTACGAGACAGTGTTTATTCAATTGAGCTTTCATTAACATTAACACCTAACCCATGTACACGTCGAACACAAACCTATTCCCCTTCCACCACAACTTCACTTTTTCCCACTGAAGTTGTATGTAACCTTGCCCTCTTTTAACCAGCTGTTTGACAACTCTAGGCCCAGACCTGTCTGTTACCTGTCACTAAATTAATAATCAATATTTATTGGTTGATATAGTGTGGCTAGACCACAGAGTTAGCACAAAAGATTTTGATTATGAAATAAAGTCTGGTGCCTGCATCAGACTATTATCCCAAATAATTTGGATTAAGAAATGAGGCCTGGTTACTGCACCAGACAATTATCCCAAATGATTTGGATTATTAAATGAGGTCTGGTGCCTGCACTAGACTATTATCCCGAATGATTTGGATTATGAAATGGTGCATGGGGCCTGCAACATATTATTAGCACAACATTTTTATATAATGAAATGTGGGCTGTTGGCGGAACCACAGAATAGGCACAAAATATTTTGATTATGAAATGAGGCCTGGTGCCTGCACCAGAGTATTAGCCCAAATTAGTTTGATTAGGAAATGTGGCCTTCTGATTCCTAACTGCAACACAGTTTTATCCCACAGTTGATTAGCAAATACAGTTTCCTGGCTGAACAACTATATTTGGTCCAACAATTTTAAATAGCAAATGTGGCCTTCTGATTTCTCACTGCAACACAGTTTTATCACAAACGATTTGGATTAGCAAATTTGGCCTCCTGGCTGGACCCTAATATTAGGCCTAGTAATTTTTAAGTAGAAATGTGGCCTTCTGATTTCTCACTGCAACACAGGTTTATCACAAATGATTTGTATCAGCAAATGGGGCCTCCTGGCTGAACCCCTATATTAGACCTAACAATTATTAAGAGGAAATCTGGCCTTCTGGTTCCTCACTGCAGCACAGTTTTTGCCCAAATGATTTTGATGAGCAAATAGGGCCTCCTGAGACAGCAACATAGTTTTAGCACAATCTATGTAGATGCTGGAAGATTGATTTCACACAGGACAGGATCCTATCTATCTAACTGACAAGTTTACTTTCAGCAGCAGGACTAGCAGAGGCGCCTTCTCTGCGCTGAGACACTGTGTAAGTTATTAAAGAAAAAAGTGAAACAAATATTTAAAAATTACACTCTGCAGCTTCTCTGGCCCAGACACACCCCTTCACCTCATCAAACACGTCCCCCCACCCCCACCCACTCATCATACAGCAGAACTATCCTAGCCAAACTCATAACAAAAGCAGTAGTGGAAACGTGAAGATTTAATGAAATGTGACCGAATTTTGCCCACTTTGAGTAAAAATGTTTTTAAAACCAAACACAAATCTGAATGTGCTGTGTTCGTGCCAAATTTGAAATTGGCGAACGTTTTCCGAATAAGTTCGCTAATCTGTACTTATCAGAATGTGACTGAGATGATAGTTTTGACTGCTTAGTGATTTTAGAAATGTGAGATGACATCTCTGTTCTGTCCCCACATGAGGCGAATGAAGGTGTAGCTGATTGGGGCTGGGAGAGATTCCTACCTTCCGTTTCCTCAATGCAGAGCAGACAGGACCATTGTTGCTGTTGTGCTGTTCATGCGTCCGGAGAGATGATACACACCAGATATTGTGAAGTCCAGACTTGTTTATTGGAAATCTGGACATACAGCGTATGATTGGTAATGCAGTACTTCTTCACAAATGCAGGTGTAACGACCCAGGTGGTAGAGCAATGTGTGTGCAGCAAGGTGTGCAGCATGATGATTCAGCAAATTGTGAGTGGTCAAAAAACTGATGCCTTTCACAGCCTGGTAAGCCTGTCTCTCCCAGGTGAAGATGAAACTAGTAATGGTCACCGGCAGGAAGAGGAGTCACCTGACCTGGAAATGGAAGGCATGTACTAAAATTAATTAGCTGCAGTCTGCTATACAGAAAAAGGACAGCAGGTGGCAGCAGACCAAATGCAAAACTGAACACAAAGAATGGTAACATAACAACAATCTATATAAGCATATAATCATAACTTTAGATGGGACATCACACTCCCCGTCTGAAATTCCGTAAGGAATTTCACTAGTTTTTTTTGTTTTTCTTTAAAGTTCAATAACCTAGAAAAGAAACATGAATATGCATGCAATAATAACAACTTCAAAACGAGGTAGATGACAGTCAGTTTCTGAGACAATCCAATGGTACCCATCTTCGGATCGGAGAAGCCGCACTAGGCCAAACTGTCTCCGACCCAAACAGTAATCCAATGGATGAAATAACAGGGCAGTGTTGTTTGTGGTTCATCCTACCGGAATGTCCTCAACTGGTAGTATCAATACGAGCTCGTGGATTGGCCTCTGAAATGTCTTAGGCTCGCCTTTCCTAAGGACCTTCAGCTCCACCTTCCGGACCTTACCGTCTTGACTAGGGAAAGTCTTTGTAACGATTCCCATAGGCCAGTCGATCCTTCGGGCTTGTTGTTCTTTCATTAGTACCACGTCTCCTTCTTTCTGGTTCGGTTTACTCTGTCGCCATTTTCTTCTTCCTTGGAGAGTCACGAGATATTCCTTTCTCCACTGGTTCCAGAAGTAGTCAGTGAGGTACTGCACACGTTTCCACTGTTTCTGGTAGGTGTTAGCGTAAGTAAACTCTCCACTAACTGTTAACGGGTTCCCGATCTTTTGGGTGAGAAAAGTAGCTGGCGTAAGAATTGTCAGCAGTTCGAGGTCCATTGACACTGGGACAAGTGGTCTTGAGTTGATTATGGCAGAAACTTCGGCCAGAAGAGTAACCAAGGTCTCATGCATAAGCCTTGAAGAGTTCACGTCCATAAACATAGAATTCAGGATGTTGCGGGTGATCCCGATCATCCTTTCCCAGGAACCTCCCATGTGAGAACTATGCGGAGGATTGAAGATCCAGGTGCAACCTCTTTCTGCCAGTTGATCCTGAATTGGCTTGATGTCAATATCCAGCTCTCGACATGCACCGATGAAGTTGCTTCCACGGTCAGACCTCAACTGTTTCACCGGTCCTCTTATCGCTAGAAACCGCCGAAGGGCATTGATCAGGCTGGATGTGTCCATAGACTCTATTACCTCTATGTGGACGGCACGGACACTTATGCAAGTGAATAGCACGGCCTATCGTTTGCTGTTGGCATGACCACCTCGAGTTCTGCGTGCAGATACCATCCATGACCCAAAGACATCTAGGCCAACGTAGGTGAAAGGCGGCTCAGCACTCAATCTGTCTTAGGGCAGCTCGGCCATTTGTTGATGTACCTGTTTTCCTCTGATTTTCCGACATTGCACACAGCGATGTAGTGATCCTGCTACATGTCTTTTCATACCTATAATCCAAAGCCCTGCAGAATGTAACTTGCCTTCTGTGATCTACCTGCCTTGGTGCTCGGTTTTTTCATGAACGTGCCGGATCAGTAGATCAGTGATATGTTTACTGGGAATGATGCAAGGATGTTGCTCTGAAGCCACAATCTTGGCTTGATTTAAACGACCACCGACTCTCAGCAAACCAAAGCTGTCCATTACTGGATTCAAATGGGCAATGGGGCTTTTCAGAGGGATCTGCTGTTTGTGGTGAAGGCATTCCCATTCAGTACTGAATATGCTCTGCTGGACGTAACGTATTATAAGGGACTCACAGTGAGAAATGTCCTCGGCAGAGAGTGGTTTATGGCAGACGTGCCAACCGTGACAGTCTTTGTCTCCACGTGAGTTGTGATAAGATCTAGCAATGTGGACTAACCTTGTGATAGTCCTGACGAGTCTCATCCAATTGGAGAATCATTCGAAGCACTGGCAACCGAGGCTGGAGGTTGGTTTAGTGTTCGTCGCCAAAGCACTGACCTCAGAGAGGACTTCTGGATCGCCATCTGGATCCTGGATGCTGTAGACGTCCTGGACACGTTCACTTCCCTTCTGTTCCAAAAGAAACTTAGGACCTGAAAGCCAAGAAGAGTTAGCAAAGGACCTTATAGACATAGGTCTAGTGGCATGATCAGCTGGATTAAGTTCAGATGGGATATAGTGCCATTGTTCAGGCTTGGAAGACCTCCTTATTCTCTCGATGCGGTTACTGACGTACACGTAGAAGGGCCTTGTTTGGTTGTAGATGTAACCTAAGACAACCTTACTGTCACTGTAGTATTGCACGTCATCTATGTTGGTGTCTAGCTCGTGCTGTATAAAGTCTGCGAGTTCCACTGCAAGCACGGTCGCACAGAGTTCAAGCCTGGGAATAGTGTGGTCAGGCTTGGGAGCCAGCTTAGCCTTGCTGAAGACGAATCCAACGTGATCTTGATTGTCGGGTCCTGTCACCTTCAGTTAGGCAACTGCTGCAATGGCCTCCGTGGATGCATCCGAGAACACATGGAGTTCCTTCCTAGTGCTAGCAGCAAGTGAGGT
This sequence comes from Dendrobates tinctorius, assembly GCF_039654945.1. Classification (NCBI taxonomy): domain Eukaryota; kingdom Metazoa; phylum Chordata; class Amphibia; order Anura; family Dendrobatidae; genus Dendrobates; species Dendrobates tinctorius. The sequence goes on along the minus strand of NW_027361741.1, from coordinate 8,315,068 downwards.
TCTGGCATAGCATCTCGGTATGTGGATCTCATCCAAGGCACACAAAGACTGCTTCCAGGTTTCCCATTTTGGTTCCTTCTCAGGAGGGAGTGGAGCATCCCAGTCCTTGACGGTTTTGGAACGCTGTCTCAGAAGGGATTTACCTTGTATGGTAACTGGTGCTACGAACCCCAGCGGGTCGAATAAGCTATTCACCACTGACAGGACACGATGTTTAGTGAATGGTTTGTCTGCACAGTTTATTTGGAAACTGAAGGTGTCGACTGACAGGTTCCACCTCAAGCCTAAGCTTCTCTGCACAGGCGAACAGTCTGGTCCCTGGTCTATGTCCTTGAATCCTGGTGCATGGTCACTTGAATGAAAGGCTTTCATGACAGCCGTGCTGTTTGAAGCAATTTTGTGCAATCTAAGCTTAGCTTGGTACAGCATATCTTGTGTCCTCTTGAGTAGATCGATAGCCGCTTCTTCTGTGGGTAGAGATTTTAGTCCATCATCTACATAGAAGTCTTTCTCTACAAAGTCTCTGGCATCTGTTCCATATTCGGTCTCTCCTTCTTGTGCGGTTCTCCGCAGGCCATATGTTGCCACTGCTGGGGAAGGGCTGTTCCCGAATACGTGCACTTTCATGCGATATTCCACCATCTCTTTGCTGGGGTCATTGTCCTTGTACCATAGGAACCTGAGGAAATTCCTATGGTCCTCTCTGACTATGAAACAGTGGAACATCTGTTCAATGTCGGCGGTGATGGCAATGGGCTCTTTCCGGAACCTCATCAACACTCCTACTAGGTTGTTTATAAGGTTAGGACCCATGAGGAGGACATCGTTGAGAGATACACCTTGATGTTTGGCGCTTGAATCAAAGACAACTCTAATTTGCATAGGTTTCCGTGGGTGATATACTCCGAATGAGGGTAGGTACCAGCACTCCTCGTTTTCCTTTAAGGGAGGAGCTGGCTCCGCATGGTTATTCCGGAATATCTTGCTCATAAAGGTGACAATGTGTTCTTTCATCTCCGGTTTGTTGCTAAGTGTGCGCTGGAGAGAGTTGAATCTGGACAAGGCTTGTTCACGATTGTTCGGGAGTCTTACCCTGGTAGCTCGGAAGGGTAGGGGAAAAACCCAGTGATTGGTCTCGTCCTTAAGGAACTCATTGTCCTTTATCCTGACAAATTCCTTGTCTTCCATTGATGGGGCTACTTTGTTGTCATCGTTAGTTGTATGAAATACCGATCTTCCCAAGTCATCTGCATAGGGAGAAGGAATGACATCAGGCAGCTGTACTGGATCTGGAGGCTTCTCTTTCACCTCGTAGTGATGAGGGCATGGTTTGCAGAGAGTAGCTCGTCCGTCTCTGCGTACATAAGTCTTAAAGGAATCGACTCTTGTTCGGTACAAGCACACATTTCCTATGATTACCCACCCCAAGTCGAGTCTCTGTGCGTAGGGTGCATAGTCAGGACCATTGCACTGTTGGCGGACCTTATGTATCCTTAAATTGTCTCTGCCGAGCAGAAGTAGGATTTCAGCATCTGAGTCCATAGGTGGGATAACGCTGACTAGGTGCCTTAGGTGTTGATGGTGGAACGCAACTTCTGGGGTAGGAATCTCATTCCTTTGGCTGGGTATTTGATCGCATTTGATTAGCATAGGTAAGGGTATTTCTACGCTTCCGTTGACAGGAGAAGCAATGAAACCTTGTGCCCTCCTGCCGCTAGTCTATATGCGGCCTGAGCAAGTGTTCAGAGTATAGGGCATTGCTGGTCCCTCGATTCCAAAGGCTTCAAAGAACTTAGGTCCAGCCAGGGATTGATTGCTCTGATCGTCAATGATGGCATACATTTTTACTGCCTTCTCTGGTTGCCCTTCTGGATAAACTTTGATTAGGCATATCCTGGCACAGCATTTATCACTTTGGCTCTCCTCACATACCTCTGAGCATGAGCAGGAGACAGTCGTGGTAGACTTGGCGTTATTCTGTGTCTCCCCGCCATGGCTTGTAGCCGGACTAGAGGTAACTGCGACTGCCGAATCGCTGGTGGCTGAGGTTGGATGCAAAGCTGATGAGTGTTTGTCACTATGACACTCTTCACACTTAATGGCAGATTTACAGTCCTTGGCCATGTGTTCTAATGAGGTGCAGCACTTGAAACATACCCCAAGTTCACTGAGGATTTTCTTGCGCTCCTGCATGGTTTTGGACCTTAAGTCTCTACATTTATTCAGTGAGTGCGTTTTTTTGTGAATGGGACACTCACGATTGAAAGACTTATCTCTCGATGGAATAGTGTACTGTTTATCGGCAGTTACTGCAGGTGGTGACAGGTTAGTCTTTCTGACACTTATACTACTCTTCAAGTCCTTGCGTCTATGTGAGACGCTTTCATACCTTGATGACGGTGTTGCTGGAGCTGTAGTAATAGACTCCAGGAAGTCTATGCTATGGTCGTTCCTCATTTGGGCCTGTTCGTCGACAAACTTGCAGCACTGATCGAACGGAGGAAAGGTGACATCATGTGACCTTTTGTACCTGGAAACACATACTGTCCACTTCTTTTGCAGACTATGCGGCAGCTCTGAGACGATTGGGTTCACCCCATGGGCAGTGTCCAGGTAGCATAGTCCAGACATTTTTTTTGCAAGTTCCAGCTCCATAAGCAGGTCGCTTAAGTCCAGAAGCTTGTGGGCTTCCTTAAGGTTGATCCTTGGAACGTTCTGCAGTCTCTTGAATAGGGACTTTTCTATGGCTTCAGCGCTACCATAGGTTCTTTCGAGCCTCAGCCAGGCAGCAGCGAGACCTGCTTCAGCTTGCCCCACGTAGACAGTCCGAAGACTCTTGATACGGTTTGTGGAGTCAGGACCCAACCATTTCACCATGAGGTCAAGCTCCCGTTCTGCAGATAGGTTGAGGTCAGCAATGGTGGCCTTGAAGGTTGTTTTCCAGGCTCTGTAGTTCTCTGCACAGTCGTCAAACTTTGAGAGGCTGGTGCTGATTAGATCTTTGCTCACCATAAACCTGGCTAACTCGGGCATATCCGATCCTTCACTCCTTGTTACCATGTTAGCTTGTGTTGCCTCTCTGGCGTATAAGCTGTGTGGCGTGGAAGGGTGAATTGTTCCCGGGTAGAATGATGTTGCTGCAGGGTTGAGCTGTGGAGATGGACTGGAGTGCATCTTGTGGTCGTCTTGTGATGATTGCTGCTCCTGAGGGGACACATTATGGTGTTGGTCTTGGGTCTCTGTGGGTAATGCTGGCACCGTAAGTTGGGCTGACTTGGATGTTTCCACATTGTTGGTTTGAACGTCGCTGGAGATGGTGTGTGCTGCAGATATCTGTTTCTGCACGTAATCACTGGTACGGACAGCTGGGTCCTCTTCTTCCAGTGGTGGTAGGCAAATCGGGTCAAGGTTTTGCTTCATTGCTTGCTCAAGTATTTTTACTTCAGCTAATGCGATTTTTTCCTCCATTTCTGTTTGAAGAATCTTTGCCCGAGCCTCTGCTTCTATTTGAAGGATCTTTGCTTGGGCCTCTGCTTCTGCTTTCGCTTTCTTAGCTTCTGCCTCTGCTTTCTTGCTTTCTGCCTCTGCTTTCTTGGCTTCTGCCTCCGCTTTCTTGGCATCTGCCTCCGCCTCTGCTTTCTTGCTTTCTGCCTCTACTTCTGCTTTCTTTGCTTCTGCCTCTGCTTCTGCTTTCTCTTCTGTGTAGGAGCGTCTTAATTTGGATCTCTCTGCGTTTAAATGGGCCTCTAGGATTCTGTCGCTGAGGGCTGAAGTTCTTGAGCAGGATGATTTGTATGACCGAGCAGAGCGTCTGGATGAGCCTGACCTGTGAGATCCAGCTTCTTGCAGATAAGCGATATGGAGCTCCACTTTATCTTTGGCGTCTTTCACAGCGGCGTCCCTTTCTCTTTCTGTGGAATCCACTTTGCTTAATTCTGATGAGGCTTTATCAATATTAGAGTCTTTTAGGAAGGCAACGTACCTTGCGGACAGTCTCTTGTATCTTCCGTGGCCCGTATCTATTCGTTTTATAGTGTCCTGTAGATTTGCTGCATCATTTTTGTGGCGTTGGATGCTTGACATGAGGGAGGTGACTCATTCCCATAGGTCGTCCAGGTTGTCATTAAACTCATCCTTTGTACTGTGATAGTTTTCGATGACCTTTATGGTTGGTTTGACAGAGCGTCTTGGGCGCGAATCTTGGTCTGTTTCTGAAGCTGGCTCTGTTTCCCCCTCTTCATAATGGACAGTATCGGATAGTATTTGCTCTATTTCAGCAGTGGGAGACTGTGCAGGGAATTTTCCAGCCATTTTGATTTAAGGTGCACTATCTCTTTAAGAAACTGAACTTTTGAGTTGGGGGCTGGAAATCGCAGTGCAACTTAGTTAAGACGTCCTGACGAGATCCCCAGTGTGTTTATAGGGAATTGTGGAGTTTTGCAGTCCGACAATCTGCAGCAATGTTGTATGATATACAGAGAGTCTCTATGCACAATGCGGTCTGGGGTGACACTGCGGAGTTTCTTAGCAGAGCAGGGCTGCAGCATCAATCAATCAATCAAATTTATTATCGCCAAGTACATATTACATATATACAAGGAATTCTTTGTGGCAAAGAGGCAACATAATATGTGAGCAGGCAGGCGGGTTAGGATCTAAGGGTGATTTTTGCTGGGCTTCAAGGCAGTTTTTTGACTATTCTGTCCCCACATGAGACGAATGGAGGTGTAGTTGATTGGGGCTGGGAGAGATTCCTACCTTCCGTTTCCTCAATGCAGAGCAGACAGGACCATTGTTGCTGTTGTGCTGTTCATGCGTCCGGAGAGATGATACACACCAGATATTGTGAAGTCCAGACTTGTTTATTGGAAATCTGGACATACAGCGTATGATTGGTAATGCAGTACTACTCCACAAATGCAGGTGTAACGACCCAGGTGGTACAGCAATGTGTGTGCAGCAAGGTATGCAGCAAGATGATTCAGCAAATTGTGAGTGGTCAAAAAACTGATGCCTTTCACAGCCTGGTAAGCCTGTCTCTCCCAGGTGAAGATGAAACTAGTAATGGCCTCCGGCAGAAAGAGGAGTCACCTGACCTGGAAATGGAAGGCATGTACTAAAAATAATTAGCTGCAGTCTGCTATACAGAAAAAGGACAGCAGGTGGCAGCAGACCAAATGCAAAACTGAACACAAAGAATGGTAACATAACACAATCTATATAAGCATATAATCATAACTTTAGATGGGACAGCACATCTCTGGTATTTTTTGAAAATCTACTTCTCAGAAATAAATTGCTTGAAACTTTGGAGCTCTTTGAGAGAAACGTCTTCAAAGTTGAAATGTATTCTTGAGCTTTTCTGGCATAAACGTCATAAACTGAACACAGTTGTCCTAGAGCTCCTTCTAATGGTAGCTCATTAGAAGTCGGCTGGGGAATGGTGTTGTTGTGACTCAGCAAATTTTGCCATTAGTCTGATACATTACAAGAAAGTTGTTTAACCCTTTCAAAGTTTTCTTTAACTTTCCATGTGAGATTGGTAGAGTGTTTAGCTTTCTCACTGGACTGTGGATTAAGTACTGTACATTCTTCAGAATGCCAGAAGTCTTTCTTAGTACTCTAACCCCATAACTAGGCTGCGAGTGCAGGGCACTTAAAACACTGTTTCTAGGCTCTATCTGTATGTACCTGTACTCATGTATAGCGATATCATCAGATAGCTTCAACTGTACTGCAGGAGGCACGCATGAAGATTTCAGAAGAAGGTTTATTTTCAAGCTGAATTCTTGTAGTTATTGCATAGTGACACAACAGCATCAATACAATACAATACTGTATGATTCCCAAGTCATGGGACATGAAGTAGAGATGAACGAACCTTTCAAGTTTCGGTTCGGATCTGCGAACGTTCCGATGTTCGCTGAACAGGTTAGATGAACATACCCGAACCCAATTAACTTCAATGGGAGACAAAACTAAATGCATAGACCCATCAATTGCACTATAAATAAATAATTTTAAAAAAATTGGATTTAGGTTCCCCTGTATTTTGATAACCAAACAGGCAAAACTGACAGCTGCAAGCTGCAACCCTCAGCTGTCAGTGTTAGCAAGGCTGGTTGTCAATAATAGAGGGGTTCCCATGCAGTTTTTTAAATTATTTAAATACATTTTTAAAAGTATTGCCTTGTGGTCCCCCCCCGTTTTTGCCAACCAGCCAAGCTAAAGCTGACAGCTGGGGGTTGGAATTCTCATGCTGGTAAGAGGCCATGGATATTGGCCCCCCAGCTTAAAAATAGCAGCCCGTAGTCACCTCAGAAAAGGCACATCTATTAGATGCGGCAATTCTGGCACTTTGGTTGGCTATTCCCACTTGCCCTGTAGTGGTGAAAAATGGGATTCATATTTGTAGGTTTGATGTCACCCATGGCTTAATGCCTCTGCCCCTAATTTTTTCTGTTTTGACAGTTTTTCGGTCCGACTGAAGGTGTCATTCATGCATGTGGTTTTGCCTCCCATTGATGTCAATGGGGTTCAGGTATGTTCGCCGAACCGTTCGCTGAACATTGGGATGTTCGCCGGTCCAATCCAAACCAAACATTAAAGGGTTCGCTTAACTCTATTTATGAAATAAAAATTAAAACAACAGTTACTCTTTAAAGGGAATCTCTCACCTATTTTCTCGTATATAAGATGCGGCCACCGCCATCAGGGGCTTGTCTACAGCATTCTGTAATTCTGTAGATAAGCCCCCGTTGTAACCTGAAAGAGAAGAAAAATGTGTTATATTATACTCACCCAGGGGCGGTCCGGGAACGATGGGTGTCGCAGTCCGGGTCCGGCGCCTCCCATCTTCTAGCGATGACATCCTCTTCTTTTCTTTCTGTTGCGACTTCGATGCACGCACACTGCTCTGCCCTGTTGAGGTCAGAGCAGAGTACTGCAGTGCGCAGGCGCCGGGAAAGGTCAGAGAGGTCTGGCGCCTGCGCACTGCAGTACTCTGCTCTGCACTCAACAGGGCAGAGCAGTGCGCCTGCGCCGGAGCCACGTTGAAAAGCAAAGAAGAGGACACCATCACTAGAAGATGGGAGGCGCTGGACCAGACTGCGACACCCATTGGTCCCAGATCGGACCTGGACTGCCCCTGGGTGAGTATAATATAACTCGTTTTTCTTCTCTTTCAGGTTACATCGGGGGCTTATCTACAGCATTACAGAATGCTGTAGATAAGCCCCTGATGGTGGTGGCCGCATCTTATATACAAAAAAATAGGTGACAGATTCCCTTTAAGAATGTATGTACAAGGGTGATATGTACCTTTAATACTACTGATGAATGGATTGCATAATATTAGTTTTGCTTTTCATCATCATACTGTAAATTTTATAAATGAAATCCACTACCAAAGTATTCGGCCCCCTTTTCAATCTTTTCCCACATATCATGCTTCAAACATAAAGATACCCAGTGTAAATTTTTGGTGAAGAATCAACAACAAGTGGGACACAATTGTGAAGTTGAATGAAATTTATTGGTTATTTTAAGATTTTGTGGAAATACAAAAACTGAAAAGTGGGGCGTGCAATATTATTCGGCCCCTTTAACTTAATACTTTGTTGAGCCACCTTTTGCTGCGATTACAGCTGCAAGTCACTTGGGGTATGTCTCTATCAGTTTTGTACATTGAGAGACTGAAATTCTTGCCCATTCTTCCTTGGCTAACAGCTCTAGCTCAGTGAGGTTGGATGGAGATCGTTTGTGAACAGCAGTTTTCAGCTCTTTCCACAGATTCTCGATTGGATTCAGGTCTGGACTTTGACTTGGCCATTCTAACACCTGGATACATTTATTTGGGAACCATTCCATTGTAGATTTTCCTTTATGTTTGGGATCATTGTCTTGTTGGAAGACAAATCTCCGTCCCAGTCTCAGGTCTTTTGCAGACTCCAACAGGTTTTCTTCAAGAATGGTCCTGTATTTGGCTCCATCCATCTTCCCATCAATTTTAACCAGCTTCCCTGTCCCTGCTGAAGAAAAGCAGGCCCTAACCAAGATGCTGCCACCAACATGTTTGACAGTGGGGATGGTGTGTTCAGGGTGATGAGCTGTGTTGCCTTCACGTCAAATATATCGTTTGGCATTGTTGCCAAAAAGTTTGATTTTGGTTTCATCTGACCAGAGCACCTTCTTCCACATGTCTGGTGTGTCTCCCAGGTGGCTTGTTGCTAACTTTAACCAGCACTTTTTTTATATCTTTGAGAAGTGGCTTTCTTCTTGCCACTCTTCCATAAAGGCCAGATTTGTGCAGTGTACGATTGATTGTTGTCCTATGGACACACTGTCCCACCTCAGCTGTAGATCGCTGCAGTTCATCCAGAGTGATCATGGGCCTCTTGGCTGCATCTCTGTTCAGTCTTCTCCTTGTTTGAGATGAAAGTTTAGAGGGACGGCCGGGTCTTGGTAGATTTGCAGTGGTATGATACTCCTTCCATCTCAATATGATCGCTTGCACAGTGCTCCTTGGGATGTTTAAAGTTTTGGAAATCATTTTGAATCCAAATCCGGCTTTAAACTTCTCCACAACAGTATTACAGACCTGCTTTTTGTGTTCCTTGGTCTTCATGATGCTCTCTGTGCTTCAAACAGAACCCTGAGACTATCACAGAGCAGGTGCATTTATACGGAGACTTGATTACATACAGGTGGATTATATTTATCATCATTAGTCATTTAGGACAACATTGGATCAGTCAGAGATCCACAATGAACTTGTGGAGTGAGTTTTCTGCACTGAAAGTAAAGGGGCCGAATAATATTGCATGCCCCACTTTTCAGTTTTTGTATTTCCACAAAAATTTAAAATAACCAATAAATTTCGTTCAACTTCACAATTATGCCCACTTGTTGTTGATTCTTCATCAAAAATTTACATTTGGTATCTTTATGTTTGAAGCATGATATGTGGGAAAAGGTTGAAAAGTTCCAGGGGGCCGAATACTTTCGCAAGGCACTGTAGATACATATATACTGTATATACTGTATACTGTAAACTGTAAACATGTGTATGTCTGTACAAACACATATTAAAAATATATGATTAGCTTTATATTATTACTCATTATATAGTAAATTATATTTTTCATTCTGAATTGCCCATCATTGACAATTTCAAAAATTAATAGATAAGACACTCTTTTCTTTCACAGGCTTAATATCTCATTTTTAACTCTTTATGTTCCAGTCTCTACAGCAATCAATCTAAATCATAATAGCAAATGGAAGCATGTTGAAAAGACTAATCATTTTGGAGAGCTGTGGCAGCCAAACAGTTAATAAGATTTCATCCGCGAAGAGTAATAAAAGAAACTGCAATTTAATATAAAATAGAACAGCAGAACCAAAGCATTAAAATTATAATTAAAATCCTCATTATTAAACTCAAATGAAAATGCATAGAGGTATAAGAATTTAAGGCATAATTAGAAGGATCAGAAGAGAATGGAAAAGCAGAAAATTAACGCAGTAACTCAGACAAAAAGAAACAAAGGGAAGATATTATCTGACGGAGGGATCACGAATGACTGGAGGACTTTTCGACGTCCAGAGAACAGAGATGAAACAGTCTAGAAAGTAATTGTGGTCTGAATAGTCACGACATAATTTTTTGGAGCCGCTTTGCAGGTTGAGCCATTTTACTGTACTATTTGCCATATACATGCAACAGTTTCCCATTGTTCTGCATTCGTCACACAGCTCGTGGCGTTAGACATCAAAGGTCAGTGAGTCCAGACATGGTTTTATGTCAGGCAGATCTGCTGTGGGCTTTCTGATTAGAAATCTGGACCAAAATAACAATTTCCAGAGTAAAAGTTAAATAACTGGAAATGCCTTCATATCTTGGCGCACACTTTCTTTGTTTTGTAACCACAAAGCATCAATTCTCTACTTCTGTGCACTGGAATGCAGTTCTCTACTACTGTATTCTGTGTCACGTAAATGGACACATATTCTGCCTTTTAGTTATCAATTGATTTTTATGCTGGCAATATATGGCATTATTTCACTTACTGCAATAAAATGTTTTAAAATACTAACATTTCGGCCGGGTTCAGTCTTGTGAGAAATTCGGACGAGTCTCGCACGTCAATACTCGGCACTGCCGCCGGCGCTCGGATCGTAACGTTCAGCTTCATAGAAATAGATGCAGCTGAGCGCTCCGATCCGAGTGCTGGTGGCAGTGCCAGGTATTGACGTGCGAAACTCGTCCAAGTTTCTCACAAGTCTGAACCCGGCCTTCTGCAGAATCTTGTTCTTCGTTAAGCTAATCATAGTTCTTAACCCCTTTACCCCCCAAGGCCAATTTTTACCATTCTGACCACTGTCCCTTTATGAGGTAATAACTCTGGAAAGCTTCCATGGATCCCGGTGATTCTGACATTGTTTTCTTGTGACATATTGTACTTCATGATAGTGGTAAAATTTCTTTGATATAACTTGCGTTTATTTGTGAAAAACAATGGAAATTTGCTAAAATATTGAAAATTTTGCAATTTTATAACTTTGACGTTTCATGCCCTTAAATCACAGACATATGTCACACAAAATACTTAATAATTAATATTTCCCATGTGTTTACTTTACATCAGCACATTTTTGGAACCAAAATTTCTTTTTGTTAGGAAGTTATAAGGGATAAAAGTTGACCAGCAATTTCTCATTTTTACAACACCATTTATTTTTTTTAGGGACCACATCACATTTGAAGTCACTTTGAGGGGTCTATATGATAGAAAAAAAACAAAAGTGACACCAATCTCAAAACCACATTCAAGAAGTTTATTAAACCTTCAGGTGCTTCACAGGAAGTTTTGGAACGTTTAAAAAAAATGAACATTGAATTTTTTTTTCACAAAAAATTTACTGCAGATCCAATTTTTTTTAATTTACCAAGGGTAACAGGAGAAATTGGACACCAAAAGTTGTTGTACAATTTATCCTGAGTACAGTGATACCCCATATGTGGGGGTAAACCACTGTTTGGGCGCATGGCAGAGCTTGGAAGGGAAGGAGCGATGTTTGACTTTTTCAACGCAAAATTGGCTGGAATTGAAATTGGGCGCCATGTCGCATTTGGGGAGCCCCTGATGTGCCTGAACAGTGGAAACCCCCCACAAGTGACCCCATTTTGGAAAATAGACCCCAAGGAACTTATCTAGATGTGTGATGAGCACTTTAAACCCCCAAGTGCTTCACAGAAGTTTATAACGCCTGGGCCTAAAAATAAAATAATCATATTTTTTCCACAAGCATGATCTTTTAGGCCCCAATTTTTTTATTTTCCCAAAGGCAACAGGAAAAATTGGACCCCAAAAGTTGTTGTCCAATTTGTCCTGAGTACGCTGATATCCCACATGTGGGAGAAAATGACTGTATGGGCACACGTCGGGGCTCGGAAGGGAAGTAGTGACGTTTTGAAATGCAGACTTTGATGGAATGGTCTACAGGTGTCATGTTGCGTTTGGAGAGCCCCTGATGTGCCTAAACAGTGCAAACCCCCACAATTGACCCCATTTTGGAAACTAGACCCCCTAAGGAACTTATCTAGATGTGTGGTGAGCACTTTGAATCCCTATGTGCTTTACAGAAGTTTATAACGCCCGGGCGTGAAAATAAAAAAAATCATATTTTTCCCACAAACATGATCTTTTAGTCCCCAATTTTTTTATTTTTCCAAGGGTAACAGGAGAAATTGGACCCCAAAAGTTGTCCAATTTGTCCTGAGTACGCTGATACCTCATATGTGGGAAAAAATTACTGTATGGGCACACGTCGGGGCTCGGAAGAGAAGTAGTGACATTTTGGAATGCAGACTTTGATGGAATGGTCTGCGGGTGTCATGTCGCTTTTGGAGAGCCCCTGATGTGCCTAAACAGTGCAAACCCCCACAATTGACCCCATTTTGGAAACTAGACCCCCTAAGGAACTTATCTAGATGTGTGGTGAGCACTTTGAATCCCTATGTGCTTTACAGAAGTTTATAACGCCCGGGCGTGAAAATAAAAAAAACATATTTTTCCCACAAACATGATCTTTTAGTCCCCAATTTTTTTATTTTTCCAAGGGTAACAGGAGAAATTGGACCCCAAAAGTTGTTGTCCAATTTGTCCTGAGTACGCTGATACCTCATATGTGGGAAAAAATTACTGTATGGGCACACGTCGGGGCTCGGAAGACATTTTGGAATGCAGACTTTGATGGAATGGTCTGCGGGTGTCATGTCGCTTTTGGAGAGCCCCTGATGTGCCTAAACAGTGGAAACTCCCCACAAGTGACCCCATTTTGGAAACTAGACCCCCTAAGGAACTTATCTAGATATGTGGTGAGCTCTTTGAACCCGCAAGTGCTTCACAGAAGTTTATAACGTAAAGCCATAAAATTAAAAAAATCATATTTTTTTCCACAAAAATTATATTTTTGCCCTCAATTTTTTATTTTCCCAAGGGTAACAGGAGAAATTGGACCCCAAAAGTTGTTGTGTAATTTGTCCTGAGTAGGCTGATACACCATATGTGGGGGTAAACCACTGTTTGGGTGTTACGGGCTGGCGGAACGCACCAAATAATAAAGATGGTATTTAGGTGCGTTCGGAGCCCGGGGTCCACCGTGCAGAGGTGTTAACTGCTGCTCGGTAATGGCAGACGTGATATGGCGGTATAATAACAGAACACACGGGGGTATCCTCATCAATGTGTACAAAGGCTGACTCTGTTATCTCACAGAGCCGCACAACCGCCAAATAATAAATGCCGTAGCCTGTTATTGCTCACAGAGCTCGGCAGTGTGAGCACTAGCGTATAGTCACAGAACTCAGCCCTTAGACCGCAGGACTGAAGTCCCTCTAGATCGCTAGCGCTCAGCACCGCGACTGCGATGCCAGCAAGGGTTAAATAAATTACACGTGCAAGTGTGCACAATGCCGCTCAGGTGGGCGCCACTAATTGCCCTAGGTTGGGCCAGATAAGCGCACAAGTTGTGCAAGGCGGTGCACCGGTGTGGCTGTCACTTGCTGCGGTTCAATAGTGCCCTGCAGTGGGCGACAGCATCGGACGCTAGTGTGCAGACGGCTGGTATGCACTGTGGCCTATAGACTAGCCACTGACAGGCGCTGACTCGGACTCTAAACCCTACCAACATATGTATCAAAAGGGAAGGGATTTCATAATGAGTCAGTCACCAGATATATGCATCCATCATCATACACTCCAAACTATTTGAGTCTATACTAGCGCATGGCCAAGTGGCCATGCAACTCTTTTATAGCAGCGTCCTTCCGGGACCTTCCTGACCTTCCTGATAGTCCAATCCGAGCTGGAGAAGGACCTGAGCATGTGACCTCCGATCTCCAATGAGATTGCTGCTGACCAGTGTAGGGAAGGTGACCTGACGGACGGACTTGTCTGTAGGGAGAGAAGGGATGGTTGGTGCACTGAAGATGGATGCTTGTAATAGTAGAAGGGAAACAGCTGGGGAAAATGGAATAGGAGTGCAGTACCTAAGTTGGACCACAAGATGGCAGGGGGAGCGTGAGTACAGGACTTGAGAGCAACTTATGGCTTTAGAAACCGCTTAGTCATGGGTAGCGGGGAGACAGGAACTCAGGAGGGGATTTCCCGAGGAGGGAGATAAATAGGATAGGAGAGGGTTCCAGAGGGTTCCAGTCCTGAGAGGAGCTCAGGAGGAGAAGAGACAGTGAAGGAGAATGAACAGCAGTGGAGAGCTCGACCAGGGGACTGAGGAGATAAGAAGTCAAGGGGGTGGCCCCGACACGAAGAACCGCAGAACAGACGAGGCCCCGGGGGTACCAAATTGACAACGACCTTGGACTGGTGAAGCGCTGGCGCTAGATAGGCCTAGGGCAGCCCCAGTGAAAGAGCCACGAGGAACGTCACTAAGACAGAAGGAACGTGCAGGTACCCGGGCCTGAATATGGAGAGCTGTAAAAGTGCTGCAGTGTATGGCTACGGTCGTCAGGAGGACGGTCAATAAACTTGGACCTGTTGTACCCGAAAATCTGCCTCCGTCTTGTCTCTGTGTCATCTGTGCGCGGTAAGCAGTGGACCACCCCCCAATCTGGCCCTTACTATACCAGCCTGCGTTGCTATAGTTGGACCAGAGGTGGCAGCAGCAACTAAACCTACAGAGCTGGTCTGAGCAGAACGCCTGGATCGACAAGTCTGCTAAACAGCATCCTGTGCGGCCAGAGAGGAATGGGAGACTGCCGAATGCAAGGCGCAGGATTCCTGCTGCGCAGCGACCGGAACCCGACGCCTAACATTACCCCCCTCCTAGGGCCCCCTCCTCTCTGAGCCTCGCTACGCTCAAATGCTGCAATAAGGAGCGGAGCGTGGATGTTCTCCACTGGCTCCCAGGTCCAAGCCTCTGGCCCATGACCCTTCCTATCCATCAAATTAAACTTTTTGCCCCGCATCTCACGATGGCATTGACCTCAAACTCGTCCAAAGACAGGTCTGATGTCCCGGCAGATGACTCGGAGAACCGGGACATGTGAACAGGCTTAAGGAGGGACACTTTGAACATGTCAGAGATAGCCAAGTGTGGTGGAAGGGCCAGACGGTAGACGGTACGAACTTAGCGGACTCAACCCGCAGCATGATGTTTCGGGCAGAGAGACACACTAAGTCACCAGGGGCAAAGGTCGGAGCAGGGCACCGGTGTGCGTCAGCGGAGGTTCTCATTCTCTCCTTGGTGGCCCGGATAGCATCCTGAGTGCGATCCCAAATGTCACATGCATCCACCACCGAGTCTGCCACCCTAGAGTTGGTGGATGACACGGGCATGGGCACAGGGACGCGCAGATGCTGGGCGTAATTTAGGAGGAATGGGGTCTGACCGGTGGAGTCAGCCACAGCGTTGTTCAAAGCGAACTCCGCCCACGGTAGCAAGGATGCCCAGTCATCCTGCCTGGCCAAGACAAAATGTCATAGATATGTGACATGGGTCTGGTTGGCTCTCTCTACCAACCCATTCGTGTCGGGATGATAGGCCGAGGGAGGATTTAGCACAATGCTGAGCAGGGAACAGAGCATTCTCCAGAACTGAGACGTAAACTGAGGACCCCGGTCGATGACAATCTTATCCGGCATGCTGTGCAGGTGGAACACGTGCTTAATAAACAACGCTGCCAGGCCCCGTGCAGAAGGTAGCCGAGAGAGTGGTACCAGATGCACCATCTTGGAGAAATGGTCGGTGATAATCCAAATGACGGTGCTGCCACTGGACTTGGGCAGTGCCACCACAAAGTCCATACCGACAATCTCCCAGGGCCTGTCCGCTAGCGGCAGGGGGTAGAGTAGCCCAGCGGGCCACTGCCGAGGGGACCAATTCTGGGTGCAAGAGACGCACGCCTGAATGTAGTCCCTGACGTCATGGGCCATATGCGGCCACCAGTACGTCCTCGCCAGAAGCTCAGAGGTCCGTTTGGTCCCAAAATGTCCACCCACCCTGGATGAATGAGCCCAAGAGAGGACCTCTGGTCACAGACGGGCAGGGACAAAAGTCTTGCCCGGAGGTACAGACTCAAGGGCGACCGGAGCCACGGTCCTCAGGCTCTCAGATGGGACTATCAGCCAAGGCTCCTCCTCCGATGACACCACAGAGTGGGAGAGAGCATCGGCCCAGACGTTCTTCTCCCAGGAGAGAAAATGCAGGGTGAAGTGGAATCGGGAGAAGAACAAGGACCATCTGGCCTGGCGAGAATTCAGCCTCAGGGCTGTTTGTAAATAAACCAGATTCTTGTGGTCGGTGAACACCTGGAAAGGGTGGTGAGCCCCCTCCAGGAGGTGTCTCCACTCTGAAAAGGCCAACTTCATTGCTAGCAACTCCCTGTCCCCGATGGAATAATTCCTCTCCACCAGTGTGAAGGTCTTGGAGAAGAAGAAGTATGGGTGCTTCCAACCTTGCGAGTCCTTCTGGAACAGGACCGCTCCAGCACTGATGGAAGAGGCATCCACCTCCAGAATGAAGGGGTTATCCACATCGGGGCGATGTAGAATGGGAGCGCTTGCGAAATGGGATTTAATAGAGAAGGCCTTGGAGACAGGTTCTGACCACAACTTGAGGTTTACACCCTTCTTGGTGAGGGCTACCAAGGGCGCTACCAAAGTCGAGAAGTGGGGGATGAATTGGCGATAGTAATTTATGAACCCCATAAAGTGCTGCACCGCTTTGAGAGAATGGGGTTCCTGCCAATCCATCACCGCCTTAAGCTTGGCAGGGTCCATGGCGAACCCTGGGCGGAGATGATATAGCCCAGGAAAGGCAAGGACTCCTGCTCAAACACACATTTCTCCGACTTGGCATAGAGGGAGTTTGCCCACAGGAGGTCGAAAACTTTGCAAACATCTCTCCGGTGGGATTCAATATCTGGAGAGTAGATGAGGATATGATCCAGATAGACTACTACCAAGGTGGTAAGCATATCCCGGAAGATATCGTTCACAAAGTCTTGGAAGACGGCCGGGGCATTACAGAGCCCGAAGGGCATCACCAGGTATTCATAGTGCACGTCCCTGGTGTTAAATGCCGTCTTCCATTCGTCCCCATCACGGATGCGAATCAGGTTGTAAGCCCCCGAAGATCAAGTTTAGTAAACACTCTTGCTCCCTGTAGCCTATCAAACAGCTCCGATATCAGGGGCAGAGGATACTTATTCTTAATGGTGATGGCGTTAAGACCCCTATAATCGATGCAAGGACGTAGTTCACCACTCTTCTTCTGGACGAAGAAGAATCCCACCCCTGCTGGTGACACTGACTTCCTAATGAATCCTCTTGCTAGATTCTCCCTGATGTATTGAGACATGGCCTCTGTCTCTGGGAGAGATAGGGGATAGACTCGACCTCGGGGAGGCTCAGCACCAGGCAAAAGGTCAATAGGACAATCATAGGGGCGATGCGATGGAAGGGTCTCCACCACCTTTTTGGAGAACACGTCGGCATACTGTCGATAGTGTTTGGGAAGTGAGGCAAGATCTGCGTGGACCTCGGTGGAGGCAACCTGGACGCACTCCCTCAGACATCTACCCTCACGTGACTTACTCCAACCAAGAATTCTCCTCGAGGACCACTCTATATGGGAAGAGTGATACCGCAACCAGGGGACCCCTAGAAGGACCTGGTCGATACCCTCGGGCATGATGAGGAGGGATATCGTTTCCTGATGAGATGGAGACACCGAGAGTAACAGTGGAGCGGTTTGGTGGGTAATCTGTGAGGGCAGAGTGGCGCCGTTCACTACTCTGATGGTGACTGGCTTGGACATCATAACCAGTGGTATTGCGTGCCGTTGAGTGAAGGCAGATGACATAAAATTGCCCTCTGCTCCAGAATCCACGCAAACCTCCACCGCTGGAGTGTAAGAACCAAACCCTAGTGTCCCCTTAAAGGACAACTTGGAGGAAAACGCCGCGGATTCTAGTGAGCCGCCTCCTACGGCCACTAAGCGTGAGCGTCTTCCGAACCGCTGTGGGCACCGGTTGGCAAAGTGACTGGACTGCCTGCAACCATGACAGATCACAGGGGGCTCAAGCGGGCCGGGGCCTGGATCCCTCACGGGAAGCCCCCTGACTCTCGGACGCCCGATTGGGAGATTCCAGAGGTTTAGCAAAACTGGGTGCCAACCTAAACCTTTGCCTACACTGGGACCGCTCCAACCTTTGCTCGGCAAAGCGAAGGTCTATACAGATGGAGACGGCGATAAGCTCCTCCAGTGTAGCGGGAATCTCCCTGGTGGCCAGAGCGTCCTTCACATGGCCAGCCAAACCTCTCCAGAATGCCAGAATGAGGACCTTACCTGGCCACTCTAACTCCATGGCCAGCGTCCGGAACTGGATGGCAAAGTGGCTGGCCATGGACGAGTCCTGTGACATTGCCAGCAGCCAGAGCGCGGTGACATGGGTGACTCGAGGTCCCAGGAAGACCTGCCTCAGAGTATCCAAGAACCGTGAGGCACTCTGCACCACATGATCACCACGCTCCCACAGCGGTGTGGCCCACTCCAAAGCCCTGCCCGACAAGAGGGAAATAATAAATCCCACTTTAGCCCACTCGGAAGGGAATCATGCTGCCAGCAGCTCCAGCTGTATAGAGCACTGGCTCACGAAACCCCTACAAGAAGCACTATCACCTGAGAACTTCTCAGGCAGAGGAAGGCGGGACAAAGTCGGGGCAGGGATGGCAGTGGTCACACGGGAGACAGCCTCTGTGGCTGCCTGAACAGCGACCGCAGTAACATCTGCAGCTGAGGCTGAGCACTCGAGAGCCGCCAACCTGCCCTGCAGCTGCCGGATGTACTGCAGCAGTCGCTGTTCGTCCTCCACTACTAGCCAGACCCTGGCGCTAGTATAATGTTACGGGCTGGCGGAACGCACCAAATAATAAAGATGGTATTTAGGTTCGTTCGCAGCCTGGGGTCCACTGTGCAGAGGTGTTAACTGCTGCTCAGTAATGGCGGACGCGATATGGTGGTATAATAACGGAACACACGGGGTTAACCTCACCCAATGTGTACAGAGGCAGACTCGGTTATCTCACAGAGCCATACAACCGCCAAATAATAAATGCCGTAGCCTGTTATTGCTCACAGAGCTCGGCAGTGTGAGCACTAGCGTATAGTCACAGAACTCAGCCCTTAGACTGCAGGACTGTAATCCCTCTAAACCGCTAGCGCTCGGTACCGCGACTGTGATGCCAGCAAGGGTTAAATAAATTACACATGCAAGTGTGCACAATGCCACTCAGGTGTACGCCACTAATTGCCCTGGGTTGGGACAGATAAGCGCACAGGTTGTGCAAGGCGATGCACTGGCGTGGCTGTCACTTGCCGCGGTTCGATAGTGCCCTGCAGTGGGCAACACCGTCGGACGCTAGTGTGCAGATGGCTGGTATGCACTGTGGCCTATAGACTAGCTACTGACAGGCGCTGACTCAGACTCTAAACCCTACCAACGTACGTATCAAAAGGGAAGGGGTTTCTTGATGAGTCAGTCACCAGATATATGCATCCATCATCATACACTCTAAACTATTTGAGTCTATATTAGCGCATGGCCAAGTGGCCATGCGACCCTTTTATAGCAGCGCCCTTCCGGGACCTTCCTGACCTTCCTGATGGTCCAATCCGAGCTGGAGAAGGACCTGAGAATGTGACCTCCGATCTCCAATGAGAGATCGTCCCACGGGCATGCTCAGTGGACTGAAAGGAGGACTTAGTCCCTGGAGTAGCTCGCTGCTGACCAGCCTGCGTTGCTATAGTTGGACCAGAAGTGGCAGCAGCAACTAAACATACAGAGCTGGTCTGAGCAGCCTCCTGTGCGGCCAGAGAGGAATGGGAGACTGCCGAATGCAAGGCTCAGGATTCCTGCTGTGCAGCGACTGGAACCCGACGCCTAACATTGGGTGCATGGCAGAGCTTGGAAGGGAAGGAGCACTGTTTGACTTTTTCAACGCAGAATTGGCTGGAATTGAACTCAGACGCCATGTCGCATTTGGAGAGCCCCTGATGTGCCTGAACAGTGGAAACCCCCCAATTCTAACTCTAACACACCCCTAACCCTAATCCCAACTCTAGCCCTAACCCTAAAGGGAAAATGGGAATACATTTTTTTAATTTTATTATTTTTCTTTAACTAAGGGGGTGATAAATGGTGGTTGACTTACTATTTATAGCTGGTTTTTATGCTTGGCAGCTGTCACATGCTAAAAGACTTTTTTTATTGTAAGGCTATGTGCACACATTGCGGAACTCCCGCGGAAGTTAAAGCGAGAATTCCGGAATTCCAATCCGCGGGAAAATCGCATTTTAAATTTCACTCGATTTTCCACGGAAAAACTAGCAATTTGCAAGCATAATTAGCATGCAGAATGCTAGAGTTTTCCAAGCCATCTGTAGCATCGCTTGGAGAACTGAGTGACAGGTTGGTCACACTCTTCAAACATAGTGTTTGACGAGTGTGACCAACGTTTTACTATTGAGGCTGCCTATGTAGTGTCAGCAGTAAAAAGATCTAATGTTAAAAATAATTAAAAAAAATAAAAAATCGTCATATTCTCACCTTCCGACGTCCCGCGCAGCGTCCCCAGGCCTCCGCAATACTCCGACAGGTCCCGTTCCCAGTGATGCATGGCGGCAATGACCTTTGATGACGTCACGGTCTCGCGAGACTGCTACAGCACCGCAAGACGCAGAGTCAGCAAAGGTCATCGCAATGCATTACTGGGAACAGGACCTGCCGGGTGTATCGCTGAAGCCTGGGGACGCTGCGCGGGACATCAGAAGGTGATTATAACTCGATTTTTTTTATTGTAATTCTATTTTTTACAGGGATATGGAACCCAGAGCCCAGAGGACAGACTCCTCTCCTCCGGACGGTGGGTACCATCCGCAAATGTTCTACTTACTTTTCGCATGGTGGTCACAGCCACATGTGGAAAGTAAGCAGAACAATGCATTCCTATGTGGGCGGAATCGCCGCAATTCTGCAAATTAATGAGCATGCTGCGGATTTTTCCGTGATGCGATTCCGCCGCAGGAAAATCCGCAGCATTAGCACAGCATTGCGGAATCCCATAGGATTGCATGAGATGCTGTTTTTTCACATTTTCGCAGCAAAATCGCCCGGTAAAAACTGCCGTGAAAACGCGAAAAAACCTAAACGTGTGAACGCAGCCTAAAAATAGTTTTTGCATCACCACATTATGAGAGCTATAATTTTTCCATATTTTGACTGACAGAGTCATGTGAGGTCTTATTTTTTGCGGGACGAGTTGACGTTTTTATTGGTACCATTTTCGGGCATGTCACATTTTTTGATCGCTTTTTATTCTGATTTTTGGGACACAGAATGAACAAAAACCAGCATTTCATGAATTTCTTTTGGGGGGGTGTTTAAACCGTTCCGCGTGTGGCAAAATTGATAAAGCGGTTTTCTTCTTAGGGTCAGTACGATTACAGCGATACCTCATTTATGTATTTTTTTATGTTTTGGCGCTTTTATCCAATAATAACAATTTTATATAAAAAACAATTATAACTTTTTAATTTTTTTGCTGATGAGGCTGTATGGTGGCTCGTTTTTTGCGGGACAAGATGACATTTTCAGCGGTACCATGTTTATTTTTATACCGTATATACTCGAATATAAGCCGAGATTTTCAGCCCATTTTTTTGGGCTGAAAGTCCACCTCTCAGCTTATATTCGAGTCATATACACTAGGGGGTCAGAGGGGGAGGGGGGGCGGGGGTGTCAGGTCATACTTACCCGTCCTGGCACGGTCTCTGCAGACCCCTGCTTCTCCGCGATCTCCCTTTCTGCCTTCAGCGGTCACGTGGCACCGCTCATTACACTCAAGAATATGCGCATATTCAGGAGTGTAATGAGCGGTACCACGTGACCACTGAAGGCAGGAAGGGAGATGGCGGAGAACCTGGGGGTTGCAGAGGCCGTGCCAGGATGGGTAGGTATAGCGATACTCACCTGTCCGGGGTCCATCACTGCTTGCTGCTGTCTGGCACGTCATCTGTCAGTGACATTCAGACAGCAGAGGGCACGGTGACGCGGTTAGTGCGTGCCGCACCCCCTGCAGTCTGAACTTCACTGACAGATGATGTGCCAGACAGCAGCAAGCAGCGATGGACAGGGGGACAGGTGAATATCTCAGGTGCCAGCAGTGACACCGGCACCTGGCCCCAGCGATGGAGAGGTGATTACGTCTTTTTTTTATTTTTAAATGCAGCAGCGGCAGCACATGGGGGCATAATCTATGGAGCATCTTATGGGGGCAGCATATAGGGGTATAATCTATGGAGCAACTTATAGGGACAGCATATAGGGGCATAATCTATGGAGCATCTTATAAGTGCAGCATATAGGGGCATAATCTATGGAGCATCTTATGGGGGCAGCATATAGGGGTATAATCTATGGAGCATCTTATAGGGGCAGCATATGGCGGAATAATCTATGGAGCATCTTATGGGGGCAACATATAGGGGTATAATCTATGGAGCATCTTATAGGGGCAGCATATGGGGGAATAATCTATGGAGCATCTTATGGGGGCAGCATATAGGGGTATAATCTATGGAGCATCTTATAGGGGCAGTATATGGGGGAATAATCTATGGAGCATCTTATGGGGGTAGCATATAGGGGTATAATCTATGGAGCATCTTATAGGGGCAGCATATGGGGGAATAATCTATGGAGCATCTTATGGGGGCAGCATATAGGGGTATAATCTATGGAGCATCTTATAAGGGCAGTATATGGGGGAATAATCCATGGAGCATCTTACGGGGGCAGCATATAGGGGTATAATCTATGGAGCATCTTATAGGGGCAGCATATAGGGGCATAATCTATGGAGCATCTTATAGGGGCAGCATATAGGGGCATAATCTATGGAGCATCTTATGGGGGCAGCATATAGGGGTATAATCTATGGAGCATCTTATAGGGGCAGCATATGGGGGCATAATCTATGGAGCATCTTATGGGGGCAGCATATAGGGGTATAATCTATGGAGCATCTTATGGGGGCAGCATATTGGGGCATAATATATGGAGCATCTTATAGGGGCAGCATATGGGGGAATAATCTATGGAGCATCTTATGGGGGCAGCATATAGGGGTATAATCTATGGAGCATCTTATAAGGGCAGTATATGGGGGAATAATCTATGGAGCATCTTACGGGGGCAGCATATAGGGGTATAATCTATGGAGCATCTTATAGGGGCAGCATATAGGGGCATAATCTATGGAGCATCTTATAGGGGCAGCATATAGGGGCATAATCTATGGAGCATCTTATGGGGGCAGCATATAGGGGTATAATCTATGGAGCATCTTATAGGGGCAGCATATGGGGGCATAATCTATGGAGCATCTTATGGGGGCAGCATATAGGGGTATAATCTATGGAGCATCTTATGGGGGCAGCATATTGGGGCATAATATATGGAGCATCTTATAGGGGCAGCATATGGGGGCATAATCTATGGAGCATCTTATGGGGGCAACATATTGGGGGCATAATCTATGGAGCATCTTATGGGGGCAGCATATGGGGGCATAATCTATGGAGCATCTTATGGGGGCAGCATATGGGGGCATAATCTATGGAGCATCTTATGGGGCAGCATATGGGGGCATAATCTATGGAGCATCTTATGGGGGCAGCATATGGGGCCTACTCTATGGAGCATCTTATGGGTCCTATTCTATGGAACATTTTATGGGGCAGCATATGGGGCATAATTTATGGAACATCTTATGGGGCCATAACCTTTATGGAGCAGCATATGGGGCATATTATTCTATGGAGCATCTTATGGGGCTATCATGAACTGTATGGAGCATTATGTGGGGCTCCTGATTAAATATGGATATTCAAAAACATTTAACCTACTGATGTCTCAATTAATTTTACTTTTACTGATATCTATTTTTATTTTTTAAATGTACCAGAATCTGCTGCATTTTCCACCCTAGGCTTATACTCAAGTCAATAAGTTTTCCCAATTTTTTGTGGCAAAATTAGGGGGTCTGCTTATACTCGGGTCGGCTTATACTCGAGTATATGCGTTATGTCTTTTTGATCGCGCGTTATTGTAATTTTTGTTCGGCGGTATGATGATAAAGAATTTTTTGACTTGTTTTTTAAGGGGTTCGCTAAAGAGGTTAACTAGTGGGACAGTTTTATAGGGTGGGTCGTTACGTATGCGGCGATACTAAATATGTATGTCTTTGTTGTTTTTTTCTTATTTACAAAAAAGATTTATTAGTGAATTTTTTTTTTATTTAGGAAATGTCAGATCGCTGATCTGACACTTTGCAGTGCACTGTGTCAGATCAGCGATCTGACAGGCACTGCAGAGGCTTTCTCAGTGCCTCCTCTCAGCAGGCAGTGAGAAAGCCGCCTCCCTGCAGGACCCCAAAGGCCTCCATGGTCATATTGGATCCGGGGGCCTGCAGGGAGGAGGTCCTCGGAGCAACGCGAGCACATCACGTTGCTATGAGGGTTTTAGGGAAGCACGCAGGGAGCCCCCTCCCTGTGTGATTCTTCCCTATGCCCCGGTACACTGTGTTCATATTTGATCGCAGTGTGCCATGAGTTAATGTGTCGGGGATGGTTCATGACCCCCCTGGCACATAGTGCCGGAAGTCAGCTGTGATAATCAGCTGACACCCAGCCACGATCAGCGGCGCTCCCCCCATGAGCACCGCTGATCACATATGACATACTATCCCATCCTTGGGAATTAAGTCCCAGGGCACATGGATGGGATAGTGTGTCATATGGCAGAAAGGGGTTAAATTGATGGTAGTCTCAAATTCAAAGCAGTAGTGTATAGTGAGATATGGAGCCCGAAATTCAAAAGTTCAAAACATTGTTACCCTCTTGCTTGTCACTGTAGAGCTGGAGTCACACATAGTGACTTACCAGCGATCCCGACAACGATATCAACGTGTCAGGATCGCTGGTAAGTCGCTATGTGATCGCTGGTGAGCTGTCAAACAGACAGCTCCACCAGCGATCAGCACAGCGATGCCGAGCGCCCGGCATCGCTGTGTTCGTTAGCGCTGATGCCATATCCCTGTAAAAAAATAGAATTAAGATAAAAAATATTGTTATTTTCACCTTCCAACGTCCCGCGCAGCCATCCTGCCTCTCTCCACGCTCCGGTCCCAGTAATCCTTTGTGAGAATGACCGCGAGAATGTCACGGTCTCGCAGCAGCGCGACGTCTCGCGGTCATTCGTGCAAAGGATCACTGGGACCGGAGCGTGGAGAGAGGTGGGATGGCTGCGCGGGACGTCGGAAGGTGAGAATAGCAATATTTTTTATTTTTTTTATTATTTTTTACAGCTGAACTCTGGTCTCCCGCCTGTCACACGCAGCGATGTGTGCTGGCCAGCGTGAGACCAGCGACGAAAAATATGTCTAGAGGTTTCTTGCAGCGATCAGCGATACCGGCAGGGGGGGCCGGTCGCTGATCACTGTCACACACAGCGATCTCGCTGGTGAGATCGCTGTTGTGTCACAAAAGTTGTGACTCAGCAGCGATATCGCTAGCGAGATTGCTATGTGTGACTCCCGCTTAGGTCTCCCAGATTCACAGCTTATTTTAAATGAAAGGAGGTATATTTAGAGAGTAGATTAAGAGATGTGTCTCTCACTAGTAACGCCCATTTCATTTAAAATAAGCTCTGGAGGCAGATCCTGTTGGAGATCTATGTAAGGCCGTAGATCTAAAAGCTCTTTACTTATTACTTTTCTGGAACAAGACTTATGATCTCAGATATCAAAGTATCATTTTAATCAATTTTTTCTGACCTGCATGCCCACAAAAGACGGCTTAGGGGGTTGATCCTATTAACAGATTGCCTTTAAATACCCCTCTCCTCTTGTTAATTATACATAGAAATTATACAAATTGTAATGTCACAGTAGAGGGATAATGTACATACTGATGCCACATTGAAGGGTTAATTCCCACAATGACATCACAATACTGGGATAATCTATGTGTGGCATGATCGTTTAGAGCACATGAATTATACCAGTAGTAATGTTACAGTACAGGGACAATTCATCACAGTGACATCACATTACTGGGATAATCTATGCAGGCATGACAGCTTAAAGTATGGGAGTTTTACAAATAGTAATGTCACAGTACAGGAAAATGCATAGTAATGCCAAAACAAGTCCAGTTTCACAAAGTAATGATTTCTTCTCAGTTTTCAGAATGATGTTACATCAATTGAACCACTTTTTTCGAATATTGAATAAAACATGTAGTCCAGCGCTGCTGTGCTACATTGGGTCGGAGCTTAGCCTTCTACATGCTCTAAAGACTTTTTAAAACTTTTCCAACATCTCTCAAGCGCATCCATCAAGTGTCTGAGAAAATGGATTTTTGTCTGAAACATTTCTGTTTTACTACAAAGTGCACATCCCTTCGATCCCATAACCACAAATCTTTCAATATATTGGCACAATAAGGACTGGACTCCTGACGACACACTGTGCACCTGGCTGTGCCATACAGAACTGCATTCGAGAGCATTTCAAGTGTTTGACATTGATAAGTGTGCCTACTGTATTTGTTCTTTAGGAAAGAAAGCACTTATCGTAAGTATATCCACAACCTTACCTTCACTTTATGCTATGCATTTCTTTCAATAAAACAAACATTAGCGCTGAGTGTTCCCTTCGTTCACTAGGTACGTTTATGGAAAATGAAAGACATACAATGGTCTGGTGCTTACAAGTGCAAAGATCTTTGGAAAATGAATGAATAGACAATAGCCTCCAACCGTGATTGCGGAGAATTGTGGGTATAGATTTTCAGCGATGCACATATAGTCTCAGTCCAAATCTATCATTACTGATCCATGCCGAGACTGGCACTTCAAAAAAAAAAAAAAAGTTAGCTCATTTCATTCACATAGCTCAGCTTTTATATAACACTACGTCTATTGACTTATGTTTTAGTAGAAATCAAGATTAATTTTCCCTCAAGGAAAGCTTTGTTTCGAACGAATAGGATCAATAACCTGCTTGTTCTTTTCAACAATGGTCAATCTGAAGTTCTTCTGTAATGGAATTTTCAAAATAGACATTTGCCTGATCTATCTATAGCCAGACTATGATATTTAACCACTTCAGGGACAGCTACATTACAGTACATGGCTAGACTGGAGCAACCTAATAAAATAAGTTACCGATCACTGTCAGTATGTCACTGCAAATAAAAGCGCTGTTCTTTGAAGAAAATAAGGTGAATCTAGAGAATGTGTCGCAACTAGTGCTGAGCGATACCATCCGATATTGAGAAATATCGGATCGGATTGGATCGGCCCAATACCCAAAAAAGTATCGGGTATCACCAATTCCGATACCGGAAGTCCCATTCAAGTCAATGGGACAGAAATATCGGAATTAAAAAAAACCCTTTCTTTACTTGCACATCCAGTTCGGGAGGGGGGAAGAGTGTGGGCGGTGCGTGGGCGGACACTGTGCGTGTCTGTGTGTGTGGGCGGGGTCTGTGCGGGCCTGCCGGGGGTCTGTACGGGCCTGCCGGGGGCTTGTCCTGCTGCCGGGGGTCTATACGGGCCTGCCAGGGGCTTGTGCCGGCTTCCGGGGGTCTGTGCGGGCCTGATGGGGGTCTTGTGTGTGTGCAGGCATCGTCCGATGGGACTACAAGTCCCATTGGGCGGTGCCTGCTACAATGACAGTGATTGACACATTAGCCAATGATGGGACAGTAGTAGTCCCATCATCCGGCTAATGTGTTGAATGTAAAAAAAAAAAAAAAAAACATACATACTACATACATACATACTGCATATATACAACATTCATACATACTACATATATACAACATTCATGCAACATTCATGCAACATACATACATTCTACATACATACTTCATATATACTACATTCATACAACATACATACATACATACTACATATATACTACATTCATACAGCATACATACTACATACTATATATATACTACATTCATACAACATACATACAGTACATACTACATATATACTACATTCATACAACATACATACTACATACATACTACATATATACTACATTCATACAACATACATACTACATATATACTACATTCATACAGCATACATACATACAACATACATACTACATATATACAAAATTCATACAACATACATACATACATACATACTACATACTACATACATACTTCATATATACTACATTCATACAACATACATACATACATACTACATATATACTACATTCATACAGCATACATACTACATACTATATATATACTACATTCATACAACATACATACAGTACATACTACATATATACTACATTCATACAACATACATACTACATACATACTACATATATACTACATTCATACAACATACATACTACATATATACTACATTCATACAGCATACATACATACAACATACATACTACATATATACAAAATTCATACAACATACATACATACATACATACTACATACTACATACATACTTCATATATACTACATTCATACAACATACATACATACATACTACATATATACTACATTCATACAACATACATACTACATATATACTACATTCATACAGCATACATATACATAATACATACATATATGCAAAATTCATACAACATACATACATACTACATACATACTTCATATATACTACATTCATACAACATACATACTACACATATACTACATTCATACAGCATACATACATACTACATACTACATACATACTACATATATACAAAATTCATACAACATACATACATACTACATACTACATACATACTACATACATACTATATTCATACAACATACATACTACATATATACTACATTCATACAACATACATACTACATACATACTACATATATACTACATTCATACAACATACATGCTACATATATACTACATTCATACAGCATACATACATACATACTACATACTACATACATACTACATATATACAAAATTCATACAACATACATACAGTTGTGGCCAAAAATATTGACACCCCTGCAATTCTTTTAGATAATACTCAGTTTCTTCCTGAAAATTATTGCAAACACACATTCTTTGTTATTATTATCTTCATTTAATTTGTCTTAAATGAAAAAACACAAAAAGAATTGTCCTAAAGCCAAATTGGATATAATTCCACACCAAACATAAAAAGAGGGTGGACAAAAGTATTGGCACTGTTCAAAAAATCATGTGATGCTTCTCTAATTTGTGTAATTAACAGCACCTGTAACCTGTGACACCTAACAGGTGTTGGCAATAACTAAATCACACTTGCAGCCAGTTGACATGGATTAAAGTTGATTCAACCTCTGTCCTGTGTCCTTGTGTGTACCACATTGAGCATGGAGAAAAGAAAGAAGACCAAAGAACTGTCTGCGGACTTGAGAAACCAAATTGTAAGGAAGCATGAGCAATCTCAAGGCTACAAGTCCATCTCCAAGGACCTGAATGTTCCTGTGTCTACCGTGCGCAGTGTCATCAAGAAGTTTAAAGCCCATGGCACTGTGGCTAACCTCCCTAGATGTGGACGGAAAAGAAAAATTGACAAGAGATTTCAACGCAAGATTGTGCGGATGTTGGATATAGAACCTCGACTAACATCTAAACAAGTTCAAGCTGCCCTGCAGTCCGAGGGTACAACAGTGTCAATCTGTACTATCCGTCGGCGTCTGAATGAAATGGGACTGTATGGTAGGAGACCCAGGAAGACCCCACTTCTTACCCCGAGACATAAAAAAGCCAGGCTGGAGTTTGCCAAAACTTACCTGAAAAAGCCTAAAACGTTTTGGAAGAATGTTCTCTGGTCAGATGAGACAAAAGTAGAGCTTTTTTGGCAAAGGCATCAACATAGAATTTACAGGAGAAAAAAAGAGGCATTCAAAGAAAAAAACACGGTCCCTACAGTCAAACATGGCGGATGTTCCCTGAGGTTTTGGGGTTGCTTTGCTGCCTCTGGCACTGGACTGCTTGACCGTGTGCATGGCATTATGAAGTCTGAAGACTACCAACAAATTTTGCAGCATAATGTAGGGCCCAGTGTGAGAAAGCTGGGTCTCCCTCAGAGGTCATGGGTCTTCCAGCAGGACAATGACCCAAAACACACTTCAAAAAGCACTAGAAAATGGTTTGAGAGAAAGCACTGGAGACTTCTAAGGTGGCCAGCAATGAGTCCAGACCTGAATCCCATAGAACACCTGTGGAGAGATCTAAAAATGGGAGTTTGGAGAAGGCACCCTTCTAATATCAGGGACCTGGAGCAGTTTGCCAAAGAAGAATGGTCTAAAATTCCAGCAGAGCATTGTAAGAATCTCATTGATGGTTACTGGAAGCGGTTGGTCGCAGTTATTTTGGCTAAAGGTTGTGCAACCAAGTGTTAGGCTGAGGGTGCCAATACTTTTGTCTGGCCCATTTTTGGAGTTTTATGTGAAATGATCAATGTTTTGCTTTTTGCTTCATTCTCTTTTGTGTTTTTTCATTTAAGACAAATTAAATGAAGGTAATAATACCAAAGAATTTGTGATTGCAATCATTTTCATGAAGAAACTGAGTATCATCTGACAAAATTGCAGGGGTGTCAATACCTTTGGCCACAACTGTACATACTACATATATACTTCATATATACTACATTCAAACAACATACATGCATACTACATATATACTACATTCATACAACATACATGCATACTACATACATACTACATATATACTACATTCATTCAACATACATACATACTACATACATACTGTATATACTACATTCATACAACATACATACATACTTACTACATACATACAACATGCTACAGACATTCAACAGACATACAACATACATACTACATACAATACATTCATACAATACATACATATAGACATACAGTACATATAACATAGTACATACTCACGAATACTTGTCACTTTGATCCCCAAAGCCAGTGTCATCTGTGGAACAACCTATATACTCCCTGATCCACAGAAATCCACGACTGTCCCACGCCGATCTCCCGTGGAGAACAGCAGCATCAGCTGATGCGACAGCTCTCTACAGGGCTCCAAGAATACAATGACGGGAGGTAGGTATCCTTCCGCACAGTATTTCTCCGCCACTGTAAAAAAAATAGACCCTAGTCTCACTTTTGGCATTGCTGTGTGAGAAAGTTCCCATGCAGCTTTTGCCATAAAGTGAGACCAGGGACTATTTTTTTACAGTGGCGGAGGAATACAGTGCGGAAGGATACCTACCTCCCGTCATTGTATTCCTGGATCCCCGTAGAGAGCGGTCGCATCAGCTGATGCTGCTGTTGTCCACAGGAGATCGGCGTGGGACATTCGTGGATTTCTGCGGATCAGGGACTATATTGGTTGTTTGCTATTTTCATATTTTTCCACAGATGACACTGGCTTCGGGGATCAAAGTGACACGTGATGGTGAGTATGTACTCTGTGTTATAGGTACTGTATGTCTATATGTATGTATTGTATGTAGTATGTCTGTAGCATGCTGTATGCATGTAGTATGTACTATGTATGTATGTTGTATGAATGTAGTATATATGTAGTATGCATGTATTAATAATAATAATAATCTTTATTTTTATATAGCGCTAACATATTCCGCAGCGCTTTACAGTTTGCACACATTTTCATCACTGTCCCCGATGGGGCTCACAATCTAAATTCCCTATCAGTATGTCTTTGGAGTGTGGGAGGAAACCGGAGTGGCCGGAGGAAACCCACGCAAACACGGGGAGAACATACAAACTCCTTGCAGATGCTGTCCTTGGTGGGATTCGAACCCAGGACCCCAGCGCTGCAAGGCTGCAGCGCTAACCACTGAGCCACCGTGCTGCCCTTGTATGAATGTATGTAGTATGTATGTAGCATGTATGTTGTATGTCTGTAGCATGTTGTATGTATGTTGTATGTATGTAGTATGTACGTATGTTGTATGAATGTAGTATATATGTATGTAGTATATATGTATGTATGTTGTATGAATGTAGTATATATGAAGTATGTATGTAGTATGTACGTATGTTGTATGAATGTAGTATATATGTATGTAGTATATATGTATGTATGTTGTATGAATGTAGTATATATGAAGTATGTATGTAGTATGAAGTATGTATGCATGTTGTATGAATGTAGTATATATATGTAGTATGTATGTATGTTGTATGAATGTAGTATATATGTAGTATGTATGTAGTATGTATGTTGTATGAATGTTGTATGTATGTAATATGTATGTATGTTGTATGAATGTAGTATATATGTAGTATGTATGTAGTATGTATGTATGAATGTAGTATGTATGTTGTATGAATGTAGTATATATGTAGTATGTATGTACTGTATGTTGTATGAATGTAGTATATATGTAGTATGTATGTAGTATGTATTATGTATGTATGTTGTATGAATGTAGTATGTATGTAGTATGTATGAATGTTGTATATATGTAGTATGTATGTGGTATGAATTTTATATATATGTAGTATGTATGTAGTATGTATGAATGTTGTATATATGTAGTATGTATGTATGTAGTACAGTGGGGAAAAAAAGTATTTAGTCAGTCAGCAATAGTGCAAGTTCCACCACTTAAAAAGATGAGAGGCGTCTGTAATTTACATCATAGGTAGACCTCAACTATGGGAGACAAACTGAGAAAAAAAAATCCAGAAAATCACATTGTCTGTTTTTTTTTCATTTTATTTGCATATTATGGTGGAAAATAAGTATTTGGTCAGAAACAAAATTTCATCTCAATACTTTGTGATATATCCTTTGTTGGCAATGACAGAGGTCAAACGTTTTCTGTAAGTCTTCACAAGGTTGCCACACACTGTTGTTGGTATGTTGGCCCATTCCTCCATGCAGATCTCCTCTAGAGCAGTGATGTTTTTGGCTTTTCGCTTGGCAACACGGACTTTCAACTCCCTCCAAAGGTTTTCTATAGGGTTGAGATCTGGAGACTGGCTAGGCCACTCCAGGACCTTGAAATGCTTCTTACGAAGCCACTCCTTCGTTGCCCTGGCGGTGTGCTTTGGATCATTGTCATGTTGAAAGACCCAGCCACGTTTCATCTTCAATGCCCTTGCTGATGGAAGGAGGTTTGCACTCAAAATCTCACGATACATGGCCCCATTCATTCTTTCATGTACCTGGATCAGTCGTCCTGGCCCCTTTGCAGAGAAACAGCCCCAAAGCATGATGCTTCCACCACCATGCTTTACAGTAGGTATGGTGTTTGATGGATGCAACTCAGTATTCTTTTTCCTCCAAACACGACAAGTTGTGTTTCTACCAAACAGTTCCAGTTTGGTTTCATCAGACCATAGGACATTCTCCCAAAACTCCTCTGGATCATCCAAATGCTCTCTAGCAAACTGCCTGCACACACACAAGACCCCCAGCAGGCCCGTACAGACCCCCGGCAGCCGGCACAAGCCCCCGGCTGGAACGTACAGACCCCCGGCAGCCGGCACAAGCCCCCGGCAGGCCCGTACAGACCCCCGGCAGCCGGCACAAGCCCCAGCAGGCCCATACAGACCCCCGGCAGCCGGCACAAGCCCCCAGCAGCCGGCACAAGCCCCCAGCAGGCCCGTACAGACCCCCGGCAGCCGGCACAAGCCCCCGGCAGGCCCGTACAGACCCCTGGCAGCCAGCACAGGCACCCGGCAGGCCCGTACAGACCCCCGGCTGTCGGCACAGACCGCGCATCATGATGACATCATTTCAGCAGCCAATCACAGCCACAACAGTGGCTCATTGCATTATGAGGACTTCCGATTCTGGTATCCGATATTGAAAAAAATATCGGTACTCGGTATCGGAATTCCGATACAGCGAATATCGGCCGATACCCGATATTTGCAGTATCGGAATGCTCAACACTAGTCGCAATTTCTTCCTCCTGGGAACCCTGTAACATTATGTTAAAGGGGGTTGTCCAGAGGAAATAAATTGCTCATAAATTATCTGAAAACAGTGAGTTATTCCTCTTGCACATATAGGCATATAGGATAAATGCAGCCCCAGCGGAGCCAAGGCCACTGTGACCCATGACTCAGCTTTGTAGGACGAGACAGGGGTTAAATCAGTGTAGGTGAGGGGAGAATTAATTGAGGGGGAAAGTTCCAGATGCGTGTAGGCACCACTGTGAGCCCACCTACACTGTTAACTTGGAATGACAGAAAATTAATGTACTTAATATAAGGTGGATTCGTGTGGGTCAAGTCGGAAAAAAATAAATACATTAATAAAAAAGAATCACTATTAAAAATGTAGGCTTTATGTAAAAATAAACAAAAAAGCATACATATCTGATATTGCTGCATCCAGAACTAACTGTGAACTAATCACACTATCCTGTATAAACACCATAAAAAATGGCAAAATAGCCCCAGAAGGGTTAAACCTTACAATTGAAAAAGCAAATTGATGTTTGACTTTCTTTTATTGAAACATATGTTTCATATTTTAATATCTTTTATTCTCTATTTTTAACTTCATTGTGATTGCTTTTATCTTTTTATGTGTTTATTTTATTCACTTTTTGGCTGTCATTAGCATTTCTTCATGTGTGTTATGATTAATTGTTTTTGAATCCTCATTGGAAGCTGTTCCTTTAAATGCTTGCCCAACTTCACCTCCTGTATATTGCCACCTGATGAAGACAGACTAATCTGTTGAAACGCATTGTGGACTACATTATTGTAATAAATGAAGATTTTTTTAAAAGCAGACCCCTGTCCTTTGTGCTCCTGTGGACTGGGTATACCTAGTTTTCCACTTATTTTTTATCATAGACACCCAAAAAAATTATATAAAAATGTATAATAAGTCACATGCACACCAAAATAATGTCATTAAAAATATTAACATTTTCCACAAATAAAACCTATCACTGAGCCCTATTGACTGAAAAATAAAAATGTATTGCTTTCAAATTGTGATGATGCAAAACCATGTAACTTTTTGTGTAAATTGCTTTCAGTGAGCAAAAGTAGCAAAACATAAAAAAACATACAAATCTGGTATCACTGTAATTACGTTGACCTGAATAATAAAGCTGTCTTATCATTTTTACCACATAATGAGCAGAATAAATAAATGAATAAAAAGAAAAACAGTTCCTGAACTGCTGTTCTTGACTTTCAAAACGCAATCTAAAATGTGTCAAAAGATATTATGTAAAAGCACCAATAAGTCAGTATCTCACAAAAGTGAGTACACCCCTCACATTTTTGTAAATATTTTATTATATATTTTTATGGGACAACACTGAAGATATGATACTTGGATACAGTGTAAAGTAGTCAGTGTACAGCTTGTATAACAGTGTAAATTTGGTGTGCCCTCTAAATAAGGCTGGTTTCACACTTGCTTTTGGAGGTGCCTCCTCCGGTCAGCTCCGCCTATGGGCGCATGCCGCTGCGCCAAACGCAACGTGTTGCATTTTGTACGGCTGCCGCACCGGCAGAAGGACGTATGGGGTGGCAAAAGCATACTTGCTCACGGCTTACGTACCCAATACTAAAGATAGGGTACGCAGGTCGCATGCTGCGGCATGCGCCCATAGATGACCAGAGGAGGCGTGGCAGGGGCGGAGCTTCATGCCACTGCGCCTCCAAATGCAAATGTGAAACTAGCCTAACTCAACACTCACTGTTAATGTCTAAACCGCTGGCAACAAAAATTAGTACACCCCTACCTAAGTGAAAATGGCCAAATTGTGCCGAAAGTGTCAATATTTTGAGTGGCATCCATTATTTTCAAGCACTGCCTTAATTTTTTTGGCATGGAGTTCACTAGAACTTCACAGATTGCCACTGGAATCCTCTTCCATTCCTCCATGTTGACATAGAATCATAGAATCATAGAATCATAGAATCGTAGAGTTGGAAGGGACCTCCTGGGCCATCTGGTCCAACCCCCTGCTCAAAGCAGGATTCGCTAAATCATCCCAGTCAGATGTCTGTCCAGCCTCTGTTTGAAGACTTCCATTGAAGGAGAACTCACCACTTCTCGTGGCAGCCTGTTCCACTCATTGATCACTCTAACTGTCAAAAAGTTTTTTCTAATATCTAATCTGTGTATCCTCCCATTCAGTTTCATCCCATTGCTTCTAGTCTTTCCTTGTGCAAATGAGAATAAAGTTGAGCCTTCTACAATGTGACAGCCCTTTAGATATTTGTAGACAGCAATTAAGTCTCCTCTCAGTCTTCTCTTTTGCAAACTAAACATTCCCAAATCCTGCAACCTTTCCTCATAAGACAGGGTTTGCAGACCGGTCACCATTCTGGTCGCGCTTTTCTGAACTTGCTCCAGTTTGTTGATGTCTTTTTTAAAATGTGGTGCCCAAAACTGGACACAATATTCCAGATGAGGTCTGACCAAAGAGGAGTAGAGGGAAATAATGACTTCACGTGATCTAGACTGTATGCTTCTGTTAATACATCCTAGAACTGCATTTGCCTTTTTTGCTGCTGCATCACACTGTTGACTCATATTCAGTCTGTGATCTATTAGTATACCCAAGTCTTTTTCACATGTGCTGTCACTTAGCCCTATTCCTCCCATTCTATATATGCTTTTTTCATTTTTATTGCCCAGATGTAGTACTTTGCATTTCTCCCTGTTAAAAACCATTCTGTTAGTTACTGCCCACTTCTCCAGTTTATTTAAATCTTTTTGAATCCTCTCTCTCTCTTCTCTAGTATTAGCTATCCCTCCTAGCTTTGTGTCATCAGCAAATTTAATCAGTTTACCCTCAATTCCTTCATCTAAATCGTTGATAAAGATGTTGAACAATACAGGGCCCAGGACAGAGCCCTGTGGTACCCCACTTGAGACATTCTTCCAACTGGATGTGCAGCCATTTACGACCACTCTTTGGGTCCGATCACTAAGCCAGCTATGAATCCACCTAACAGTTGCCTTGTCCATTCCATACTTAGTCATTTTTTCAATAATGACTAATCATAGAGCCGATGGATGTTATAGACCTTGTGCTCGTCCACCTTCCATTTGAAGTTGCCCCACATATGTTCAATACAGTTTAGATATGGAGACATGCTTGAATAGTCCATCACCTTTACCCTGTTTCTTTAGCAAAGCAGTTGCTATCTTGGAGGTGTGTGTTGGGGTCATTATGTTGGAATACTGCCCTGTATCCCAATTTCCAAAGGGATGGCATCATGTTCTGTTTCAGTATGTCACAGTACATGTTGGCATTCATGGTTCCCTCACTGCACAGCACTCATGCAGCCCCAAACCAGGACACTGCCACCACCACAAGACTCACTTGTCTTTATACTCCTCACCTGGTTGCCACCACACACACGCTTGACACCATCTGAACTAAATAAGTTTATCTTGGTCTCATCAGACTACAGGACATGGTTCCAGTAATCCATGGCCTTAATCTGCTTGTCTTCAGCAACCTGCGGACTTTCTCGTGCATCATCTTTATAAGAGGCTTCCTTCTGGGATCACAGCCATGCAGACCAATATGATGCAGTATCCGGTGTCGTATGGTCTGAGCATTGACAGGCTGACCCCCCACCCCTTTAAGCTCTGCAGCAATGCTGGCAGCACATGCATCTATTTTGAAAAGACAACCTTTGGATATGACCTTGAGCACGTGCACTCAGTTCTTTGGATGACCATGGTGAGTTCAGTTCTTAGTTGAACCTGTCTTGTTAAACAGCTGTATGGTCTTGGACACCATGCTGCAGCTCAGTTTCATGGTGTTGGCAGTCTTCTTCATCAGGGGACAGAGCCTAATGAAGTTGTATCTGAACTGTAAAGTAAAGTTAAATGTTTTATAATAAACCAGGTGTCCCCTGATGTGTGTGTGGCTCATCTTGGACCAAAGGACAAGGATGTAACAAAAGCCTCCAGCCAGAAAGTGAGTACACTGCATTGTACACAGCACAACATTGATGGACTGGGACACGGTTTATTCGTGGGGTGCCAGGTTGTGGAGATGCAGCATCTCACCCATGGCTACCACACTGGGCACCTTAGAATTACACAGAGCAGTTGACTAGCAGATAAGAGGCAGCTTGTCCTGTAGTGATAATCTCCTGCTGATAAAACACTGATTTTATTGAAACAGCAACACACAACCCAGTAATGTACAAAGGAAAAAAGAGACCTTGTTTAGGGCTTTGGAGGTTAGACATTGACTCCATTATGAGCATGTTGAGTTCTGTGTAGGATAACCATTTTTGTGTTCATTGTCTACTTTTTCATATACTACTAATAAAATAATGTATTTAAATGGTGATCCCTTTTTCTGGCATGTTTCTTTCCTTTTTATATGACTTTGTTAGACTAGACATGCCACAGGTTGATCCCTACTAATGATATGATGCCTTCATCTAAATACTTTCACACAACCCAGTAAGTTACACATCACTAGGACTAGACTCTAAGCCCCTACATCACTCTGCTCTTAGATTACACATATCAAAAACCTGCTGACAGATTCCTTTTAAGAATTTCCAAAATATAAGCACCTTCAAGTGTAAAAAAAAAATTTAAAAAAAAAAGGTCCCTAAAGGTATAGGTTTGGGAAATGTTCTTGAAAGTATGAAAAATTGCTGCTTAAATTTTAAGTCTTCTAACTTTTAAAAAAAAAAAATACAAGAAATCTTGACATGTGATGCCAACGCCAACATAAAGCAGACACGGTACATATGATTTGATTAAATATTTTGAGTGCTATCACTTTTTGTTTTAAAGGCAATTCAGAGTTTAAAATTTGTTAATTTTTCTACATTTTTGCAAATTTCAGATATTTACATAAATTAACACAAAACATAGAGACATAAATCTACTACTAAGATAAAGTGCAATGTGTCATGAGAAAAAAACAATCTCAGAATCACTGTGATATGTACAAGCATTCCAGAGTGGTTACCACATAAATTGGCCAAATTTGAAAAGTGGGGTTTGGTTACCAAACTGACTGCCGGGGTAAGAGGTTAAACATAATAAAGACCCCAACCTACTGTCTCCTTCTCCATCATCCTGTAGAATGTAAGCCCGCGAGGGCAGGGTCCTCTCTCCCCTCTATATCAGTCGGTCATTGTTAGTTTGTTTACTGTAAGTGATATCTGTTACTCGTATGTAACCCCCCTTCTCATGTACAGCACCATGGAATCAATGGTGCTATATAAATAAATAATAATAAAGATAAAGTAATTGGTTATCAATCTTTAAGAGAGGTCATCAATATATTAAGTCTGGAAAATCCCTTTAATCATATTCGGATGAATGCAATAATGTAGTTCATGCTATAAATTAAATTCTATGGCTATTTCATTGTTTAGAATGAGAATGGGATTTCTCCATTCATTTACTTGAATTATATGCCAATATACAAATTGGATTTATTTATTTAGTACTTGCTCTTTTTTAAGTGAAGACCTTGAACATACAGCATGAGAAAGCCTTCAAACTTGTATAAATTGTATTAAATTCATAACTGCTGCTTGAGTCGTAAAGTTATGGATTTGTTCATGATTTAACAGAGAGACAATATGACAACTTTGAAGCTCTTCACACTTTTATGGCTGATATCATAGAAGAACAGGAACAAAGAGATGTGAATAAAAAAAATCTTTTTGTCCAGGGGCATTTATTGTTGTGTACAGAAATGACAAGCTGACAATAGGCACACGATGACCTCAATGTTCTGATGTTGGTTGGCAGGCGGCAAAAGTCAGACTGGTGATGGATGAAAGGAGAGCATCATGTGACTGAAGATCAATAGAGATGTGCAGTGATGGAACACTAGTGAGAGACCCGAAAGTAGATTAGGGGCAACGGTGTCTTGCTGGTCAGGGTCAGAAGTAGAAAAGGGAGCAGTAAATAATATCATCATACTTGTAGTAATCCTCAAATACACAAATCCAACAGCAGGCTCAATTCTTTCTGCATTACTAGTTAGAACATGCAGTTCTACATTTGTATGTATTACTCACAGGTGGAGGTGTCCATAATGACCCAGTTACCCATGCCATTTGCTCAAGGCACATCGGGCAGTGAAGGTAGGAGTAGCTTCATGACACAACTTCTCCTTCTACTTCACCAGAGATAACTTACTGTCACAAAGTAAAAAAAAGACAGATTTTGCTGTTTCTTTATTCCCGCTGCTCCCCTAAATAATATATTTCTTAAAAAAATAAATAAATCCACCATACGGCTCCAGAGATGTGGGCATTGCTACGTCTTATCGTCTTTACTATGGGGCGCGGCTCACAGGATTCTCGGGGGCAAGGCTTTAGGCTGCCCTGCATCATTACCCTGTGACCAGGCCCCCTTGGTAAAGGCCGTACAAATTAACACTAAGTAA
Source organism: Dendrobates tinctorius (assembly GCF_039654945.1). Lineage (NCBI taxonomy): Eukaryota > Metazoa > Chordata > Amphibia > Anura > Dendrobatidae > Dendrobates > Dendrobates tinctorius. Next base: position 8,275,007 of record NW_027361741.1, on the reverse strand, counting down.
AAAGGCAGATATGGCAGATTAAAAAAATCAAAAACATAATTATCAGGGGAGCAGCAAGAGTAAAATAAAAGCAAAAAATGCACACTTTGATCTTTAAGTCTACAGTCTTTGCAGGATTACCTACAACCAGTAAGAACCAAAAAAAACAGTAAAATAATTGAAGCAGAAAAACAAAAGACAAGACCAACATTCCTATAGTTTGAAATTAATACGCAGGTTCTCATATGTAGTGGCTAATATGCTGTATAATCATATATACTACAAAATGCATCATCGCTGTGTAATTAATGAATACATGAGTTCCACTATTGCTACACACATACAAAATGTGAGGCACTTACATAGTAGTACTTGCCTTGTCTTGCTTTTTTTTTTTTTTTTGCATTGTACATTAGGGGGTATGGCTGCCCATTGGGCAATGCACTCTTATACACCCATCCTAAATTAGAGCTAAATTGGATCCTATCTCTTTCCCAGTTTATTTGAAGCCTGGTTAGGCATGTAGAGAGGTAAGTCATAAAGATTTAGGGTCCATCTATTTGCTAAAAAAAAAATATTCAGAAACTAACATATTTTATGAGTGTACTAATCTATCTATTCACTAATTGTAGGGTGCTGGCTTTTCCAGCCATAAATTTTTAACACCTATCCAATACAACGGTGATACATGCTAGACTAAAGGGCCTGTCACACTAAGCGATATCGCTAGCAATATCGCTATAACTTGTGACATTATAGCGATATTGCTAGCGATATCGCTGTGTCTGATACTTACCAATGACCCGCTCCCCCGCTGGTTATCGCTGATCGCGCGAGAACGTCCTGGACTGTTTCTCGTCATCAGCTTACTGCGGCGCTTCCTGTGGAGAGACGAGCGAGACGAGCGTGGAGCCGGGCGGGAGGACGCAGGATCGCCTAGTGTGACAGGTAAGTAGCGAACCCCGTCCCCAGCGATGTCGCTGGTGAGATCTGTCTGTGTGGCAGCTCCCTAGCTACCACTTAGCGATGTACCAGCGATCATGACCGCGTCATATCTGGTACATCGCTAAGTATGACAGTACCTTAATGAAGAAAAGAAAACCCAAGTGTTTTCCAGTCTCTTCAGCCAACACCCTAACTACATGACTATGGGAAGAAATGGTTTAAGTAGAGCGGCAAATCACTTGTCTGACCGTCAGTCCTTCTGGCAGGTTTGCAACCACCGCTAAAATGTATCACTTAACCACAAACATTTGTAGTCGGATAACCCCTTTAAATTAAAAGCAGATGTACCACTACATTGTTTGTCAGTAGAGATAGGAGGATCAGGCAAAATTTGGATTTGCATGTTCACTCTTTTCTTCCCGGGATATTTGATTCACAGATGTTATTCTACGCAAATGTATTGCCCATCCTTATGTTCTGGGGTCTCTCTAGACCAGGGGTCTCAAACTCTATTTACCCGGGGGCCGCTGGAGGTAGAATCTGGGTGAGGCTGGGCCGCATAAGGTTTTCCACAAGAAAAGCTCTTACAAAAACATTCCAATGTTATCAAATGTCTTTATTTTTTCATCTTATTTTGTGTTAAATAAAAATAAATTAACAAAATCATAAGAAAAAAATAAATCAATCAGTAATAAATAAATAAAATGAAAATGATAATAATACAGCAGATATAGAAGACTGAAGAAACCACATAGTTGCTGACTAGAGAAATGTAATTATTATTATTCAGATTCAGATGTCTGTATTAACAGTTCTTTAACATTTAACTTTCTGAACATGAATGGAACATTGAACATAAACTGTTTTGAACATGGCTTCTTCTGCCTACTTCTTGCTGCTAGAGATCTGGCAGCGCTTACTCTCGCATAGCCGAGCCACATTTGGCTTAATTGAGGAAGCAGTTGAGACCCTCAGTAGGGCTTGAAGATGCTCATCAGTAAGTCTGGACATGTACTTGGACTTATTGAAGTTCAAGGTAGAGAAGAGCTTTTCGCACAAGTATGTGCTCCCAAAAAGACACATGGTCCGCTTGAACATTCGGGAAAGCTCAGGGAAGCTCGGGGGCAATTCTCTCAAAAATTGCCCGAGCTTGTCTGCTTTTCCACTCACCTCCCTGAACTTGCTTTGAGTTCTGAGTTGCACTGCAGGTCAATAAGCTCCATTTGAAGCACAGGAGGGGCATCTTGCACATCAAAGGAGAAGGGGTCCTCAAAAATTTGAAGTGTGGCTCTGTGCGTCTTGAAGTCTGCAAATCTGTGATCAAATTCCTCCTGTAGCTTCAAAATGACATCCATACTCCTCACCACTGAATGGTGTGCCTGCTTCCATGAGTGCCCTGTATGCTGGGAATGGCAAAGGTTTGTCTGAGAAAGCTGGGCTTTCCATAACATAAGCTTTGTAGAGAATGCTCTCACATTGTCATAGGCAGCACTGAAAAGTTGCCCCTGGCCTTGTAACTTCTTGTTCAGTACATTAAGCTCATGTGTGATATCAACAAAGAAAGCTGAGTCCACGAGCCATTTTGGATCACTTAGCACAGGAACAGCAGCCCCATCTTTCTCCGTGAAGGCTTTCACTTCCGCTCTCAACTCAAAAATTCTCTTCACTATGTTTCCCCTGCTGAGCCAACGTACCTCGGTGAAGTAGAGCACATCCCCATATTCTGACTCCATTTCCTCTAAAAAAGCACGAAACCTTCTGTGGTTTAAGCCCCTGGATCTGATTTGGTTGATGAATTTTACAACGAAAGACATCACATTGTCAAACTTCAGGCATTTGCTGCAAAGGGCCTGCTGATGGATAATGCAGTGCAGAGCAATGACCTCCTCCACACCTTCCTCTTCCAGTTTTTTTTAACAAGTGCCACCAGTCCATTTTTCCTCCCTGTCATTGATGGCGCTCAATCAGTTGTTATTCCAACAAACCTCCTCCAAGGTAAACCGGCATTGTCAATGGCATCACACAGCTGGTGAAATATCTCCTGAGCGGTGGTCTGGCCATGCATTGGAATCACTGTGAGCAACTCCTCGATGACTTCAAAATTGTCATCAACACCACGGACATAGATTGCGAGCTGGGCAGTGTCGGTCATGTCTGTGGTCTCATCAAGAGCGACTGAGTAGACGCTGAAACATTTTGCTTTCTCACACAGTTGATCATAAATGTCACTTGTCAGGTCAGAAATTAGCTCTGCTACAGTGTTGGCAGAAAAGCTGATGTTGCTAAACTGACCTTTCTTTTCTGGACAGAAAATACTTGCAGTCTGTAATATGCACTTTTTTTTACAAATTCACCTTCTTTGAACGGCTTTCCTGCTTTAGCAATCATCTGATTAACCACGTAGCTAGTTTCGACTGCTGCATCATTCTCTTTGGTTGCTTTCTTTAAAAAATCTTGTTGCCTCAGTAGATATCTTTTAAGATTAGCAACCCGATTGGCTCTTTCATCTCCCTGGTATTTTGCATACTCCTCAGCATGTCTAGTTATGTAATGACATTTCAAATTGTATTCTTTGTGCATTGCAACTTTCTCTGTGCAAATAAGACACGTCGGGATGGCCCTGTGCTCAACAAAGAAATATTGCACTTCCCACTTTTCCTGAAATTGTCTGTGCTCATCACCAACCTTTCTCTTCACTGCAGGCTTTGAAAAAGATATGTTCGGGGCTGTGTAATAGATAATTCCACTTGGTGTCACTCTTTCAGTGTAAAGCCCCCGTTACACACTGCGATATCGCTAGCAATATCGCTGTAAAGTCACCGATTTTGTGATGTTGCAGCGATATTGCTAGCGATATCGCTGCATGTGATACTTACCTCTGACTGGCTCCCCCACTGATTATCGCTGATCGCGCGAGAAGCTCCTGGACCAATCCTCGTCGGTCACTTCCTGCGGCGCCGACGAGCGACGCGTGGAGCCGGGCGGGAGGACGCAGGATCGCCGCGTCTGACAGGTAAGTAGCGATCCCCGTCCCCAGCGATGTTGCTGGTGAGATTTGCCTGTGTGGCAGCTCACTAGCGACCACCTAGCGATGCACCAGCGATCCTGACTGCGTCATATCGCTGGTCGGGATCGCTGGTGCATTGCTACATGTAACGGTCCCTTAGCCGATGCGTCTTTTCCACTTTTTTTCTGTCCCGCTGAGCAGCAATTTGCGCAGCTGCCTCCGCTTCTGAGCCCGGGGTAATGGCGCAAGTTCGCAATAAGGCCGGCTGATGTCTCGCCTCCGAGAGCAATATACCACACCGCCCCACCGCTCATTCTGAACCCGGCACACATGAGTCTGTGGCGCGGTCTGCTCCCTGCTCGGCTGCTCCTGCTGCATGTGTTGTGAGTGTGACTCATATGCCTTGCCTGCTGACAGCAGGCTGCTGTGACTCTCTAGCCATCATCATACTCACCTCCTCCTGCTGCAGCTCCGATGGTCCAGCGCTGACATCTTCCTGTATGAGCGCGCGGTCACACGTCATGTTGTACCGCTCATTAAGCTCATGAATATGGGCGCCACGCCTATAAGAGTGGCGTGGCATCCATAATCATGACCTTAATGTGCGGTACTACGTGTGACTGAGATTTCACATGTGAGACTCGGCCGTGTTTCTCGCATGTATGATCCCGGCCGAGGTGAGGGCCACAAACTATTGTCCCGAGGGCCCATGAGGTGAGAGCCGCAAACTATTGTCCCGAGGGCCGCAGTTTGAGAGCCCTGCTCTAGACCCTAAGGTATAATAAGCGTAAGCTATAAAAAAATAAAATAAATCCTTATACTCACCTTTCTTTACGTCTCCAACTCCTCCGTTCCTCACTTTAACCTGTCCGGTCCATGCCACATCTTCTGATCGCCACCACTGGTGCTGAAATTCACCAGCCTCTCACTCTAAGTTGGAACTTTTGACTCTGCTGAGGCCCGGGAAGATTCTTGGAGTAGGACCAGATTCCCGAAGAGCACATGAAGAGGCCATGGACCTGAAGGCCTGTGTGTTGGACGATTCCATAAGTGCACAGATGTCCTGAATAGCACATGGAGATGCCGCGTACCTGCATGGTCTGTGCTGGAAGGTCCTGGCAGTGGACAGAATCCCTGAATAGCATGTGGTGAGGCCATGTATCTGCAGAACCTGTGATGGCTACTGTGTTAGTGAAGCCAGGACAGACAAGGAGTCAGCGTGTGGAGCAGAGCTCCTGGAAGGTAACCTCAGACAAGGGGGTTGTAATATACAGCAGAGTGGTTTATCTGCTACATGAACAGACTGGTGGCCATGATATGTTCGTGGATGTAATGAAATGGACTTTTACGTTATGCGGTTTATACAGAGTTAATAAACCAAATAGACTGTTTTTTGTGAGAAACTGTGCTTTAATCCTGTTGCCAAGCGAGTGTCCCCCAACACACTCAGGGAGTGTTATCTCACAGTGCATAAGTGGAACTGAGACTACAGGATTCTTTAGGGACATTGTCATGTCATGTCCCATGACTTGGGAATCATACAGTATTGTATTGTCATTGTATTATTGGTGTTACACTGCTATGCAATAAGGATTGCCCTTTTTAGAAGTTTGTCCTCCCGCTCTCCCTGTAGTAGCCCAGCTCTGATTAAATTAACTCCTCCCTTCTTCGTTAGATAGTGTACGTTAACCATGTTGCTAGTTCTTATCTACACAGCTCTGGTTCAGAATTCTATTTTTACCTACTGCAATTACAAGAATTCAGTTTGAAAAGAAAACTACTGTAATCTTCATACATGCCTCTGGAAAGTTGTCTGATGATATCACTTTTTTGTGAGTAATGGTCACAGCAACAGTGTTTCAAGAGCCCCACTCTTGCAGCCTAGTTATGAAGTAAGAATATTGAGGATGCATTTGTTTAAAGGGACTCTATCATCACATTTAACCTATATAATCTATTAATATGGGTGTGCAGGCTATAAAATGCCTGTGTGTCCCATATCAGATGCCTTGTTGCTGAGAAATAATCTTTTATCACTTTATGTAAATGACCTCTTGCAGGCTATGAGTAGGATGCTGCCTGGAGATAACTCTGCCTCCAGAGCTTACTTTACATGAAGGAGGAGTTACCAGTGAGATAAGTAACGATGCCCTTAAAAATAGCAGTGTGATTATAATGCTCCTGAATAAAAATATCTGACCTACACTATGTCGCTGAATAAAATAATTACCTCTCATTGTGTTCCTTGAGCAGAATATGACTTCCACACACTGTCTCTCTAATAGTACATTCCCTCTACACTCCCCTCTTCTTTCTATAATGGGCCCCCTCTTCACACTGGTCTCTCACACTATGTCCCCCCTATAGTGCCCAGTTTGAATTCTGTGCCCCTTCACACTTTTCTCCTTCCATACCATCCCTTCACCCTATTCCCATCAATAGTCTCTTTACACATTTCCCTCTTCTTTCACACTGTCTCCTCACACATCCTCACATTCTAATCCAGAGCCTAAATGCCTTGGGGTAGAGCAAACTTTTATGATACATGTTGCCCTTAGACTGGCTGCCTCTGAAACACTGAAATGAGAAGCTTGGAATGGCTATGGCCACTCTGTCTGGAGTTTAATACCATCTCATAATGACTTTATAGTTTATTTCCAGCATCAGAGCATTAAGCAGTATTACTTACTATAAGAGTAATAGTATAATAGTATTATTACTTACTAGTTTCTTACATCACCACCTTCTCTGAAGACATCCTGGATCCAAGATGATGGACACTGTGGGAGAGTGGAGTGCAATGTCAACACACTTCTTCAATCTCAACCACCGTAGCTTCTAACTGAAAGAAGATGTCATCAGGGGGTGCAGATAGAAGCAGTGAGTGACACCAGTGCAGCCCCATAGCTTCTACTACCGACTTCAAATGAGTCGTAATCAGGAGGAGGCCCTGGTGGCACTCAGTGCTTCTAGCACTGCCCTCAAACATATCATCAACAGGGGCAGTGATAGAAGCAGAGAGTGACACCCTTATGGCAGGTGCACAAGGCCATATTGTCGGTAAGGCCGGAGTCACACTACAGCGAGATACGGCTGAGTCTCGCAGGTTAAAACCAAGCTCTGGCACCGGCACTCTGGAGCGCAGCGTGCAGCTCCATGTATTGCTGTGCGGCTGCACGCTCCGCTCCGGAGTGCCGGCGCCAGAGCTTGGTTTTAACCTGCGAGTCTCAGCCGTATCTCGCTGTGTGTGATCCCGGCCTGAGAGTGCAATCCAACAAAATATCGGATCACACCCAGACCAATGTTAATCTATGGGGTTATGCACATGTCCAACTTTTTTCCTCGCAGAGTGTCTATCCAGTGGAAAAAAAATCACTGCTAGGATTACACTTTGCCATGTAAGTCAATAAATGCATGGAAATCATCAGACTGCACTCAGATGACATCTCAGTGCAGTCAAATTCACGCACATTGACACAATGGAGAAATTTTTTTTCTCCATCTTCTCACAGTGTGCTCCAATTCTCTGATCCGTGAAAATTGGATTATACTATGCTGACACTCTGATCACAAGCT